>NC_040908.2:56115203-56447882 GCF_004126475.2 Phyllostomus discolor | reverse complement strand
CATTAGAACTCGGGCTGATTACATAAGCTTTCTGAGGTTCACCACTCTCAACTATAAAATGAGGAAAACAGAAAACTGCTTAACTACCTGAGTGTAAAAAGGAGCAAAAAAATCTCGATAATCAGGCATGGAAAGAATAATATTTAATGCTTCTTGTTCTCTTTGTTGATTTAAAACTTGATTGCTCATATTTTGAAATGCTAAATATTTATACTTGCCTTAGTAATAAGAGGCAATTTTATAGCCATTGAATAAGCCTCACTGTGACCAGACAGGTGCTGATGACATGCCAGTCCAGCTTAGTGCCTTGCTGTTGTTTGCTGCTCTGGCAAGCTTACAGGGATGATTACTTTCATTGTATGTCTCCTAAATACTTGACTGCCTGCATTTTTCTTTAAAAATGATCTACTTCAGTGCTTTTGATATCTTTCTTTTTCTGTTTTTTTCCCCTGTAGTTTAAAAGCCATTAACCAAATAACACATACATGGCTCAGTGTTAGGCACTAAAAGAAGAAAGTCATTTCCTCCAAAAGTATGAGACTTTACACCAGGTTTCTCAGCCTCAACGCTACTGGCATTTTGAGCTAGATTATTCTTTTCTATAAGAGCAGTCCTACATATTGGAAGATGTTCAGCAGCATCCCTGATACACTGCTGGGTACATGAAGAATAGATACCCCAAACTGTGACAACCAAAAATGCCTCCACTTATAGTCCCTAGCCCCCCCCCCCCAACCCAGAGGGAAAGCTGTCCATCATTCTAGATCTAGGTTGTCCAACAAGGTGACTATTTAAAAGTAAGTGAAATAAAATAAAATAAAAATTTTACAAGTCCCTCAGTCATGCTAGTCACATTTTAAGTACTCAGTGGCCTCGTGGCTAAGTGGCTATCATATTAGACAGCACACATATAGAACATTTCCATCACTGCAGTAAGTTCTCGTAGACAGAACTGCTTAAAATCAAAGCATATGACAAAATACAATAAAAATAATAATAAAAAAAGGAAAGAATAATGGCACCATGCCAGAATATTCTCCCTTACAAAACTATTTATTATCCAGAAGATCTGTTCAAAAAGGTCCTTGTGTAAAGTCTTCCTCAACTCGTCC
Organism: Phyllostomus discolor; assembly: GCF_004126475.2. NCBI lineage: Eukaryota > Metazoa > Chordata > Mammalia > Chiroptera > Phyllostomidae > Phyllostomus > Phyllostomus discolor. Next base: position 56,446,770 of record NC_040908.2, on the reverse strand, counting down.
ATTATAACAAGAGCTTCCAAGGGGCTTATTCCTCATAGCTCAAAATATAACTAATGATTAAGGGCAACTACAAAACAAATACGTATTGGATAGGCACAATGATTGAGCTCTGGTATTGGTTAATCTCTACTAATAGCTAAATTAGGAAGGATTCTAAAAAGAATCTTAACCAGGTATATAATCCAGAACTTTCTAGAGACTGATCTAGCTTGAGACCCTACTATTGAAACAATCACAAGATAAAAAAAAAATCAACTGAGTTGCAAAGGATTCCACTTCAGCAAAACCAGAAGTGGCCTGTAGAGCCATCCGGCTTTGAGTATTAATTTAGGCCTTTGAGCTTCTTGGCCAGCTGGCCCCTGGGAATTTATTGATTAAAGAACCCTCCTTGTTTCAAGATCCAGTGTGTCCTCAACATGCTGAGACATCAACATGAAGCCACATTTAACAATCTAGAAGACCAGGACCAACCAAAGCCAAAATTTGTTATTTTTAATTTAAAGAAATTTTAAGAATAGTCACATGACCTACCACCAGCTTTGCAAAAGTCTGGCTATGGTGTGACTGTGTGTGTGTGTGTGTGTGTGTGTGTATACAGGTTGGAGGGGGCACTTTTGTGGGTATAAAGCACCATATTTAACAAATTTCTTGAAAACATCACTAACATTCTCTCTCAAACCTTAATCCCTAAAGTTGAGAAGCAACACTTCCTTTTACATTCAATAATTTTAGTAATGTGATGCTACTTATGTTTTCTGGAAGTAGTTCTGAATTTCTACTAGGTCCTGCTTTACAACAAGAAGGTTGGATAAGCTTTCATTAATTAATTCATTATAAAAAATACGTTCCTGTTAAATGCAATATGTATACTGGGCATTGTGTATACTGAAAATGTACACAAATAAGAACATTCTCAGAGTGATTATAATCTTATGAATGGCAGAAAGGTAAAAATAAAAAAGTATGCAAGTAACATTAACATCAAACAGAATGGAATATACCCTGTTAGAGTTACAAAATTTTAAGGCTGTACAAAAAGAGAAAGATCACATCTCTGTGGAAATTCAGAAGCATTTCTAGTCCTTTAAACTACATGTTGAGGATTAGATAGGATTTTGCCATATTCCTATGGGGAGAGATGCTACTCCCATCTAAAGCCAACCTTTAATGTGGAAGGGATGGGTGTACGTTCTAGGGAGCACAGTTCGCACTGGGATGCAGACAGAGATCTCAACAGACAGCCTGAGAGTTAAATAATAGCTTTAAGCATCTTCCCCCATCCCTCCTGTCCCTCTCCTTTTTTTCCTCCTTCCCTCTCTCCCTCTCTTAAATAAAGAATCTTACCCAATGTGCATATGGAATTCATATTTTAACAAGATCCCCAGGCAATTTTAAGGTACACTGCAACTTTAAAACCACCTACATAAAAGAATATTTGAACATATGAGGTCAGAGAATGCAGATAATTTGGATGGTTCTGAGAAAAAGTATGAGTGACTTACATCTCTGAAAATGTTTTAATAAATAGAAGAGATACTCTTTCTTCTCTTGTAATTCTTAAAGAAAATGAGCATCATTCCAACCAATGGTCATCAAGTGTTTGTTAAAATAAACAGTGAACTAAGGACTTTAATTTCATCTTAACCACATTTAAAGACAAACTTAAAATGTCTTATTTGTTGAAAGATAATGAAAGAAATAGCTCTGATCCTTGATTTCCAATTCCCTTACCTACCCCCTACCCTAACCTCCACTTATTCATACTGTTTCTAATATATACACCTATATATCACAGGTATCACAGGAGGCCTTCCAAGCAAAACTACCGCGTGTCACCTTGGGTGTTGGTGCCCATCTCTTCCTAGCTTGGTGGATTGTACATAAACCTATTAAGCCCTCTGCTTAGACAGACTCTGTGGTCAGCTCATTCCCTTACCCCCTGGGATCACAGCCTGGTTTTATTCTATCTCAGGAAAAAGGAAGTTTAAAAATGCACTGGGAAGATACTAGTCTTAAAGTTTTAGGGAGGAGTGGTCTTGGTCATTACTTCTTTCTATATTTTTTATGGACCACTCTGTAATCTCAAAACCTGCTTATTCTGGCCTTCAGAGAACCAATAAGGTTTCATAAAATGTAACCTAAGGGTCCTAAAATGTATTAAAAATGTAAATTCTGTCTTTGTTTCTTAAAGATGAATAGTTTTTGTTTCTTAAAGATGCATTATTATCAACTTTCATTTTAATGTTCAATTCATCAGATCTAAAGGCTGGAAGAAACTACCCAAAACCTCAGTAATTTGACACAATAAAAATATATTTCTCTCTCTTGCCACAGCCCAATGATGGACAAGTGTGAGGTGGGGAAACCTGGTAATTTAAGAAGCCGGGCTTTTTGTTCTAAGACCTCAGAGACTCACACTGGATTCTTTTCCTCATTTAACAGGGAAGATAGAAGGTGGAGGATGGCATGGGTGATGTAGGGCTTGGACTGCAAATGGTATATGCTGTAACTTTCAACGTTCTATTGGCTACAGCCCAGTCACATGGCCTCAGCTGACTGCAGAGGAAAGTAGTAAATGTAGCTTACCTTTGTGCCAGGAGGAGGTCTGCCATCCTGTGCTATCAGTATTGATAGCTGCTATTATGCATTATAAACTTAACTATAAATTACTGTTTCATTAGTGATTTCATTATCACTTTAGTCTGTTGTATGTCATTTAAATAATGTTAGAGATGTATAATTTTTCAGCACTTTTGGCCTAAAAGTTTCAATAACTAGACATGTGTGTGTGTGTGTGTGTGTGACTTCAAATATGACTCTCCACATACTTATTGCTAACACAACACAAAATATATTTTCAGTGGTTGAATGAAACTTCATTAGTGATGTGCTGCCTGTAGCTCTGTTCTATTAAAATAACTGAAAACATGTAGCTAAAGCAAGTAAAATCAAATTACTGAGTTATCTTTAAATCTAGAAGGTAATATTTTTAATATGAAACTTTGCTTATGCAGTAAAATGTAATTCATAAATTTTGCCAACCAATTTACTATAAATTGTTCAATTAATTCCTCTCTATCAGAGAGTAGGAATTGGGAGTCTAAGTTAAAATGTCCTTTAACCCCCCTATGCGGACCACCAGAACAGTCACCTGACTATGTAAATGTGTGTCCCCCAGGATGCCACTGTCCCCTTTGCCTTGACACATCTCACTATTCTTATTCCTGAAGAGGGCAGGGAGTGGGTGGACTGAGATGTTGCCTTCATATGAGTCCTAATGCATTCCCAGTACCTCACAGACAACAAAAGGGTTTAAAGTTAACTTATGTTTATTTGATTACTTTTATTAAACAATAAAGAAAAATAATATCATACCTGAAAATCCATGTTCTAGCCCTGATCCTCTTCTAATGGGTTGTGGGATCTGATACATCTATTGGGCAATTACTGGGAATCAGGTTTCTCCTCTTTAGAATACCAGGAAATGATGCAACCTGCAAGTTCTTTTTCAGATCAAAAATTATATAACTCTGTGATTGTAGATTTATTATAAAATAAGTGGATATTATTAGATCATATTAAGTTTGATGACAACTAGCACAAACATGGAAAAATGATGCAGCTATGTACAGATGTTAGAAACCTACATACGAAATAGTATGTGGTTTAGTTCTTCTAATGCATACCCCACTTTTTACCTTGCAATGCCCTTTGAAATAAAAGAGAAAGATGCCATGTAAACAGACAATATTGACAGTGAAAGTGAAAAAATATACAAGTCATGAACACCAAAATAGTTGTTTTCTGGATAGAAAAGACAATGGAGGAAAAGCTGCACAAAAAGAGATTGGGGATCAAAGTGTGCAATAAATTCAAACCAATTTCTGCTGCATGAAAGAAAAATATCACGATCCACACAAGATGAATATAAAGTTGAATTATTCAGCAAAACAAGCAAGAAACATAGCAACATCAATCTTATTCTGTACCTGGAAAAATTGGCTTGAGCTTTTACCATAGAGAAATGCAAATTGAAGATCATAAAAAAAAAAGCAAAAACAGAACAAAAGTATGAGTGGCATGAGTTTGATTGAGAGGGAAAGAGAAAAGGGAGACAAATTATTTTCTAAATTACCAATCACTAGCTGTCAAATAACAGGACTATTTTTAAGCATCTGAAAGATATAAAAACTGTCTAGAGTAAGACTCCAAATTACTGGCACAGGAGCATTTGGATTAAAATTCCAGTAAACTAATAGCTAATCCTAGAAACAAACAAAACAGTTTGTTACAATTCTTGAAGGTATTTCTAAAACATCCGGCACTCCCGGAGCAGGAGGCACTCATTCAGAATTAAAATAAGCAATATAAAATTGCACAGATAGATGTATAAATAACTGATATCTAAACTATATTAAAACTGCATTTGAGATCATTATTAAGTTCATATAACTGCATGTTTCAGATTTATCTTTTCCTTGAAAGCTGAATGCGGAGGTAAAAAGAGCAGATTAGAAAGATACTCAATTAATTTAGCGATTTTATTCATTTTAATTGAGAGAAAATGTTATAAATGAAGTATAAATGTGAATTAAAGTATGCTAATTCATAACCAGGTCCTGCCTCAAAGCTGAAAATAGGTCAATTATCTTCACACTGTTTCTTTTTCTTTTTTAAAATTTTTTATTGTTGTTCAATTTCAGTTGTCCAAAATTCAAAACAAAACTAATAAAAAAAAGCACAAAATCTACTTATTGTCCTCAGGTTGGGACCTCTAAGTAGTGTAATCATCTGTTTTCTGATTCTGAAATAAATGAGTTAGGAGGCACCTCTGCAAGGGGTGCATATTTTTAAAAAGTGTTTATATCTTGACATTTTTCCCCAATATCTTTTCCGGCATCTGTCTTACCTTCAAAATTGGAATGCAAGGTAGCTGTGTTCACCACTATCCCACCAAGTCATTATAAGTGTTGGACAAGTACTGGAGAGGTTATGGAGAGAAATGAACCCTCATTCACTGCTGGCGGTGATGCAAAATCATAAAGCCACTATGGAAAACAGTATGGAGGCTTTTCGAAAAACTAATGGACATGCCTTATGACCCAGCAATCCCTATCATACTATATGAAATCGGTCGGACAGAAACAGTCAAGAACCACATGATTTTAATCATATGTTGGATATAAAACTAAAAGCAACAAATGAACAAACAAGAAAAATAAACAAAGAACTTATAAGCACAAACCATAGTATGGTGGTTACCAGAGAGAGAGGAGGTGAAGGGTAGGAAAGGGTAGAGTGGGTTAAAGATATGGTGACAGAAGATTTGACTTTGGTGGGCACACAACGCAATGCACAGATCATGTATCACAGAATTGTACACTTCAAGCCTATATAATAGTATCAATATCACCCCCAATACATTTACTTTAAAAAAGGGCCCTGGCTGGTGTTGCTCAGTGGATTGAATGCCGGCCTGCAAACCAAAGGGTTGCTGGTTCAATTCCCAGTCAGAGCATGTGCTTGGGTTGCAGGCCAGGGCCCCAGTAGGGGGCACTTGAAAGGCAACCACACATTGATGTTTCTCTTCCCTCTTTCCTTTCTTTCTACTCTAACATTAAATTTTTTTAAAATTTAAGAATAAAAATAAAAATTTTAAAAAACAGAATAGAAGCTCCTCAGGGGCCTTACCATGTCTTGGTTGACTAATCAAAATTCAATAGACAATCAACAAAATGAAAAAGCATCTTACAGATAGGAGAAAATATTTGCAAATCATGTGTCTGGTAAGGGGTTGATATGCAAAATATACAAGGAACTCATAAAACTCAACAGCAAAGAAACAGATAATCCAATTTAAAAATAGGCATAGGACCTGCATAGACATTTTTCTAGAGGAGACTTACAGATGGCCAAAAAATATATGAAAACACACTCAACCTTAGTAATCATCAGGGAAATGCAAATCAAAACAACAGAGAGATATCATCTTGCACCTGTTAGGATGTCTATTATAAAAAATACAAGAGGTAAAAAAAAGATGTTGGCAAGGATGTGGAGGAAAATAAAAGTTGTCTACTGTTGATGGAAATGTAAATTGGTACATCCTCTATGGACAATAGCATGGAGTTTCCTCCAAAAATTAAAAACAGAGCTACCATATAATTCAGCAATTTACTTGTGGGTACTTACCAAAGGACATGTAATCAATATTTTATAGAAATATGTGCTTTCCCATGTTCATTGCAGCATTATTCACAATAATCAAACTTGAAAACAACTAAATGTCCATTGACCAATGAGTGGTTAAAGAAAATGCAGTATGTATGTATGTATGCATGTGTTTATTCCATTATAAAATTATATAATATATAATGTATGTATATATGTATATATACTATTCTATTATAAAAGTATATAATAGAATAGTATTCAGCCTTTACAAAGAAGAAAATCTTCACATTTGTGATATTAATAAACTTTGAGGGCATTAAGCTTTGTGAAGTAAGTCAGACAGGAAGACAAATACTATATAATCTCACTGATATGTGAATTCTCAAAAAGCTGAACTCATAAAGTTAAAGAATATACTGTGGTTGCCAGAAGCTAAGGAGGGGGAGATGAGGAAATGCTGGTCTGAGGAGACAACTCCCAGGTATAAGGTAAGATATAAGGGAGTGTAATGTGCAGCATGGTGACCATAGTTAACCATCATGTATTGTACATCGAAAGTTTCTAACAAGGCAGATCTTAAATGTTCTGACAATAACACCAACAATAAAATAATAATGATGTGAGGTAAAGAATGAGTTAACTAATCTTATTTTGATAAAGATTTTGCTATATATATATGTGCATCAAATCTTCACATCACATACCTTAAACTTATACAATGTAATATGTCAGTTATATGCCAACAAAGCTGAAGAAGTTTGAAAAGCCCAACCCATAGTTGGGCATATTTAGTCTTAATTCTCTTCCTCTTTCTTTTCCAGAAAACCGGACAAAAATATACACTTTAAAGAGAGTTAAAGAACATTTCATTTGAAGATTTTGTTTCTTGTATGAAAAGTCAGAGCAGAGATCACGAAGACCTGCTCAACGAAACACGGCTTAAGTAATGGTGACACCATTCTGTTTGCTTCTCTTGAGGAAAACAAACAAAAACCAGCAGAGCTCACGGGAGATTCTTGTACCAAGAATAGCAACCACTTGCAATTTAGAGCTTTAGAATGGAAAGGAGATACAATTATAGTCACAATTATAATAGTCACAATTATATTTTAAATGTTGCATTTTAATTTTATTAGGTAATACAGATGACTGCTACTGTTATAATGGAAGCCCATAGAGAACTAGGTCAATATTTTCAGTTGTGACATTTAAGAAATTACCAAAGCAGTAAGTTCATAGAGCCTGCAATATGATATAAACCAATTAGTTTTTCTTTTCTGCTTATACTAAAAGATTATGTTGTAATGTGTGTAAATATTTAATATTTTTGAACTTTCATCCCTTAAATGCTCCCATGTGAATCTGCATCAGTGAACAATGCTATATTATAAGAAGCAACAAACTGAAGCCCATTCACGTACAGTGCTCATTTTAAGGGCTTTTCAAAAGGCAATGTTATTAAATAGTTTTATGGTTTTAAAAAAGCAATCATCCTTGAGCTCAAATTTTATTCCATCCATGAAAGCACAAATAGTACAAAGAGAACCTGAAACTAATAGGATATTTTATGCCAATTATACCTCAATTAAAAAAAAGAGAGAGTACAAAGAGCAATGACAAATACTGAAAATACTTTATTTCAACAATATACATCGACTTACATATCACTAATTATTTTCATTTAATTTTTAACTGTATTTTCTCATTACCATTTAACCCTCTTTCCCCCTGTAATCACCACACTGTTGTCCATGTCCATGAGCCCTTATTCTTTTTTGCTGGATCCCTCCACCCCCAACTGCCCTCTCATGCTGACAGCTGTATTCTGCCCTCTATTTACGAGTCTGTCTCTATTTTGCTTGTAAGTGCAGCTTGTTCATTAGATTAACACTAGCTTGGCTTAACAGCACCAACAAATCTGAGTTGTTTTCTGATTGTTAGAAGTATGTTTTAAAAGTATAACTTCAAGTAAATCCTACCATTTATTAAATCTTTATGATCATCTACATTGAAATGATAATATGAACAAAGACATGGATTTAACCAAAACCAAGAAGAAATCTAAATATTTGCTTAAAAATATATAGCTTTCCAGCTTCTTTTCTAGTTTCACAAAGGAAACATTTTCTTTAAAAGCAATTGAATATTCACATATTTAACTTGAAAAAAATATTCATATCTTCTTAAATTCTTTCATTCTGGCATTTTTCTAATTCTTAAAATTTTATAGATTAGATGGGACTGGCATTATTACTTGACAAACAAGAATTGTGACACAAAATGGCTGGTTTGCATCAGGTCATACAAGTGGCTTTGTCAGAACTGAACCTCTGTTGTCCTCAGGAAGTACACATGGAAACTCTCTTTGGTACCTATACCACAGCCTTTATTTGGTATATTAAGGGTCTTTCAAGAGAAATTCAGCACCAAACATACACACACACACACACACACACATACACACTCTCATCTACATATATAATTGTTGCACATTCACAAAGAATCATTTGTCAACTGTTATCCATTGTGATGGTTAGTTTAATGTGTCAACTTGGCCATGCCACACGACCCATTGATTCAATCAAGCACAAATATAGGTGTTGCTGTCAAGGCCTTTGTAGAGGTGGTTAAAATCTGTAACAGCTGTTTTTAAGCACAGGAAATTACCATTAATAATGTGGTGGGCCTTACCCAATCAGGTGAAAGACCTTAATAGCAAATACTGAGAATTACCAGAGGAGAAGAAGAAACCCTGCCTTAAGACTGCCGTACCAACCCTGTTTGAGTTCCCAGCCCACCTGTGTGCCCCATTTCTTAGCCCCACCATCTCGTGAACAATTTGTAAAATAAATATCTTAATATCTATGTGCATCTCCTAGTGGTTCTGTTTCCCTGGAGAACCTTAACTGACATACTGTACCTATCTTCTCTTTTAGTTGACTTAGAAATAAAAAAAAGAGACAGAGAATATAGTTCCTACTTTGTTCTTTATGGAGGGGTTAAGAAAGGTCTCTTTGAACAAGTGTTTTAAATGAACAGTTATGTAATGCTTACTATGTATCAGTCACTGATTTAAGTACCTGGCCTATGTTAACAACTACCCCATGTAATAGATACTACTGTCACTCCCACTGTCCAGATGATGAAACTGGGGCCTATGGGAAATTAAGTAATTCACCTAACATCACAGTTAGTAAATGCTGGGGTCAGATTTCAAATGTAGGTTGTTTCCTTCCATAACCTGGATATATTTTTAATATGTATATTTTTATTGATTTTAGAGAGAGAACATCAATTTGTTGTTCCACTCACCCATTCATTGGTTGATCCTTTTATATGCCCTGACCAGGGACTGAACCCATAATCTTGAGTTGTAGTGGGATGAAGCTCTAACCAACAGAGCTATCTGGCCAGGACCATAACCTGTGCTCTTAATGATTGTGCTATACTGCCTTAAAAATGAATGGATTTAGGATATATTTTGGGGCTATGCTGTTACAATTACAACATGGCTTTGAATGTGAGGAATCAGAAAAAAGGAATGATGAGTTAACTCTCATGCTATTGACTTAAGCAACCATCTTAGTCCATTTCTAAATGAGGGAAAGTTTCAAAGGTTACATGGAATTATCTACAGCTAAGGTCCAGAAGTTAAAATTTTGGCATTTTTGGCATATAGAATGGGATGACTGATAGAGAAGAAATAAAGCCTAGGCCTGAGCCTGGGACATTCAAATAGTTAGAATTTTAAGATGTGGGACCAGAAAGAGGTAAGAGAAAAAGGTAGTATTGCTGAAGCAAAAAGAGGTGAGAAAAGAGGGTGGCTCGGGGTGGTTGTCAACTCCATGTGATGCTATTGAGACGCTGAGCAAGGATGCAGGGGAGACATGGCCAGATGTGCCCAACAGCCAAACACAATGGCTCTGACCACAGCAGGTTCCATGGCGTGGTCAACTGAGAGCCAGAAGAGTGTGGAGGGAAAAGGGGCTACTCATATGTAGGAAATTTATTTTTTTAACTCCTAGAAAACAGATTTGTGATAGAGCAAGTATAGCAAAATATTAATGGCAAATTTAGGCGGTGGTTTTGCAGATACAGGAATTCCCTGTAAAATTATTTTAACTTTGCCATCTGTTTTAATATTTTCCTAATAAATGATGTGAAAATGGATGAGAACTATGGACAGCCACATTCAGGACTATGGTTCCCTGGCCCAGGCTGGGCAGTGGAAGCAAGAAGGGAAGTAAATACTGACACTGAGGAGGAAGCAGGAAGCTTCCACTCATTGCAAAATGTTTTATTTATTAAGCAGAGGGGGCTGCATTCTGGTTTTCTTATTACTGGTGTAGTTCTGGATATATTATACTGCGCAATAAAAATAAAAGTGATTGTGGAGTAAGAAAATTGAATAAGTGAGTATGGATTATTCCTCAAAAAATTCTATATTAAAAGAACAAAAAAGTGAGGCAGTCATTGGAGGGAGTTTGCAATCAGGAAGTTTTTTTTTTTTTTTTTTTTGGTCTTAACATACACATTTGTCGTTGTTTGGACTGTTCCAATAGAAAGGAAGAAACAGATATTTCCAGAATGGGATGATCACTCACGTGCAGTTGGTCATCCAAAAGGGGACAGAGGAAGGGACCATGAACTCCAGTGGAGGGACTAGCCTTTGGGAGATGAAGTGGCTTGCTCTTTCTTTCTTCTCTTTCGTTCTCTTTCTTCTTCTTTCTTTCTTCCTCCCTTCCATCCTCCCTCCCTCCCTCCCTTCCTTCCTTTTCTTCCTTTCTTCCTTTCTCTCTCTCTCTCTTTTTCTTTCTTTCTTTTTTTGTGATCCATGGGAACATGAGAATAGATATACAGTATTAGGCACTGACTCGGTTTAAAAAGAAGTCATTCATCCCCTGCCTTTCCTGTCTTATTTCCTTTCTATTTTAACTGAAAATCTGTTTTCAGCTTGAGATGGGTATAATATCTGCTTAGCCTTGAAATGCTGGGGTGGCATCTCCACGATTGATCATAAGATCTGATTCTTCCATTGCCTGTAAGTCACTCTAGAGTGCTGGTCTTCTGGGACCTTAAGTAAGCATGCCCTTAATAAGATTCAACTTGGTTTTAGACACTTTTTGTCTTGCCCCATTTATTTGGTTTTCCAAAGTAGAATCCCATCTAGAAGCATGCTCCCCCAGTCTCAGTTTCTGCGGGACCCCTGCTAATGAAGACCGCCTGGGCTGCCTCAAATTGCCAGCATGTATCATAATTAGGGATGCATCTGCAAATCAGCTTCTTAGACAGTCTTATCCTGTTGTTATTCAATATGTTCATGTCAAATGCATTTTTGATTGAATTACAGACTTAGCTATTAGAGAGGAAATGCTTGGTGACCAGGTTTCTTTATCTTTTTGTGGGTATGTAGACTATTTCCTCTCATGCATGGTTGGGGTCAGATGTTCAGCCTAAGGAATTTCCCTTCAAACAAATTGGATTTCAAATGAAATGTAGGTAATTTAGTGGTTTACCTGAAAGATAATATATTGTGATAACAAAGATCATAAAACTTTACATTTACAACTGGTCTGTTAGAAAGCATAAGAGCCTAGTTGTAGCAAATACAGCAACAATGATAACAATAAAGTCAATGGCTAGAGCCTGCCCCGTGCTAGGGCTGATGGCAAAGGCTTTAAAGCATCAGATCATTTGCTCTACACAACAGTCTCTAAATTCTGCATGTGACCACCCCCACTTAACTCAGGCAAACACTTGTGCAGAGGGAGTAAGTAGCCTGCCTAAGACACACAGCACATGCGGCATAACAACTACAGAGTTGGGCTTTAAACCGGGTCTGCTGCCACCCCACTGTGCCCCTCCTGTCCCCTTGCCTGCCCTGGGTGGATAAGCACTCACAGCATGCCTGGGCACTAATGTGTATATGCATTAGCCACGTTCCTTCTCCTCTATACATAGTCTCTGCCCTTGCCTTCTTTCTTTTTCACCTTGGATTTCTATTTTCTTTCTTACTGTGTTTTATATATCCTTGAAAGCCTCTTTAAATCTTTTCTGTGAAAGGAAAGAATGGTTTCACTTAGGTTGACAAGTTTGGACCTCAATAAAGTGTATTGAAGGAAACAGTCCTGAATTGGCAATCTAGATCTCTCATTTGATATATACAGAGGTATGATTTACTACTCTTTGTAAGGCAGTGTAAGGATAAGAATATTTCAGCCTCCATGTGGTGTTTGTTCTTGCCATTTCTGCTAAGCACATCAGCAGAAAGTGTTTTTTAATTATTATTGCACACTTCAATTAACAATGTATTAATATTGGATCATTAATTGTGACAAATGTCCATCAGTGATGTTAGGTATTAGTAATAGGATGAATTGAGTATATGGGAACTTTCTGTACTATCTGAAAATCCAAAATTATTCAAAAATAAAAGTTTATTTTAAATAATTAAACAGGGTTAGGTAATTTTGTGTCGATTGAGTTTTCAATTCAATGGAGTAAATACCTAGATAGAAGTTAACTGGATTAGTTCTATTTAAAAAAAAAAAGTCAAACCATCTTTCAAAATAGATGCATCATTTTGTGTCTGAATGAATGAAAATAACTGTCATTCCACATCCTTGCTAATGTCCACTATTGTCAATTTGGGAGATTTTATTGATTCTAGAAGTCATAGTGAAATCTCGTTGTTGCTTTAATTTGCATTTCCCTAATGACAAATGATGTTGAATTTTTTCCATATAATTATTTGCCATCTGTACATCTTCTTGGATAACAGGTATGTTCAGGTCTTTATACATTTTTTAACTGCTTGTTCCTTTTCTTGTTATTGATTTTTAAGAGTTCTTTATGACAAGAAATTTATAAAATATGTAACTTCGAAACATTTTCTCCCAACCTATGGCTTGTCTTCATTGTCTCTCACAGAAGAAATTTTTAAAATTTTAATATTAGGCTCTACATGAATTGATTCTTTCATGCATCAAGCTTTTGGTCATCCCATTTTTAAATCATACTTCTCTTAGTCTGATATCACTCTGCTTAATTTTTTACTTATTAATTGCCTGTTTCAACTCAGAGTGCAATAGTCCTATAGTCAGAGAACATCTGTTTTTCTTTATTCTATATTCCCAGCACCCAAAATAATGCCTGTGCATAGTAAGTACTCAATAAATAACTGTTGTTGAATTAGTCAATTAATGCACATGAACATTGTTCAGCATCAATAATGTTTATAAAATATGGATAATAATACTTCAAATGACTAACGGAATTATGTTGAGACAATATATGAAAAATGTCTTATGAAAGAAGTGGCAACCAATAAATGGAGGCTGTTGTTATTCTTGTGAAAGATTATGGCATTTTCAAAAGCCAAGGGCTTCAGAGAGAGGGGTAAAAGAATAGAATCTGCCATCATCTCCCAACATGTTGCAACAAGGGCCACACAAAGAACTCCAGGTTGACACAGGGCAGTGATTTTCAGATTTTTAACCACTGTGCTACAAATATTTTTAAAAACGTGCAATAACTGACTATTTAGTCAGGGGCACTGACCTCTTTTCCCTTAGATTGTTAAATAAAAAAATGAACAGCCAACACGATGATGGCCATCTGGCGTGCATGAATCAAAACTATACCTGTTTTTTTGTCAGATAAGAAAAAAATATGTTTGGTGTATCAAACATATGATGCAGAAGGTTAAAAATCACTGACAAAGGTTATTCCTGAGTCCTGAACTGGACCTTGAAACTTTGCCATACAAATGTATTTTATTTAGTCAAATATGCAACAGTTAAAAGCACTGCCAATGTTAAAATCATTTTCAATGAAAAAAAGACTAACTAAAGATGATATATATAAAGGTATAATGAACTTAGACTCTTAGTGATTTTCAATCTTTGAAAACATTAGGATGTATTTGGGGTACTATTCAGAAAAAGAAATTCATTCTAGTGTTATCTTGCCACACTGAATCTAGGTCTGGGCTAAGCCAGATATTTTAATTTGATAGATATTTCCCATCCTCACCCAGGTGTTTTTGAACCAGGTGGTTTGTGAACTTCTCTAAGAAACACTTGGAAAGGAAGCCTCCATGTGGAGGGAGAGGATCAACCATGGGAGAGCAGTGAGCAGCAGTGTAGGGACACAGCAGGGCTTCAGATCCCCAGCTCAGCTGCACTCCGAGACACTTGCCAAGTGCAACTTTAAGGTCTGCCCTTGGTTGAACTGATAAATGTGCACTTTATAATATTACTTGAAAAAATATTATTTAAAAAACTAATGAATCTAGACTTAGCAAAGTCCAAGCTCAAAAAGGGGAGATCACAGAGAGAAGTGAATTCTCTTTCCCTCTGTAGCCTAGGATCTGCCTCTCAAATGCTCATTTTCTGTCACAGAATTCTTTACTTCCCTGAAGCTGATCCCTGTCAGTGCAGACCTGCTTACCTAGCCTCCAACCACAGAGGAGTGAAATCTCACCCCATGACCAATAGGACTCAGCCTCAAAACCCAGTACTACCCATTCAAGGGTAGTCAGCAGCGCAGCACAGAAGAGGAAGTGCAATATCTCTAGGGCACGCAAGCATTCAGGATGCAAAGCATAGAGGCACAAAGTAAGGAATACTTGAGAAAAAGGACAAGTGGGGGGAGGGGAACAGGGGGAGAAAGCCACCAGGTCATCAGGAAGCATAGGCTACTCTCTCTTCAGAAATGTGAAAACACCTTTCTCTCTCCCTGTACTATTCATTCTCAGTCTTGTTCTGTCTCAGCTTACTGGTCCTCAGTTACTCAATAAAATATTGTCTGGGGAAACAAATAATAATAGTGGAACTAGTTGATGCCACTATATCAGTCCACATTTGAGATTGTGTTAAAACAAAGAAAAGCCTAAATAGGCAGCGGATGGTTTGACTATATCTTTGACTGAGGAAATGATTCTGTCAGGAAGCTACCTCTTTTATCTATACTTTCTTGTCACTTAGCTTCATGAGATCCCTCTGAAAGTTGGGTTAAGCCATTGTACCTCTCTGTCTACACGTCATGGTAGCTGAGCCACGTCTTAATTGTGTTGATGAAACATGATCACAATTAAACAATTATACACTATGTACCAGACAGAGAGTGGACAATCAGAGAAGGTTGGTGGCTGAAGACAGGAAACCCAAGCAAGTGTTTCATGGCTTAAGAAAGAGGATGTGGGAACATAAAAATGAAATGGCTTACAACCAAATGTTGTTATACCATTAAATGGACCTACTAATTGATAAACATGAACAGCAGTGCCTATCTTTCAAAGGACAGCCTTTGGATCTACTTTAAATCTAAGAAGATTCACAAAGACAATATGTGAGCATCCCATTGCTAGCAGATGCAACTACATACCAAATAAACAAATTAAATAAAAATTCTTAGACAGTAAAGCCTGTTATAAATTGGTCTTTTTAGCTGCACCCAAGGAAGGCATAACAGTCCATTGTATTCAATAAATAAAATGCCTTAGAAACATATAACAGAACAACACAGATGCCAATGACAGATACATATATTTTAAAAAAATCTGCAATAGTGGTCAAATATCAGATATCCATGGTCCATTAAAACTACCTCCTCTTTACATTCAAAACAATTGAGATCATTCCACCCAATCTGCTGTGGTTCTCATGTTTTATATAAACCCATTTTTGGATAATTTCGCCTCCCTACTCCCTACCAGTTTTCTAGATAAAGAAATGTCACACCTCATAAAATGTATTACCTCATGCCGCCAACCTGACTTTATCCCTTGGTTTCTACAATTGCTCTCTCTGCGGGCTCCCTCCATTGATCTATGCTCCGATAGCTCTGATTGGAGTCAAACAAAATAAGTAAGCAAGCAAACAATTGTGTTCTTTACTTGTCCTTAATGTTTTTCCTATTACTCTTCTATGTCTCTCTTTCCATCTGTGACAATCTTCTGAATCATGCATTAAATATTCACTATGCACCAGGCATTGAGCCAAGCTTCAGAAATACACAAAATAATTATAACACATGGTTTCTTATTAAAGTCCCAAATATCTGTAGGAGCAAAATGAAATATTTGCAGGAGATAATTCAGCGATGACCCAAGAAGGGTACGGTTTCCCTTTCCTGTATGTATCCTTTAATTTACCAGCCACTCTGTTCTTACAGTATCTTTTCCTTCTTTATATTTAGCTATGGTCCCTGTAGCTTCCTGAAAATGCACATTTTAAATATAATTAATGACAACTTCTTAGCAAAATATAAGGCATTTTCTTATTGCTCATCCTCCATGATCTCTGAAGAATTTGACATAATTGCAACAACACTGTAGCATCTGCACTGATCACTGTCTCATTTGCAACATACTTCCCTGAATTTCAAGACTCCGTATTCTTGGCTCTCTGGTCACATTTCAAGGTATGCCTTCCAGATATAATTTATTTCTGTTCCACTTTCCCATCTCTTTGGCTTTTCTTCCAAAAATTATACCTACATCCCTCTATTCTTCTCTATCTCTTTACTGGCAAATACTCAAAGAAAGCTCTGTCTCTGAAAGCTTCATTTATCAACTCCAGAGACTTCCACATTCCTCTGATTCCCCAAAGTTCCATTTCCATAGCTTTAACCATCTGCTAGGCAGTTCCCCTCATTCATCAATGTTTAAAATCAAATTGGTTCTCTCTGTTCATCCCTGTCACCTCTTAAGATGTACCAATTAAGTTGTCCTGGGCCAAAAACTTAGAATAAATGTTCGCTCCTCTCTTTCCTTCAACAAGTGGCAACTTGTTTATTCATTTTTTGCAATGCCTCCAACATTTAGTTTCTTATTTCTGTTCCCCTTGCCACTACCCCAATCCTAGACTTTTAAAGTATTGTGTTGTTTTTTTCTTGCAATAATATAGTAACACCCAAACAATATCTGAGTCTAGCCTTTTTCTGATTTAGCCACCTTTTCATGAAGTTGTCAAATTAATCTTTCTAAAATATCACTTCAGTGGACAGAAACCAACAACTTAACTAATGTTTTTCTCTCTCCCTTCCTCTCTAAAAGCAATGAAAAAAATGTCCTTGGGTGAGGATTAAAAAAATCTGAAAATGAAGATGGGCAATATTAAAACATGTGTCATCTACTCATGCTGAATTTTTTAAAGTGGCACTACTCTTGATCATTTGATTTAAAAAAGTGAAAACAATTCAATAACAAAAGACCACTTCTAATAGATTAGTTTCTACACTACATATTATTTAATAAATAAGAATATAAGGATGCTAAAGCCACTTTAAAGGAGAAAGTTGTTTCTAAATGTGAGTTTTTCCATAATTTCTGAATATCACCTTACATACTAGAAAGAAAAATTCTAATAGAAGGAAAAATAGTTTTTTAAATTTTCCCATGACTAAATACTCCTGTTCTACTACTCATTTGTTCCTCTCACATTCCATTCTCTCCCCATCTCTGTGAAAATCAAGCCATGCTCTTGTTTGTGAATAAAACCTGGGTAATAGCCACACAGGAAAACTGGGCAAAGCCAGACAGTGTAAGGAGCATCACGCAGTAATGAGCAGGGAAGGGGAAGAAGGCAGATAAGAGAACCAGTGGGCACAGGAGTGGAAGGAGAGCCTGAGGGTGGTCGTCGGGGCAGAGAGGCACCTTGCTCACAGGCAGGCCACTGCGGGTGTGGGAGACATTAATGAGTGACAGAAACAGGAGGCAGGACTTTTGCAGGAAAATGTTTGTCATTTTGTATAATATAGTAATGTTGCCTTGAACTAGACACTGTTCAGAGAAAGAGACAGGTGGCAGTGTGTGTTACACAGGTGACACAGAGGTGCCATTTCTGATGCATAATTTTTCTGTAACAAGAAAAGAATACAAACAATATAGGGGGAGTTTAAAATATTCTCTAGAAAGAGTCACCACAGTAAGCTGCCTTAAATTAGCATCTGTAAAAGTTTTTGCTCTAATACTACTAGGACAGTCTAGCCAAAAATTGTCAAAAACACCATTTTGTATAAGTGTCAAGAAAACAAAAATATTAATTTCTACAAAAAGTATCAAACTACCTTCCTGCAAGAAAAAATAAGGGAAAGCTGAGGTTGTTGAAGAAACTAAAAGGTGTTGAAGAAAACACATCACTGTAAATTACAAATTCATTGAGGAAGTAGGCTGGGGACCAGTAGGTCAGACCCTTTCCACTGGGAACAGCCCACTCTTGAGTGTGGTGATGGTTTCATGGTACACGCATTTGTCAAAACTTATCAGATTGCATGCTTTAAATGTGTGCAATTAATTATGTCAGCCAACCTAAAAAAGAAAGAAAGAAAGAAAGAAAGAAAGAGAAGAAAGAAAGAAAGAAAGAAAAGAAAAGAAAAGAAGAAAAGAAAAGAAAAGAAAAGAAAAGAAAAGAAAAGAAAAGAAAAGAAAAGAAAAGAAAAGAAGGAAGGAAAAGAAATTATCCAGGCTACAGATGCATGAAAACAAACAAACGTCCATCTGTAGTTCAGAAGAAACACTAGTTTTCTTTCTTTTTTTTAAAGATGTTATTTATTTATTTTTAGAGAGGGAAGGGAGGGAGACAGAGAGAGAGAGAGAAACATCAATGTGCGGTTGCTGGGGGTTATAGCCTGCAACCCAGGCATGTACCCTGGCTGGAAATCGAACCTGTGACACTTTGGTTCACAGCCTGCGCTCAATCCACTGAGCTATGCCAGCCAGGGCTGGAGCACCAGTTTTCAATAACACTTAAAAACTTGTAAGGTTACACATTGCTAAAATATATATAGAAATATACTCCTTCCACATTGAATAAAATATGTGTTAGCATTACAAATTAAAGTAACATTTACGTTAGAGTAACGAAAGAAAGTAACCTGGCAGGGGGATAAGGTGGCTGTGTGCAGAAGGTGGTGGTTGTGGCAGAAGGAGGTTGCTATTTCCCGGGTCTGAATATCCAGTTGTGCATTTTTGAGTTGGCAGGTTTATAAGAAAGAAGAAAAGAGAAATTTCTTCATCTATACCTTTATTCACTCTCGACAAATGTTTATTGAAATTTTATGAGTATTAAACATTGCAAATCAATGATCAGTGAAAGACACATGGTATGGTCTCTGTTTTTATTGATTTATGCTTTGGCAAGAAAGAAAGTTATCATTCCAGTCAGCCCACAAATATTAAACAATCCTGTGCAGTGACAAGGAAAAGGGCCATGGCAGGAAGGGTTTCCCTGGGAAGGCGTACCTTCAGCCGGGATATGCAGAGGGAGACATCCCTAACTCTGTGAGAGGAAACAGCATGCACAAAGGCCCTGAGGTCACTAAAATGTTTTTTTTAAATAACTGAAATAGGAATTCATCCATTTCAGAGATATTTAGGAGTTAAAATCTATGGGAGTATATAATAGTTTATATCTGGAAGAAGAGAGAAATTACAAGAATGATATAACAGGATTTCTGCAATGTGCAACTAGATACAAATATGTGACCATTAGAGGTAAAAAATGCAGGAGGGAGGCCAGGCTGGGGAGAAGATTTCTGTTTTCATTTCACAGTGCCTTAGAATTTTCAGGTAAAGATGCCAAATAGACAAATGCTTTGAGAAGGTAGCCTAGGGACTGGTGGTTGCCAGGGGCCAGGGAGAAAGGGAAGTGGGGAGTTTTGTATAATAGGGACACAGTTTCAGTTCTGCAAGATGAAAAAGTTCATGCAACAAGGTGAGTATACTTTACATTACTAAAGTGTACACTAAAAATCAGGTAAGTGGTACATTTTATTTTTATATATTTTAACACAAAATTGTTAAATATGGTGAATACATAGTATTTTAGCGAACTAGTTAGCTAGATAACTGATCAATCCATCAATGACCAGAGAGCTAGATTTTGGAAGAAAGCTGTGACTGAAAGTACCAGTTGGGGAACCATACGAAGCAACAATAATTTATTACACGACTTTAATTTTCTCCTCCCTTCATCTTTAAAATCCTGGCATTTGTTGTCTCTGTCAGCATGAGGTCTTCTCATCCTGTTCTCAAGAGTCTGTTTTCATCTACTGAGAGAAAACAACTTGAAGACTTTGAAGTAACATCAGCACTGGAGTGCAGCTATGCTGTACTGCCACAGGAAAAAAAACACACCTCTATTCGTTCATGGACCTAATTCTAGCAAATATTTTAAAAAGACAAATGCAGATACAGAGTGGGGAAGGAAAGACCAAATATGCACTGATTCTAGAGAGATATCCATGGTTTACTCACTCATACCCATCTCCCTTGAACACGATTACTCTGCCTACCTTGTTTGCGCACATCTTCCACAGCAGCAATCAATTCTTCTTTGAGATCTTGACTCTCCTTAGCGATCTGTTCCCCCTTTTCCAGGAAGTTCTGAGTGGCTTGCTCTACGGATGCAGCCAGTACATGGGCTTTCTTTGACCTCCCTTTCTTTTTACCAGATGGGCCTTTGTTGCTTGTATTAACAAGGGTCGTCACCTTAAATATAAAAGAAAAACTGTAAACTGACTCTGCAAAACTGTCTAGATATAACATTTTATCATCTCTTAATGTTTAAATAGCCTTTGTTTATTAGATTGTGAATGCACATCACATAGCTTCAACTTCGGAATATGTGTAATTATATGAATTAACACATAAAGTCATTTATTTAAGGCAGAAAAATAAAAGTTCAGAATGGAAATAAGTAGAAAGAGCAGACATGTCTGTAGTTAAAAGTTTCTAGTTCCCTGGAAGTTATGCGTTCACAAATTGACAAATACAGTGTTTGCTGGAATACCAGCTTCAGGGAGGAAAGAGAACGAAAGAAAATGTGAAATTGCCTTTGAGCCCTGAGGTGGCAGAACCAATTCCCAGTGCTGGGCAAAAAGAGCAGTTACCAAAATAAACATTGGACTATCAATGCCCATTACTTATAGGTCACCTACCAAGGATGTTTAAGGATTATTGCTCATTTCATCTTTTAAAAACAAAATGATAAATTTAATCAGAGGGGACTGAATGGTTAAATCTCAACATTTGGTTAACTAGCTAAAACTTTCAGAATTGAAATCAGATTTGCATTATCACTCATCATCTAAGTATCATAATTTGAATACATATCTCAACTGCCAAACTTCTTTGGCACTATATTTAGAGCTATTTAATTGGCTAACAGCCCTGGCTGGTGTGGCTCAGAGTATTGAGCACCAGCCTGCGAACCAAAGGGTCACTGGTTCAATTCCCAGTCAGGACACATGGCTGGGTTGCGGCCCAAGTCCCCAGCAGGGGGTGCAGGAGAGGTAACCACACATTGATGTTTCTCTCCCTCTCTCCCTCCCTTCCCCTCTCTCTAAAAACAAATACATAAAATCTTTTTTAAAATTGTCTAACAAAGATTTTAGTATCTTTTAAAGAACTTTTTATCTCTCATAGTATTTGGGACCTTTATTTTCTGCCAGTGAGAAGTTTGGGAGAGAAATGAATGCAATGGTTCAGCAAAAGTTGCTGGTCATTGTTAGCCATGCATTTTTTATCAGCTTCATAAGCACGTGGGATCTGTGGTTTATTGCATTGATATTTGTCCTGCTTAGCAGAATGATTTTATTGGAGGTCATCAAAACAGCTAGTCCACAGAAAAGGTCCAAAATGCTACAGTTTCTGCTGTTAACTCCAAATCTGAGAGCAAGCCATGTGATCATTAAAGTCCCAATTAATGTCCAGGAAATTCATGAAGTATGAGATCACATCAGAAGAGAAAACACACTGAATAATGCAAACTAAGATGATGTGTGCAGGTAGAGCCGATACTGAAGAAGTGGGTAATTCAGTGTGGGGAGCTGTCACAGTCAGTTTTCTTATGATTGCTAATTAGATGCAGCGAATTAAAGGACTGTATAAGGACATTTAAGTACAAACACTACACACAATGAAAGAAATGTAGTCCTTGAGAATAAGACTGTCAGATAATGGTAATTAGCTGTAAAATGTGCGTGCAGTCAGTATGTAACACATTACAGAATTTTCAGTTCCACCATCAGAAAAAAGGCAGCCTGTCACAAAAGTTACTTTTTGGAGGTGCAAGAGTGTTCTCAGTAACGAGGATTTACTCTGACACATAAACACAGCACTTTCAAGGAGCCTCAGGAACCCCAAACTCCAAACATAAGCAACAACATTATGCTGGAAACCTAAGCAAACCCAGGAAATCCAACAAACAGGTAGGCAAAGGAAGGGCAAGTATATAGGCACGTTGGTAATAGCATCAACAAAATTTTTTAAAAAGATGTTTTTAACTTTATTTTTACTGACCATATTTGACATATAACATTGTATAAATTTAAGATATACTAGGTGTTAATTTGATATATATATATAGTAATATGATTGCTGCTGTAGCAATGTTGAACACCTGGATCACATTCCATAAGAACCGTATGCAGCTGTTGTCTGTATTCTGCATACTGTGCATTAGGTGTCCTTTTTTGCTAGGCTCTTTATTAAAAGAAAATGTTCCTATCCTCACTGATATCTAATCTATTTTCATTTTACACATAATTCTGAGCAGTTTTGATTTAGCTTTTTAGTCTTCTCAAATTAGAAAAACAATACAAAATGGGGGAGGGAGCTGTTAACTTTAGGCACATGGGCAGCTTTGGGGAGTAGGAGCTGATAGTAGGTCTACCAGAGCAGCTAAATGACTATACCGTGGGTTCATTTTCGTAAAGGCGAACAAACTTCAATTCTTCTGTTACCTCGTGGTACAAGCACTATTCAGATGATGCTCCTAATAACAAGTCTATAGAAAGTGTCGGTTACGTAGAAAAAAAAAAAACATGAAACACTACCAGGTAGCGTTTCTCAGGTAGTTCCTAAGAAAAATGTGATTACTTTCAAATGAAGCAAATCAATTCAATCTTCTTTTAGTAAAAGCTTTTGTTTACTCATGGGTGGAAGTGTATGAAGGAGAAAAGAGGAAAAAAGGATAATGATGGGGTTCCATAAATGTTCATATCTTAATCAATTTAGGACAAAGGAATAATGTCAACTCTCTTCGTTGCTGCTCAGTGTTTTGTTGGGAGACAAAGCCAACAAATTGCAGTCCTGCCCCCACCCCTGCTGCCAATCTAAGGTTTGCTTTCCACAGATTCCATTATCCATGATCAACACATCTAAAAATATTCAATGGGAAATTCCAGAAATAAAAAACGCATAAATTTTAAATTGCATGTTTTCCTGAGTGGCATGATGAAATGTCAGCTGCTCTGCTCTGTCCTGAAGGAACATGAATCCTACCATTGCCCAGCATATCCTTGCTGGGTCTGCTTCCCGCCCTCTCGTCACTTAGTAGCCTGTTCGGTTTATCAGCTTGATGGTGTCACACTGCTCATGTTCAAGTAACACATACTTTACTTTATGCACATACATATAACTTATTACAATACATATTATAATTGTACTTTTTTATTATAGTTATTGGCATTAATCTCTTACTGTGACTAATTTAGAAATTAACTTTATCATAGTTATATATGCATAGGAAAAAACATAATATATATAGGAGTTGGTACTATCCACAATTTCAGGCATGCACTGGGGGTCTTGGAACACATGCACAGTGAATAAAGGGGCATTACTGTAGATAACAAAAAAAGAAAGAAGAGACAGTATTACAAAAGCAGATGCTAAATTATGTCATCACTTATAGAGAATATGATTCTAGCAAGAAAATGTAAGAGAATTAAAAGTCAAACTATTAGAACTACTATAAGAATGAAGAGTGAGCCCTGGCTGGTGTGGCTCAGTAGACTGAGCCCCAAATTGTGAAACAAAGGGTTGCTGGTTCGATTCCTAATCAGTGCACATGCCTAGGTTATGGGCCAGGTCCCAGTAGGGGGTGCACGAGAGGCAACCACACATTGATGTTTCTCTCCCTCTCTTTCTCCCTCTCTTCCCCTCTCTCTAAAAATGAATAAATAAAATCTAAAAAAAAACAACAACCCTTAAGAAAGAATGAAGAGTGAGGTGGCTAAATGCTAAATAAATAATAACAATCTAGAACAGCGGTAACCAATGAAAAACCTAGTTTTAAATATCACATAACGATCATTTGTTATTAGGAGAGATAACTATAGTACAAAATATAGAATGTTGCATGGGGAAAATGATAAATTTAAGGAAGAACACAGAAGATGATTTAAGTAATAAAGAGACATGCCAATAAGCTCTGGAGGTAACAGGTATCTTTGCATAAGGTTAGGTATCCAGATATCTTTGCGTAAGGTTAGGAACTGCCATTAGTTCTTGGGTAGATGGTACTTACAGACTTTTGAGTCTTTTAAATGGTTGTTATTCTGTTGAAATTCTTGGCTGGATGCCATGCCTCCCTCCTACACAAGCAGGCTTTCTTTCTAATTCCCACACCAACTTTTACCTAAGGCAGGAAATATTCAAGATCCACACACTCTCCTTTCTTCTCTAACAATTTTGGAGCACATATTTTATACAGTAGGGGAGAAAGAAAGAAAGCAAGAAGTTCCAGCAACATAGACAAAACATTATAGCATGATTATTGACATGTAGAAATGGATATGATGTTTTCCAAGCCAGTAAGGACACCAGTCTTACTTGAGAAGAACGCTATATATGAAAGATATAGGGAATAAGATTAGATAGATGTGGTAGAACAAAACTTGGAAAAGCTTTGAAATAGGAGTTTAGGCTTTACTGGTCACTGCCCATTTTTTTTAAAGAGAAGCATATTTTAAAGTATTCATTTCCTCTTTCCATTCATTTATCAGCCCACTAAATTTTGCTTTTATCCTCACACCTCCTGTAGCAGAGCCCTTTTAAAACTGATATCTTGCTAAGGTACTTAATAAGTTGTCAAAATCAAATTAGTTTTATCTTATCATACCACTCGGCCACATTTAGTGCAACAGAAGCAATTATCCTTCCTCCTAGAAATATTTTCTGGCTAGCTTTCTTAGCAATAATCTTTTCCTTCTCCAAACTCCTGTAGTTTCAAAAAAAGACATTTTCTACCATCAAATTTACTTTTCTCTGTACTCATTTTTATCTTCCTCCCTCATATGTGAAGAAAGGCAGGCTATTACACACTACCCCCATAACTAATCTGATCACATCCTCCAGAGCTGTTTCATTAGCTGCACCAACTCCTCTTCTAATCTTGGACTCCCCCCTCTCTTTAGGCTCCTCAACCTCAGGCTAGAAGGTTACTTGATTCCTCTTTAGATACACTTCAAATACAGCCTCAACATCTCTGCTTCTCATTAAAGAATAGAAGAAATCATACAGCTTGTAGATAAGAGAATAAATGGTCAAAGGACCTGGGACCTTGACATAATGATGGTCCCAATGAACCCTGGCCAATGAAAAACCTTAGCAATAGCCAGAGGATGGCACCTTATTTTCTGATATGCTGATGGTGTGACTCTGAATATAAACCTGTGAGGTTCAAGGTGGTATAGACTGCTCACCATTTAATATCACTAAGTGTAGACCCTCCATTTTTGCACAATAGCAGTAATACAATGCCCACACAATTTCATTCCTTTTTTTTTTTTGCAATGCATTTTATTATATGACAATTTATCTCACTATGACCCTTCTACTTGATCAGTTCTCTGCTTCCAGGATCTCAACAGACATACAATACTTCTTTTTCCAAAACAATAAACAATTGTGAGGGCGCTGAGGCACTTTGTCTTGGCAACTCTGTCACATCTGCCCAGAGCCAGCACTGGTATAATTTGTCTAAATCTCATCCATATGGCAATCAACTGAAAATGAGTTCTGCAAATGTCATTGTCCCCTGGAGTCTGTTAGAAATGTAGAATCACAGGCATCACTAAAAGAGCTACTAAAAGAGGACCTGTATTTTAACAAGGTCCCTAGATAATTCACATGCACATTAAAATCTGAGAAGCTCTAAAATCTGAGAAGCTCTGAATTCTAGGACAATAATTAACCCCCTTTATCACGCCTAAAGATCACCTAGGTGCTTGTTAGAAGACACATTTCCATAGCTTACAGTGCCTCTGTTCAGGTAGGTCTGAGCCAGGGCATTTTGTATATATCACATGAAATCATGATATATATGGATTATTGACTTTAGAAACAGCAGTTCAGTTAAAGCAAAAGAAAGACAAGAGAATTTACTTCTAAAAGTAAACTCTTCCTCTTATTTTAGTACCATGACCTATCATAAGTTCTCAAAAAGAATTTGTTGATGAATTGATCATTTGATTCTTGGTTGGGAAGCCATCTCCTCTATTAAGCAATTGCAAGGAATTTAGAAAAGTGAGAACATGCAAGTGTGAATGCTGCAAACCAAGCAATGATTTGATCTCCAGAAGACCAATGAAAGATGATCAAGAGCTGAAAACAAAAATGATAACTTGGGCATTATTTTTGCTAGATTCATGCACTTTAAAGGTGTGAGTAGTAAGTCTTTGTGAATTCCACTGTTGGTGAAGTTCTGGAGTATTTCATTTGTCATAATTACTCAACTAACATAACACAGGACTTTGATTACTGTGTAGCCTAAGAAAAAGCAAGACCTTAGTGAGTTGAATATTTGAGAAGAAAATTATCAAAATCAAGTTGTTTACTCCAAGAACAATTGAAAAATCTGAAACAGATCTGAACTACTTCTAGTTAATTATCTCTACAAAGAAAGCCTACATATGTGCTGCATTCAAGTTACTGCTTTTTGCAGATGCACCTTCAACTCTTGTTACAAGGCAAGCCTTCTCACTCAGTTGCTTTGGTATATATTTCTCAACCACTTTATCTTAAAGAATATAATACCAAATTCAGAAAGTAACCCCAAAATAGATATTCGAGGATTTGGGTGCTGAGGTATTTTTAGGGCCAAGATAAGTAGCCAATTACACCTATATTAATTTTTTTTTTCCAGGCTAAACTTTCTGTGGATGTAATTTATGGAGCAAAACAATTAGGTAATGTATCATTCATTCATCTTGTAGGTGAGAAGTGATTCAAACTTATTTCCTAGGAAATGTCTGAATACTGTCTATGAGCCAAGATCAAACAAGGTGTCCTTCTCCTTAGGCACATGTTCTTCAGAAGAACTTCAGTTTCCATTAGAAGATGCTGAATCGACACTTTTCCATTAAGGCATGCTGTTCATAAGTAAGTAGCAGCATAGAAGAGTTCCATTTCTCAACCTCCAAGGGGTATGGTCTTGATTCATTGCCATCCAAAGCTTGTGTGGAATAAACAGCATTTGGTTTGTTTGAAGGAAGTTTGGCTCATCTCTCTCTCCACCTGTTATAAGATCCCCACCAAACTAAAGTAATGCAGAGAAGCAAAGAGGAAGGGTGTTGTACTGGACACTGGAGCAAGTTCTATTGCCTCCGCATGCTATGTGCACCTCAGAGGAAAGGAAAAGAAGTGCATTGTGTGCACCCTGAGGTGACTTATAAGACATCATTCTTCACATAATACAAAGACATTTGTGTATGATTTCAGTGCCAAAAATATAGGATGTGCTCCCTAGAAACTGCCTTGATTTTATTTTATGGACAGTTTGAGTAATAAATTAATGTTTCCTTTTCACACTAACGTCAAAAAGTTTAACCCAAACTTGTAGTCCCTGCTCTAAGGCATATGATTCAATAATTCTGCATTATTACTGTATTATTACTGTATTAGTCCCAATCTTTCCTCCTTATCAGTACTTATAGTCATCTTATCTTTTTTTACAATCGCTTTCCTTTAAAGTCTATTAACCTTCTAGTACTTTACATATCCTGGAATACATCCTGAAATCTTTGCTGGAAGACACAAGGATATATTGTATTGTGTCAACCCTAAAATAAGCCTTTTCCCACACTTTTATGTAACCAAAATAAGGATGAATCGTGCAATCTATTTCATTTAAAAGATATATTTGATGGTACTTCATAGTTTTTAGAAATACTTAAAATATATATAATTTAGATTTGATAAGACATAGTAAATCAAACACTAACAAGAAACAAACTTGTTCCCGCCTTGGAGACAACTGTACTTGAACAATATTTTTTTTAAAAAAGGAAAAAATAAAAATATAAAAAAAGAAACAAACTTGTTTGAAGAATCTACTGAGAACCTAAACTCTGCATAACTTTCAATGTCCACACTCACAGCAATGAAAAATTATGCTTAAAATTAATTCATTGAAGCAATGCCAGACATTCTCTGTAGGAGCAATTGCTTACAATCAGGAATTTTAAGTGAGTAAGAAGGTGTTTCTGTTTTTAAAACTCCAAAATATTTTAACCATCAGTGCCCACCTGCAGCGACCCCATGCTGTTTTGAATGCCCCTAGAAATTAAAGAATGACTAAACTGTATTCATGATTCAGTTCTCTATATTTGCTAAAGTTAAAACAAATAAACTAGGCTGTTCCAACACATCTGAAAGCTCTATAAAAACATATATTTGACTCAATATTATGTTAACTAAAGGATTCAGTCACCCAAGATTTCTATTCCCCACATTTTCACTGACTTTTTAATGCAGTCTTTAACAAGAGCACTTCCTTTGACATATTCGTGTTTTAAAGTTAGTGGATTCCAATCCAGGGTGCACGCACTCTACACGGAATAATGGACAGCTGCTGGGATGCAGGGAAAATACCAGGACTCTATATTGGTTTTTGCCCCAAAATATTTAAAACATAAATGAAGCCAGACTAATGTTTCATATAAGGGCTTACTTATCCTGGTACCACCATCCCCTCTCTACATCAGATGGTCTTGAGCTACATAAATGGGGTACCGCAAGGGAAGGGGCGGCATAAATCTGAGAAATTGTCAGTGACAGCCTTATACTTTCAGGTAAGTGTAAGCTCTGGTGTGGTAGATTTAAGGATTAACTGATTTTCAAACACACACACACACACACACACACACACACACACACACACACATACAGCCTCACAAAATGGACCAGAAACTTTAAAAAAGACTCCGGCAAAGAAACTGAACTTGAAGATAGTAAAAATACAGGCACAAGTGAAGTGCAAGCAAATGCAAAGCTGACTCTTCTCCCACTCTTAACACAAACTCTTTGTCAGTTACATTACGAGGCGAAAACAAAAAGGACATGGACAGCAGTGTGGAAATTAACTGTGGGAGTGGGCAGTAGGATGGCTGGAGGGGGGGAAAAAGGGGGAGAAATTGGGATGACTGTAGTAGAAGAACAATAAAAAATGATTTATAAAAAGAGAAAGTCTAATCACAGCTGAGAACATAAAATGTGTATTTACATCCATTATTACTAACAATGACTCTCATCCCATTTCCTTGAGGTGGTAGCTAATGATGGCCTAAAGCAACTATGATTTATAAAACTTTAAAAAGATGATGCACACAGAAAATTTAGCCATTGTTGCTATGTATTTTATATTTACTTGTTCTTAATGGAAACTAAGTTTTATTATTTCTTTGTTGGTCAGGGAGAAGACGTCATGGTGCTACCAAACCTCCTCCTGTTTCCTCTGGTCACAAGACTAGTCTACATCGACTGACGGAATTGTAGGCAATGGAAGGTGAGCAGTGGTGAGGGGCAAGTTTCTCAACCTGAGCCTTCAAAATCCTCCTTCCTGTGTTTGCCCCAGGCTGAGAAAGTTGAAGGTGGTAAAGCCACAAGCTGGAAGGAGCTAGAGTCCCCGAATTCTACCTTAGAGGAGAGTGAAATATTTCTTGGAAAGACTCTCCAGTTTTATGTAATCAGATAAAAATTTCTGTGTAGACTCTGAGATCTTGAGGTTTATCTGTTACAACAGCCAATACTAACTATACCACTGTTAGTTATAGAGTTATTAGTTATAGAAAAATATTATTAAAGTTTACATCATTATTTTAAATGTTTATAGTTATATATTTTATTAAACTCTAACTGACATACAACATCATTTTTGTTTTAGGTAGACAACATAATTATTTGACATATATACAAGGAGTGGCACAAATAACACCCCTTTTATGACACAATCTTTTATTATAAAATCATAAACATGTAATTCTGTAATGTAACAATATCACACTCAAGCATACCATATGACATTTTAGGTGAAATGTTCAAACTAAAACTGTAAATTATTACACCATATTATTACCCTACCAACCAAAGTCAAGCAGGCATTACTTCTTCTGGACACTGTATATTGCAAAATGACCACAATAAGTCAAGCCCATCATCACACATAGTTACCATTTTTTTCTTTTGATGAGAGCTTTTAAGATGTACTCTCTAAGCAACTAACTTTCTTTCCTTCTTTCTTTCTTCTGGTCGTTCTTTCTTTCTTTTTACAAAGGTGGAGGTTTATTTCAACAAAACGTGAAAAGAATACATCCGACTAGTTCGTCAGAGTATGCAGCCATCAAATTCTCGATGAGACAAGTGAGGCTGCTTTGTGAAAGAGGTGAGCACACAACACGGCAATCTCAGCTCTAACAAGTCTTGGTCAATACGTCAGTTACACTCCTCTTGCCTCAGTAACCCTGTGTGTGTAACAGACTGTGGGAATACCAGATCACTCACGTTCTGTGGCTCCTTCTGACTTCCCCATGTGAAAAATCTTTGTATAAGGTAAGACTTAATGTGAGGCACTCAGGAGGTGGAGGAACAGGCATTACAGGGCTCTAGAGAGGAAATGGATTCGTTTAGTGTTTCACAATTTGGTGGATGGAGTGGGGAGAGATAAACTAGTGTAACCCCCTCTGAGGAAATGCCAGGGCAGGCACAGGCTAGCACCGGCCAGCTGCAGAGTCCAGGACTTCATACCAGCTGTCAGTGTGGGGAGTTGTATTTATTGTGCAACTTTCAAATCTATAGTATAGTGTTATTAACTGTAGTCAACATGTTGTACATTATATCCCCATAACTTATTTAATTTATAACTGAGTGTCTGTACAGTTTGACCACTTTCAGCCACTTCGACCACCACCATCCCCAACCTCTGGCAACAACCAATCTGTCCTCTGTATTTCTGAGTTCATTTTTTAAAAGTATTCAATATATAAGTGAGATCATATGGTATTTATCATTCTCTGTCCGACTTACTTCATTTAGCATAATGGTCTCAATGTCCAACAATGTTGTCTCAAATAGCAAGATTTCATTCATTCTTATAGTTGATGAGTTCTCAAGGGTTCCCAAGTGTTGTGGACCAGAATGCGCATATGTGAACAATAACCCTTTCACTGTATTAGTCAGTGGGGCTGGTAGGCATTATTGAGCAAGCATGTGTACAGTGTGGCAATCACAGAGCAACAAATCCAGATCAAATTTTGCATTAACCTTGAACATTCCTCAGTGGAAGCTATTTGGATGATTCAGAAGGCTTTCAGGGACAATACGATGAGTGTAGTGCAAACAAATATGTGGTGCAAACACTTCGAAGATGGTCAAGGATCCATGTTCTGGAGGCCTACAACAATCAGAACACCTAAAAATATTGAACATGTACAGGCTGCAATCAACCAAGATTGGCAACTGACAGTGCAAGAACTAGAAGCTGACCTGGGGATTCCAAAAAGTACTGTCTGAGATTTTGATGCGGGATCTTGGCATTAAACATGTCATGGCAAAATTTGTTCCATGTCTTCTGCTACCAAAGCAGAAGGAACATCGTACTGCAGCTACCAATGACTTGATTTAAACTGCAACCAACGAACCAGCTTTTCTCAAGAAGGTCATAACTGTGAAAGGGACTGAGGAGTCACTGTTCTATGTACAATGTTTCTTGTATCTCGTACCTTCTTCGATAAATGTTTCTATTTTTCATATTACATGGTTGAATACATTCCTCCATTCATTCATCCATAGACACTCAAGTTTTTCCATGTCTTGGCTATTGTAAATGGTGCCGAAATAAACATGGGGGTGCAGATATCTTTTCAATATAGTGTTTTCATTTCCTTTGGATAAATTCCTAGTGAAATTGGTGAACCATATGGTAGATCTGTTTTGTTTTGTTTTTTAACAAATAGGGGAAGGGAGGGAGAAAAAGAGGGAGAAAAACATCAGTGTGTGGTCATCTCTCATTTGGGGACCTCCCACTGGGGACCTGGCCCACAACACAGGCATGTGCCTTGACTGGGAATTGAACCAGTGACCCTTTGGTTCACGGCCCATGCTCAATCCACTGAGCTATACCAGCCAGGGCAGTAGATCTATTTTCAGTTTTTTTGAGGAACCCCAATACTGTTTTCCATAGTGGCTACACCAAATTATATTCCCAAAAACAATGCACAGTGTGTCCTTTTGTCTCCAAAGTATATACCTGTGTGTGTGCATATGTATATACAATGTATATAATATATTAGTTCAGAAATGCATGCTTATTGAGAAAAACAAATCATACAAACACAGAGAGAGAGGTACAGAATCTTAAATTATCCCTTTTCCCCTTTTCTTTGGACCACAATGGTTAGTAAAACCCAACTTATCATTAAGCACACAACACTCCAGCACTGACAAGTCTGGAGGTTGGACAAAAGCTACTACATGTTCCATTGTTACTGAAACCTGAATTATGGTGTTTTGGAGAGTATCACTCTCTTGAGTAATAGATACAGCAAAACACATTAATCAGATTGAGGAATCAAAGTTATTCAGAAACAGATCAACCACATTTTGCAATCACTGGAGATGACAAGAGCGGTAAACAGCTCCCAAAGACACTTGTAATAAGCAAGTCTAAAAGGATCAACAAAATCATAGTTGCAACACAGGTGATTTGATTACATTAGCACCGTGCTTTATTATTTTATTTACTAAAGTTAATATGTGTTACTATTAAGTATATTGAGTAGAAGCAACTTCCAAAAGTGACAGATATCAAGACCAAGAAATCTTGTAGTCACCTAAAAAAATGAAACCCCCTATTCTAACAGGACAAAGAGATTTTAGTGTAAAATCATGTTGATCTCCACAAAAAAAGAAAAAAAAAAGATGGAGAAAGAAATGATCAGGCTATTCAGAAGCAAGAACACATAGCATTAATTTCTTTATTCTTATCTAACATTTTAAATGTATTTAAAGAAACTTCTCTAGTAGGAAGCTTGAAATATAAACATTTTATGAAATAAAAATTAATTGTTCATTTTCTCAAACATTTTGTATAACCATTAAGCCTGTCACCCTCTTTGTGTGTGTGCACGCTCTCACACACACCCAGAACAGAAAACACAGGCTAGAATCCTCATCATGCTACCCTGACTTTCATGCTTTTGCCGTAGGACATATATTTTTAAAATGCGAATCTTGGTAAGCATGATATATTTTAAACATAAATTTCAGGCCACCTTTTGGAAGTACTAATAAGGAGCTTTAGATTCATGTAAACTCATAAATATAACAACTGGAATTAATACTAAAAGGAAAAAATATATAAGCCATTATCATTTCTGGGAACAAAACCAACAGTCAAGTCTCACAATGAGGAAAAAATACTAACAAGACACAGAGGGATACATTTAACCCAAAACCTCCTGAGTTGAGGAAAAAACTATTTCCTTACTAGTGTATTTAAAAACCATTTCTTCCAAAACCTAAAAGCAAAATAATCCTACCAAACTATCATCTTTTCTGCTGTTGACTAGTTTCTATTCCAGAATCAAAACAAATCATGATTAATAATTCCACCTGTTCTTTCCTTAATCAACTACAAGGCAGTAAGTGCTCTCTAAATATGCCCAATATGTCCTTGTTACACACACAGCACTTGTGTGTGAGAGTGAGGAAATGAAAGTGTAATCCCTGTTACTCAGTTAAGGACATTGAAGCGTGGAGAAAGTTGCCTGCAAGAGGTCATAAAGCCTATTGTAGAAGGAAAACTCAGGTTTTAATTTGTCTGACACTGCCTATTTACTCCCTAAAGACAACATTCAAAACATATTGTTCTAATTTTATATACAGTCCAAATTTCTAAAACAAAATAAACTATATTTTTATCGCTAAAAAAATGGATGTGGCTAGCTGCACAATTTTATTACATCATGCATGATATACCGTGTTTTAAAAAACATTCCCATGTTTATCAAAGAAATAATTACATTATCTACTGACATTTTCTGATTTTGATATGTAAGTGAACATTATTTTTCTCCCATTACACTACAAAGTGCTGGTAAAATGCCAATGACTTGAAAAAACACCACGTTGGCATTTTACTGTGGAGTCATCTCTTTCTGGATAGAATGCCAGCCTTCCACTTGAATGCACTGCCATATTGTCTAGCTGCATTCTTTAAACATTGCTTTTCAAAGACTTCAAGGTTTTAAGAATTGTTAATGAAATAAAGGGGGAAATGAGCACTTTGTAATTATTTTGTCAAGATTCGTCTTTTGAACTTTTCTTTGGACAGTATACAGAAAAGAAAGCAGCTCATTTTCTACTACAGGATATCATTTCTCTTTCCAAACTGCATTAGCATTTTTGCAACTGCACAATGGGGTCTAGTTGATTGCTACTGAAGCAATATTGCAGAGGGAAATGTCAGCGAAAGGCGATGGCGTGGGGTAGTGGAAAGAATCCACGCTTTGGAGCCTGCCATTTCTTATCTGAGTGAGAAATTACTGAATCTTGGGTTCAGTTTTGTATTTTGAAAAATGAGAGTAATTATACACACCTCATAGCAATGTTGTGCGTTTTCAATATGATAGCTTATTTAAGGCACTTGGCTCTGAAACGAACAAGACGCTCCAAAAAATAACAAAGAACACACAACCCTGAGTGGAAACAGTCCTGGACACAAAGCCAGAACACCTGAACTTGAGCCCCACACCAGCCACTTATTGGCTATGAGGCTCAATTAACCTCTTTGAGCCTCATTATTTTTAGCTCTCAATTAAAAATTATTTCTAAGTTACTTCAAACTCTTATATTCTATAATGCTAATAAAATAAAATTCTTAACTCATGGTTCAGGATGGTAAATAAGTTTTATATATAAATATCTGAAATCTATTCTCTGTTTCACTGAAGTAGACTCAATAAATAGATGAGCATTGATTTAACAATGGATATTCTGATGTCAGAATCTAACAAGTTAACAAGGAAAGATAAAAAAATCTCCTTTTGGAGATCTTTCATAAGAAACTGGGTATCTTCTGAAGCTCTTCTAAGGCTCATGGGAGCCCTGCAGACCCCTGGGGAACCACGCCAATATTCCATCCAAGTATTTCATGAAATTCCTCATAACTATCTTTAGATATGAACCTTACCTTTATGTTGTCTATGAATTTCTAAACTGAATATGCCTGTAGAGTACCATTAAATGAGCTTAATTGTGAAGTCTATCTTTTGTTATTAGCAATGCATAATTCATATGTAATTACTTTTTCACATAGCATGGAGGATAGTTCAACAGTTTTGTTTTTTATTAATATGAAGTTTCTTTTTTTTAAAAGATTTTATTTATTTATTTTTAGAGAGGGAAGGGAGGGAGAGAGAGAGAGAGAGAGAGGGAGAGAAACATCAATATGTGGTTGCTGGGGGTTATAGCCTGCAACTCAGGCATGTACCCTGGCTGGGAATCGAACCTGCGACACTTTGGTTCGCAGCCCTCGCTCAAACCACTGAGACACTCCAGCCAGGGCTGATAGTTCAACAGTTTTAAAATCAAATACTTACATTTTTTGAAAAAGTATATTTTTAGCAATGTGCTGATAATTTTGAGAAGCCAGGGCATTGCTGAGCCAGAATGTCTGAGGTAGGTGTTTAATTAGACTAATTAAGCAACATGTAGTCACTTCCGGTTTTCTATTTGCTCTTTGTAAGTGTAGATAAGCAACACAACTGAGTGCCTAATTAGACTATTTAAAACTGACTCACTTTTTATAACCAGGAATTTTTTAACCCACAATCACAAACTTAAAACATAATAATATGTCGTAGAAAGTCCTACATATTTTTCTTTTTGATATAACCACCATTTTTTTATTTTTTCATATTACTGTCACAATATTAACATAGGGGAATAAGAATAATGAAATGTACTTCATATATAAGGGGCATAAAATACTACATATTTACTGCTCTCAAAGATTTTATTAGCAAGAATAAGATGTACCTTCTTTTGCCTGACTCACTCTTAATAAATCAACATATTTAGTTTTCCTAGGAATCAAACCTGGAAAACTGTCTTCATTAGCATTATAATGACTTAAATCAGCTGCGTATAAATCTCTGGTGGTTATTAAATTTCAGATGGACAAAGGCAAAAATTACTCTTCAATTTCTCATCTTTCTTCTTCCCCTATCAACATTAAGGCTATCCTAAAAGTTCATTTTTAAATCACCAAACTACATAAAAAATCCGAGTCCATTTTTGGGTCCCTCAAAGTACAGTTTATATGTTCCTGAATAGTATGTGTATCGACTAGAAAGTGGTCACAAACACACACACACAGTTTTACGGTGGTTCAACTTACAGTTTCTCAACTTATGATGATGTGAAAACAATATGCATTCAGGAGAAATCATACCTCAAATTTTGAATTTTGATCTTTTCCTGGACTAATGATATGCAGTGCAATACTCTCTCGTGATGCTGAGCAGTGGCCGTGAGGCAGAGCCCCTCATCAGCCACTCAGTCCCAAGGGTAAACAACCATACTTTGCAACACTCCGCAGTGTACTGTGTTGTCAACATATTATGTTTTGTGTTTTCACAACCCATCCTGTCTATAGAACACCCATCTCTGTCTCCTGACTCTGGTAAGAAAAAGAGGAAGGCACTTACTCTTGAGAAAAAAACTCCAGATAACTGCCCAACTACAAGTTAATGTAAGTGTTCTGAGCACATTTAAGGTAGGCTATGATGTTGGTAGGCTAGGTTATTAAAGGCATTTTTGAATTATGATATTTTCAACTTATGCCAGAGAGAGATAACATCAGATGGACTATTGCTTAAAGTCACAGAGAAGTCAGTAAGTAGCACAGCCAGGGTTTGCAGCCTCAATTCTCTCCTCATCATCCTAGCCTGATCATCTTTTATTTCACATTTGAGTAGCAAAATGGACTTTGATATCTTAGATAGAAATGTTTTGTTTTATGACATAAACTCAAATAAAATTCATAGAAACTGAACACTGCAGCATACTAAATATAAAAGGCATGCATCATCATGGAATTGGAATCACAACTTCTAATTACAACAAAAGCTCATGCAGCTCACTCTCTAAGCCTAAATTCTGTAAAATGCCAAATGTATACAATGAGACTAAGGCTTTTCTATGGTCCCTTGTGGCTCTGGTGTGCTGTTGACCATACAGCAGGAGAAAGCCAGATAGAGCAGCACAACAACCAGGGAGTGGGTAGCACAGGGTGGGTATGTTGCACAGACAAGCTACTCACCATAACCCATCCATTATTTCTTTGACGTGGGTCTGGCATGGAACATGAATATCTTTAGGAAACAACACTGAGTCT
Organism: Phyllostomus discolor; assembly: GCF_004126475.2. NCBI lineage: Eukaryota > Metazoa > Chordata > Mammalia > Chiroptera > Phyllostomidae > Phyllostomus > Phyllostomus discolor. The sequence continues at coordinate 56,409,130 of NC_040908.2, read as the reverse complement.
ACCTCATCCCCCTAATACCTAGAAACACAGAGAGAAAACACACAGAACAGCAGACAGCCCCCATGTTCTCACAAAGGTTTCTAGAGGAGCCACCAGTGAAAGCAGAAAAGCAAAGGGGCACATATCCTGAGTTCACAGATCAATAAACACTAACACAAATGTCAGAGTCCCTAGCCCACCCTTCCTGTGCCTTCCCCTCAGAGGTGTCACTGTCATAATATGAGTAGGCACACTAAATAGAACCCAGAGTAAATCGAGAAGGGGTAAGAGAATTACAGAAGCCAATTGGAGACACAGGCTAGGGTTGTCAGGGGCCATTAGCTTCTGTGATGCTCCATGTTGGGCTGGGGACCCAAGTTTCATAAGTGTCATCATAGGTAGCATCCAGCGGGCAGTCCAGAGTCGGGATGGTAGTTGAGACATTCTGTTGTTAATACTGTAAACTAGGCAGCTGATGCTGATGTCATGATGAGGCAGAGTAATCCGCCCATTCTAGGCAAGATCTAGGCAGGAGCTGAGGGATCTGGAGGCAAGATTCAGGCTCACTAAGCCAGGCAGCAGCTCAACAGAAATTCAGATCCCAGGCTCTGGGGCTGCAGTACAAACAAAGACTTCACCAGCAGAAAAGAGGAAAGGGCAGTTAATCCAAAGACCAAGCCTAAAAAATGGAACCAGTACAACAGAAGCTGGGGGAATGCTAGTACTCACACGTATCCTTCTCTTGGACACAGCGTGACATATACATTAGCAGTAAGCCTCAGTTCCACAACCCATAAGGCAAGGATTACGCTTCAGGGATACTTGCTGCTCTTATTACAACTGACCTGGAAAATGGACAGGCCTGCAATTCTTGTATGCATTCTCCTTTCAACAGTCCAGGTATCTTCCTCTTTTAAATGAACCCAGACTTCTGCATAGAACCAGAGTCCAGGCAGTTGTAGCTCATGAAGCAGCAGCCTCTTACTGAGTGGCACAGTAGTGCCCTGGAAACAATATTTACCACATGCTAGTACATAACTGATACTGGAAGTTCATTTAATAGGGCAACATTTCCATATATTTGGATTATAAAGTCAATTAAACAATGAGTAAGATATTAAAATTTTAACCTGGTATACAAAGGATAATGCCTGATCTCCCCCCAAGTTCATTTTTTCTTCTTACAATGCATCACCCCTATTTTAACTCTCAATGGCTGCCCTGATGCCAGGGAAGGGAAAGCAACCCAGGTTTCAAAATGACTTTCGATAACACAACTAAAAAGATTCTCTTTTTAAAAAGTATTTTTCTTGAGTTTTAGAGAGGTGAGGTAAAAGTGCTGGCAAACAAAGCAGGTGGCTTTCAAGAGAACTCTGTTCTAAATTTGTTTAAAAAAGAAAAATCCAGGATCTCCAAAGCCAATGGATGTGTGAAGGAGCAAGTGAGATAAAGAATCATGTGAGTCTTCAGGGAATGGAGAAGGAACTCAACTAGCTCTACTTGTCTTTTTAGCAGAAAACTTTTCTTAGGGAAATACCAAAGCAAAACATTTTTTAAAAAGACCTTTATAAATGTTACAATATCCCATTTGTCTGCTTTATTCTATGGCTATCTTAATTCGTCACACTTACTTACTTTCACTTCCCTTTATATTAATATAAAATCTCCTTCAAAATAAAAATAAAAAGCAGTTCCAATTTTGTAGAAAGGTTAAAGTTCATAGATAAAAAAACAGCATCTGAATTCAAAATAGTATTACTGTCAGGGACATAATCATAATTAGCCTCAAACTGGATGTTGAAATTTAGCAACTCATTTTTCAGCCTCAGAAAATATCTATTGAGTGCCTACTATGTCTACATGCCTTTCAGGATACTGAGCAATGGGTATGCCCAAGTGAACAAAACTAACATTGTCCCTGTCCTCATGGCATGTAGTAGTGGGGAAGATTAACGAAGTAAATGTAATACAAACCTAAACCAGCGAGCTAATAGAAATGGACAGCATGCAGTGAGCCAGCACCGAAGACACTCATTTAGATGGGCTCATTTAGATGGATGGTGAGGACAGACTGTGGGAGTTAGCTTAGATAATCTCAAAGATCAAAAATTCTGGGGACCTGGAGGAACCACTCCATGCTGATACACTTAAGATAATTGTGGGAAACTTCAGTTCTCTAGTAACCTGTGGGGGGGCTCTACCCACAGGGCCCCCACAGATGAGAATTAGTCTACCGAGACATGATCTTCTTGGGGAGGAAAGGTAGCCCATCTCTCAAAGGAGAAGGGCAAGAGCCTTTTCCTCAATGGGCTTTTACTAGGTTCATTTTGCACAGGAATACAGGTAAATCTCATTAATGGCTGTCAGGCAGTAAGGATCAAACAATAGATAACAAAGAACTCTGAGGGTCTATTTTGAGTCAGGGTCAGATAGCTAAAGAGCTATAAAACTTTGAGGAACAAACTCACTTCCTGCATGGACCCTTATCATTTAATTGAGAGCATTCTAAACAAAGCAAGTTTGACAGGATTTTAAGCATTCTTTCTTAGGCCTGATGGCCTGTGGAACCTGCCCTTTCCAGCACAGGGCTACACCACCCTCTGTCATTGTTTCAGGCTTAAGTCAGGCAGGGGAAGTAAGCCAAGAGATTAGGAGACTTCTTGCAGACAGAACGAGGACTCAGGCTCTATCAAAGCCTAGGAGCAAGGGTCCATCACCCTCTTTTGCTATAGCCTCCCAAATCCTTCCTTGGGGGCCTCCCACATGATTGTGCCTGTCTTAGATCGTCCCCCCCCTTTGGGGAATCTTACCCATCATTGGCTAACCGACCAAGCATTGGGGATCAGTTATGGATGAAGTAAAAGGAGCAGAATCAGAGCTCCTGCCAGGGAGATAAGCTTTGTCTCCTTGGTGGCTTACAGTCCTGAGGTCACTCCCTCAGCCTTAGCCTTGGGGAAGTGGGTGTTACAGTTTCGGAAAATGGGCAAGGCGGTTCCCAACAGTAACTACTCCAGATGTTCAGGCAACACTTCAGCTAAGAGCCTGTTTATGTTAACTCCATGCACATTTTTGAGAGCATGATGATCCCTACCTCACACTCCCACCCTCTATCAAAACTAATTCAACTAAGGCTTCCACCACAGACAATAAAATTCAGCCCAGACCACCCACTGACACCTTTGGTTGCCCATTTTAGTAGTTGGGTTATTAAATGTGTGAAATAAATTTTGTCTTCTTATTGGTGATGAGACATCATTTATGCTGATCATCATCATCATATGCTCAGGGACTCACAGACAGCATGGCTCACAATGGGTGTTAAAAAATTAAGTAGGTATTAAATAAATGACTACATGGTACTCCTAAATATTTATCCAATTTACTTTTTAGAAAAGTGAATCAAATTCAAATATGAATGACTGATACAGAAATTCCACTTGAAAACTGTTAAAATACTAAGATATATTATTATAAACACTCTATTTCCATTACTTTTCTCATTTTTTCCTGATTTTGCTAAACGTGGTCCTATTTTCAGTACACCTACAGTGTTGTTGTGAAAACAGAAAACATTTTCCATGATATTACACAACACCTTCTCAACAAAGTTGGTATTGCTTCACAACCTCATCCAAACATATGAATTTAAAAACTAGAATATACAGTGGTGATAGCATATTCATCTAATAATGAGAATTTTCTGAAATTTGAGTGACCAATTTGAATTCGTTCAATAGAATGACTGTATTAAAAGATTATGGTATTTTCTGTTAACCATAAGAATTATTAGTGCCTATAACTAAAAAATGGTTTTACTACATGATATTTAGGGAATAAATATAAGGATTTGTGTGAAGATAATACCATTTCTACCCACAAGCAATTTATGATGCAGTAAGGCAAGGCCTGCACCATGTGTGACCTGAAGCTCACAGAGCAAAGTCCCTGACACAGAATGGAGAAAGTATCACACTGAAAAATACATGAATTGAGCATAATGATTGAGACCTGGGCACCAACTAGATGCATGTTGTGGTATAAACCATACTTTTCTGAACAAATGAGAGGTTAAATTATATATTTTGTCTCAAATTCCATATTAGTTTGTAGACAATTTTCTCACTATAAAGCACATGTGCATAGGCTATTCTAGCTGGCCTTTCCCTCTGTAGGTCTTAGGTAGTGTTAAAAGATGTGGGGGGGAGGGGTTGTCCTAAAAACGTGTTGCCCATTTACTAGCTTTCCCATTGAAAGCATCAGATATTTAGATAGAAATCTCTGTGATACATTAGTATAATCTTTAAAATATAACCACAGCTACTCTTCAGATGTGTATGCCTTACCTTATCTGGTTTTTATAAATTCACAGAGAAGGCAAGAGAAATAATTTCCAAGGGGAAAGAGGTATGTTTTCCATAGAAGTGAGGTCTAATTTTTAGGTACAGTGCATTTCAGGAGGCTTTATCTTTAAGGCACAGCCTGAATTACAAGTGTTCTTTTATATCAAACTAATGGAGAAAGGCAGCAACAATTTCAAAGCAGGAGAAAGTGGTGATTGATCATTTTTTATCCCTGCTTACCATCTGACTCAGGAAATTTGAAATTTCAGAATTAATGAACCAATTTCATTGATAATTAATTTATTAATGGTGTCAAATGTAAGGTAGGCATATTATAAGTCTCCCATATACCCACAGTATACCAAATACAATTCCTCTGATCTCTATTGGGTATAATTATTAAAAAAGGAGATAATTCTTAAATCATGAGGCTGAGTCAGATACCTTAATAATGCACTTGTTAACTCATCTGAGAAGCAATAAAAATTATGTCAGCGAATAAACCATGGCATGTAGTTATCTATAAGAGAGTACTATTATTATAATATCTTTCTTTTTTTTTTAAAGATCCTGTATCTTTTCTTTTCTTTTTTGTGGACAAAATTATTCTTCAAGCATCAAGCCTGACCCAAGGGCTTACCCAGAAGTCCTGAAGCCAAATGGCCCTCAAGGGATTCCAGATGACCTCAGTCCTGGGAGAGCTAAGGCACCTAATAAGGATGAATACAACCACCTTGGACTTCATGGATGTATCCCAAACCCCATTCCAACCTTGAGGACTTTGGTCTCTGCAAGGTTTCAAATGTCTTCTGACAGGTCCACTAGTGCATGCATTCTAGAATGGAAGGTCCTTGAGACAATATGTACTCTCTAGGTTTTTCCACTTCTACCTCCCACACCATCTCTGAAGTTGGCCCCACCTCCTGGACTGCTATCCCTAGACACTTGCCTTCCCATGAATTTTGACTCTTCAACCAACAACTCTCACTTTTACCTTGACCTTGTGATCACCTTGACATTTTCTCCTACTATGTGACCAGTGGTGGTCATTTCAGTCCTTGTGTCAGTCATAACTATAAATACACATTATAGAATACAAACCATCACAGTTTATATACCCAAGACCCCCATTTTAGAAATAATTTGGTCAAGCTTCCTCCACCTGGGAATCTCTCCGGTAGCTTCTGCTGGCCACTGTTGTTGCTGCATCCTGCTTTGTCTGGTGCTGTCATGGCCTCATTACACAGCCTGAACTACACTTCTTTTAGGGGCCCCCATGCAGAAGTCAGAGTGCCATGAGCTTGCTGGAGAAGACAGCACCAAAGAAGCGGCATGTCTCTTATCTCTTCACACTGACAAAAGCTGAGTGAAGCATAATAGAATAGGGTGAAAAAGTTGGATGGAAACCTCCACTTGAATCTTCCTCAATCAGGAAGCTCACTTATTCCCAAGGCAGCCTGTAGATTTTATCCTCCCCCAATTAATGTTTACTTTCATCAAAATAAGATTTATATAGTGAAAAATTTTAAATAGTGTTAAACACTTAGACCAAAACAGTAGTCTCTTATGTAACTCTCCCTGCCATTCTGCAATACTCATATACAAATAGAAATGACTTTCATGTCTTAAAAAGTGTTCCTTCTGGAATTCACAACCATATTCCTATATCATGTGTATATTTCTATTCATTGGTCCTAGATCTACCATCTAAAAGAAGACATACTTTCCAAGGCTAATCCTGCACATATGTGCAGAAGCTAGTGAAGGTCCCCTTTATCTTCTTTCTTTAGGCTAAGTTACCCTTGTTCTTCAACTCTTCCTTTGTGGTTTTAAGACCTAAACCCTTGTTATCCTACATACGCATGCTAAGTGATCAACATTCATTTTAGTTTATATAAAAAATAACTTTAAGGTTCCAGAGGTAGACTAACTAGTAGAGAATTCAGCAAGATTAAATATCATGATTTACATACCACACTTCCATGACTGGAATAATGAAAGCTTTCTCTCTCTACCTCACCCCATTTCCCCGCACAGATACAATGAAAGATGACAATCAATGTCTAAGAATGTAATTAGACCCCTAACAACAGCAGTTTTAAAGTCAGTTGGGTGAATGACTGGGTATTGAGACACATATAAAATGCACACTTGTCTGCACATTGATGAGAAGGGGACAGTTAGAAACTTACTTCTCTTTTTCTATGGGTTGAGCCAGCATTATCTATAATAATCATATTTCATCACTGGGAAGTCAGCACGACTAACACAATTGACATCAGCAAGACAACTGGGAGAATAAGCAGAATACCTGCAATGCTCCAGTGAGGAGGGACCACTTTACATCCACACTTGACAGGTTCATTTTTTTATTGTAGTTAAGAATGCATAGCTAAAAATTTACCATCTTAATCATGTGATTGTATCATACAATAGTTTGGTACATTTTTTTTGTGCAACAGTTCTCTCAAACTGCCATGGATAGCTTTTTATGTCTGTCTGGCCATTATTATGGACTGCCCTGTTGGAATTCCTAGGCACTATTTCAGATTGTCTAACTCATATTTAAATGGTCACACTGAGGAAAGTCAATTCTGAAATCTACGGTGGAGCAGGTAATGGTCAATAGAAAGGCACCTGTTGGAGGGTTTATCAGGGTTAATTCAGCCCTCATTCTGCTTACTGAACTCCAAGTATCCATCAGAGAAAGGGGCAGCTTTTGTTTTGTTCATATATGGCCATGTAAGTAAACACGGTCCTCCTAGAGTGTCCGGGCAGGGGACGAAGGCCGGTAAGTAGGGAAATCAATGAAAGATCTTAGGTGTTTTTCATTTCAACCTAGATAGCAGTCAGATTTAGTATACATTTAAAAAGTTTTTCCTACCACTACCTTATACACTAATTATCTTTAACTGAGCCAGCACTTCTTTGAAGCCTAACAAGCCTGTCCATGATGATGGCAAACAATCCAAATGAACAAGGCTGGAAATGGAAATGTTACCTGCCTCTCATTCACTTCTGTAATAGTGCCATGTGCAATGTCCTATTAAGGGCATTGTGTTCCAGGCAGTGACTAGCAGCAAAGGCAGTGAGGAGCCCTTGGCAGAGCTGGGAATCCAGGGATCCACTATTATAGTCATGTAAGACCTACAAGGGCAGGGATCTTGGTCAGTTTTGTTTATCAATCTATTCCAAACAATTAAAACAGTTTACAGAACTGAGTAGGTACTTACCAAATAATATAACTAATGAATGATTCAGAGAGGATGTAATAACCTGTGCAACTTAATGTTATAAAAATCCAATTTACTATTTCCTTTTTATTGAATTTATTGTGGTGACAGTGGTTAACAAAATCATATAGGTTTCAAGTACACAATTCTACAACACATCATCTATACACTGTATTGTGTGTTTACCACCCCAAGTCAAGCCTCCATTTATCACCATTTATCCCCTCATACCCTCCTTTACCTCCAGCCTCTCTCCTCCCATCCCCACCAGCAATCACCACACTGTTGTCTGTGTCCATGAGTTTTTTCTCTTTTTGCTTTATCCTCCCATCAGCCAGGCCTCCACAGCTGTCAGCCTGCTATCTATCAAATAAACTAACCAAAAAAAAAAAAAAATAGGGACAGACTTATAAAAATCCAATTAAAAATAACTTTGATTGAAATTGCTTACCTTCTTTTTTTTTTTAAAGAAAACTTTGGCAGAATACCAGTCTGTTGTTTTCTAAGAATTCACATACTGCCTGCTTAAAAATCTGTTGTTAAATATTGCTAGGCATCTCAATTCATATTATCAATACGAGTTTCTAGAATCAACATAGTCCTCTTGTGTGAAAATTATGGTAAAATAAGATATTGGTTTATATGCAATTTATCTGATTTCTTAGACAATTTTGAGATTTATTTCACAAATTCTTTTAAATTTTAAAAACATATATTGAATTAACAATTCAATTGCATATGAATACTGAATGTGAATACTGAAAATTTACACCGAAATTTATTTATAATTCTTGAATATATAGGAATACCTCACAGCCAAGTCCAGTTCCTGTTTGTCAGGAAAAACTAGCTCATATCTCCCTTGACTGGGGTATTCCCCACTGACCTATTCCACCCCTCGCTGTCCCTCCTGCACTGCAGCTGCCTTTACCAACTGCATCACCGATGTAATCAACACTCCTCCACTTATTGACAAACCGCTTTATAACGAATCCCACCAGTTTGGGGGAACATTTGTTCTTCCCCCAATGTAATACTACTACAGATGGAGGTAGGAATCCAGAGCTGGAGGAAAAGCCAGTACTAACAAGTACATTAGCCCAACAATCCTAATACTTTTCTAAAGTTGCACAATTCTTTAGAGCATTCAGAACTAGATGAGATTGACACCTGCGTGGCAATGAGAGTAAGAACGACCCTTAGATTTTACAGCTGAAGCAACCAAAATCCAAAGAAACAGTGTTTCTCAGGTTGCATGCCTAATAAGAGATGCACAGAAAACTTCCAACTTATGAAAAGTGTGATTTGGGGAAAGTTTTCCTGACTTCCCTGAGTCTAAATTAGTTCTAATGATTGAGCTATTAATGTCAAATGCAGAATTGCCTTAGGGATTGACATGACATGAAGTAGTGGGCACAATGCCTTGCTTATAGTAAGTGTTCAGTAAATGGTAGCTACTGTCACTGATATCAGTGCTTCAATAACAGCACTGTCCTTTTGGGAACCCCCCTACCTGGTATCAGAAGCTGTAACCCCTGCCAAGGCTAAAGCTAAGGGCCATAAGCCAGGGAGGAGACAAAAGCTTATCTCCCTGGCAGGAGCGCTGCTTCTGCTGCTTTATTCATACCTGAACCCCAAAGCTTGGTCAGTTAGCCAATGACAGGTAAGATTCCCCAAGGGGGGAATGATCTAAGACAGGCACGATCATGTGGGAGGCCCCCAAGAAAGGACTTTGGGGGCTACAGCAAAAGGGGGTGATGGACCCTTGCTCCTCAGCTTTGACATAGCCTGAGTTCTCATTGTCTTGGAGAAAATCTCCTTATCTCTTGGTTGCCTTAGTTCCCTGGCTCCACCTAAGCCTGAAACAATGACAGGGTGGTGCAGCTCTGTGCTGAAAAGGATGGATTCCCCTGGTGATCAGGCCTAAGAAAGAGTATGTAAAATCCTGTGAAACCTGCTTTGTTTAGAATGCTCTCAGTTGAATGAGAAGGGTCCAAGGAGGAAGTTAGTTTGTTTCTTAAAGTTTTACAGCTCTTTGACCCTGACTCAAAATAGGCCCTCAGACTTCCTTATTATCTATTGTTTGATCCTTACTTCCCAGCAGTGAGTACTGAGCTTTTACCTGAATTATTATGCAAACGAAACCAATAAAAAGCTTCTCCGGAGGGGGAACAGGGCGCTCTCCCCACCAGGGAAGGTGGCCTAGCTGTGTGCTCCCCATGTGAGGAGTGGCCCTGCTGTTCCTATTCCCCCACAAGACCTGGTTGTGTCTGTGTATGTTTTTCTCGAGTTTTCCATGAGCCATCCGCAGCGTTCCATGATCACTGCTGGCCAGTGACCCACGCATCACTGTCCTTTTTATCCTGAGGTGGCAGAACATGGCTCAGGAGCCAAACCTGGCCCACCACTGCTTCATATGACCTACAAGCTAAGAATGATAAAACTTAAATGGCTAAAAATTATCAAGAATGGTGATTCATGGTACACGAAAATATATAAAATTGAAATTTAGCTTTCCATAAATGAATTTTATGGGAGCACAGACACACCCATTGTTTACCTATTGCCTCCTGCTGATGATTTCTCACTGCAAAAGCAGAGTGGAACGGCTGTGGCAGAGACCTTGGGGCCCACAGCACCTAAAACACTTTCTGGCTCTTGACAGAAAACATCTCCCAGCCTCTCCTGTTCTTAACTGTCAAGCTAAGGTTTTCTGCTGAGTCAGAGACTCATTTTCCTTTCTGCCCTACTTGCATGAACTCATTTAACCTTTTATTTTTAAGAAAGTATGAAGAAAGAATGACATAGAAACAACTAAACAATTTGCTATTATTAGGAAAAGTTATGAAGGCCTGTGATACCTGCTTTGTCTTTTGTTTTTATCTCAACTCCTCTTCCCTTTTACTTCAGAAAGTAAGGTAGGGGGAAAGAGACAGGGGGAAAGAAAAAGGAAGAGACAAAGAAGAAAGAGAAATAAGGCCAACTAAAATTCAAGGGCTATTAATCGGACCCTGGCACAGGGGCCTGAAACACTTTCCTCCTGCATTGTATCTGGAATCCAAGACAAGTGACAGACAGACTCATGTGTGCACACAACACACAGACACAAATACACAGACACATGAGTACTGTCTTCTCTTAGGGTCGTCTTATTTGAAAAGCCTGTGCCTGGAATTATTTTATAAGCAGTACAAACACCTCTGTGCCATTTCTTATTAACAGGACTTGAGAGAGTAAAATTAGAATGTTCACACTAAATGTTTTCACTAGGTTTAGTATGCCTCCTATCATTCAAAACATACTCTACTGACAAACACACTCATTCACATTTTTCTCTCATGACTAATAAATATAAAGCTGTTTCTGACAATAGAGATCAGTCCTTCATGTGTGTCCCTAGATAGGTTCTCAAAGTAGGTTTTGAGCATTTTCTCAAAATGGTTTAAGTCAACAACTCGGCATAAGCAGATTAGAAATGTAGTATTATAAAATAACAAATAAGTAAGACAACCAATGGTTGTAATAATGATAAAAGTAATAGCACCACTAAGGCAGGTTGTATTTTGTTTCTAAATGGATAAGATGACAGTGAGGTCTCATCCATTGCTCTGAGGACATACATTAGAAGAACCTTCCGAATAACTTCTCAGAAATATCACGGAGAAGCTGTTGGGCTCAAAGGCAATCACAGCTTCCACCAACTTCCACCAACTCTGCAGAGTGACTCAAAAAACATAATCTCATTTGATGGGCAAAGGTTTCCTAAACTCACAAGAAGCAAATATAGGAATTCTTTCTTGATGAAGCTCTACCATGAGGAAAAATGACCAGTCCAGTGACAGCAGCCAACAGAATTCATTCTGTTTTTTCCTTTGACCTGAATGCCCACTCTCAACCTGGTGTTTTCTGCTCCCATTGTCTTTATTATCCTTCCAGTCACCCCCTTTGCCCCGCAAAAGTGGCCCTAACACCTTTGACTTCATGACCTTAATATCTCTTCCAACCATCTTTCATTTAATCCAACTTCACAACCCTTCCCTCCATTCTACTCCAAGTCCCCATTGTCACATCTGGCCACAGGTATTGCAATCACTGCCATTGTCTTCTCACTTGCCTTCCCACGTCTTTCCTCTGCCCTCCTTGTAAGCTATTCCCAAGGCTGCCGAGCTTCAGCATAGTGTGGTAGTTACACCTACTCAAAACCTTCAATGGCTGGGTGGCTCAGTTGGGTGGAGGATCATCCCATAAACCAAAAGGTTGCAGGTTCAATTCCTGGTAAGGGCACATATCTAGGATGCAAGTTTGGTCCCCAGTTGGGATGTATATGAGAGGCAATTGATTGATGTTTTGCTCTCACATCCACGTTTCTCTCCCTCTCTCCCTTTCACTCCCTTCCCCTCTTTCTAAAATCAATAAGCATGCCCTCCAATGAAAATGAAAAATAAACAAACAAAAAACCTTCCATGGATGCCCACTGCCTGTAGAAAAAGTGCAAAGCCCTTACTCTATATTTATTAGTATTGATTATTTAATTTTTCTCTCTCTCTAGTTCATGTTTATTAAATCAGTCTGCACAGTGACTTAGACACTGGGGGAAGATCTCAAACAGTCACAGTTACCATTTATTTGGAGTGCCAAGTATTTGTAATATTCTACCCATAATCCCCATAGTCACCCTAAAAGACATGCCCATTATCCCCATTTTATCCCCATTTTATTGACAGAAAACATGAAGCTCAAAAAAGTTTTCTTTTTTTCCATTGCCCTAGTCCCTGGTGTAATGTCTTTTATGCCTATATACTAAATATTCTTCACATATTTATTAAACAAGTAATTGTTTCTTCTTCTTCTGTCTCTTTTATAAATAACCTTAGAGGATTTTATAAATTAATTTTGTTAAATTGTTCATCCCTAGATAAAATGGCCTTTGATTAATTATTAGAACTCATCTTGTTCCACGTTCAAATATAAGAGCTGCCACCTTTATGGGGTCATAATCCTCTTGATTCAAGTCATAGGTGGCACTTCACTAGACTATATGGTAATTAAAGGTCCTGTCCTAATGTATAAAAACCAGAGAAGGAGTATGATTAATTCTATTTTTCAATTTTATCTCACTCTAGCTGCCTCATTGAAATGGAAATCCTCAGAAGTGAACATTTAAAACTATAAAAGGTCAAGAATATCAAGGGCTTTCTCCCAATCTCCACTCAGTTTGAAAAAGAAAAAGATCACTTTGTACCATGTTAATTAGTATATTATTACGTCAGGCCAGGAAGCCTCCAATAATTTCTAACCTGTCCTGTCGTCCCTTAGAGGGAAGGAGAACTAATCTTAAGCAATAGTCTGCGTGTAAAGATACTTTTATCAAGATGAATTTCACAAATATCAATTTATAGAAGTTACCACTGAAATGACAAGTAGGTGATGATATGATTTTCTGAAGATTATTTTATTCTTTAAAAAATTATCCTTATTATCCTTATAATATCTCTCTACGTAAAATTAAAATTAACAATATATTTTCAATTTAATATAGTACATAAATATATATTATGTAAATTTATAATAAAAATATATACATTTAAATATAACATTTATATTTTATAAAAGAAAAACATGCATAAACTTGTTTACTTCTTAAAGCATTTTGTATTCTTTGACTCTTTTTAAAAATATTTTTGAATGTCTACTTATGGAAGCAAAGATTAAATGTTTTAAGACATCTGAAATTACTGAACAGGCAACAAAAACTGAGGAGTCAGAACACAGATCTTATAAAACATTAAGGAGAAATCAAATAACATGTTCTTACTCAATATGAAAAAGAAGAATGAACCTAATCAACAAAACAAACACGCAAGCAAAATATAACCAGAGACACTGAAATAAAGAACAAACTGACAGTAACCAGAGGGGCAGGGGGAGTGAGATAATGGAAAAAGGGGAAGGGTCATCGGGGAACCTGTATAAAGGATCCGTGGACAAAGCCAAAGGGGGTAGGATTGAAGGTGGGAGGTGGGGGTGGGTAGAGAGGGAGAATGTGGTGACAGGAAAATGGAGACAACTGTAGTTGAACAGCAATAAAAAAGAAAGAGAAAAATGAATATAAATGAGATGAAGAGGAAAACAATCACACAGACATCCCTACCTACCTATTGGGAGTGACTAATCAACACTGCAATCGAGGAGGTGAAGCCCAGCATAGGAAACATATCTTAGAGCTCCAGGAAGAGCAGAGCAAACTACTGGGACAAGTATAAAGTACTGAAATAAGTATAATACCTTATATAAACCCATAGTTATAAACCCATAGTTAGTGAGAGAATGGCAAACAGAACTTACTATACAGTCACTCAATTCTAAAATACCACAAGAGCATCCACTGAATGTCTGTGTGGAACTAGGAATTAGGCACAGTATGTCCTGAGTGTCTCTGCCCACCCCCCAAATTTTCTCACTTTCTCAAGTCTCTGCTGGTGCCACTCTTACCTCCTCAACCCCCTGGGACTCTTGTTACTGAGTGAGTCCATTTTATTTTCACAGTAAACAGCACTTGGACATACTTTGTTTCCTGAAGATCCCTTAGAATCATGTCTGTACACATATTTCCTCTTTAAAGATAATGGCAGGGAAAGGATAATATTTAAACCAAATGTCATATATAATTTCTTTTACCAAGTATATATCATCTTTCCATTAATTATAAACTTAATTATAAAAGTGACCTGAAACTTACATTTTTCAATTTTAAAAGGAGTCATGTATGTAAATGCATGCTGGAATTCTTACTAGGTATACACAGATTCCTCATCTCATGCACTAGAATATAACATATCAATAATGTCAAAAGCTTTACTCACTGATTCTTTTTTGTCACTGGAATATGATTTTACTTCAAAGTCCTTAAATTTTTTGCTAATACTTAAAAATAGGTTCTAAATTAAAAATTGAAATAAATATTCAATTCAAGCTTACTCCATGTTTAATAATGCTGAAGAACAAGAATTAAAAATTAACATAACACAGTAGGACTGGCAGATGTACCTAATCTGTAGGCAAGAGATTTTTAAAAATCTAAAAGAATTGTTCATTTTAAAAGTCTAACAGCAAAAAGCAAAGGAAACACTGACCCTAGCACCCACATTATGTCTCTCTCTATTCTATGGCAACCCAAGGCAAATGAGTGGGTACGAGGAGGAAGATTTCACTTGGCAAGTGATAAGACAAAAAACCAGACATGTTAACACATAAAAGGAAATTGAACAGCCCATATCTTTAACAGATTAAAATCACCTTATTCCACAGTTTAAAACAACTGATAATTTGTCATACTCTTTTAAGCTACAGATATCAAGTAATAGGTTTTTGAACCACTCCCTGTCTGTGTTTTCAACCAGATGTTTAATTGCTGGGTAAGCAATGTTTCAAAATAGACATTCAGATTAGAACTCACCCACCTGTCAAATGTAGCAGAAAATAGCCTCTCTGCTAAGTTGGAGAAAGATGAATTGTCCCCACAGAGCTATGACAAGCTCTTGAGATTTCTCCTCAATGTTGAGAATATAGATGTCTGAACACAGCTGTTCTCAGTCTGTTTTCGCTGCTTTTCTTCCATCAATGCTTCCTCTAAATAAAGTGTTTTCCCTAAAGGGAACAATTTGACCAGTGATACCCACTAACCTCTGCATTGCGTGTGTGTATGTGCAGGCACACACGTATGTGTACACAGGTTTGGGGAGGAGACAGAGGGCCCCATTTCTTTAGGACTCATCGGTTAACATGCCAACGGAGCTCATAATTTAGACTCAGAAACAAAGGTAAAGTGACGGTCTACAATGGAAAATGCTGTTTCCTAGCCCCATTTGCAAATGGGAAGCCACTCATTTTACATAAGTCCTCCATTATGAAAGGAGCTATCTATGAATGCTATCATTAAATTACTAACATAAAATTCTAGAAGTAGTCAGAGAAAAAATTATTGTAGGTAATAGTGCTTCCCCAGAAAAGCAAGACAAGAAAACATGAAAAGCAGCAAATTAATTAAGGTTGAAGTTGAGAAATTTTGAGGCACTTAAAATTCTTTGCTTGCTTTCCGTTGCCTTTCATAATAAAACTGAAATCCTATAAAGTGAGCGACGGGGATCTCCACACTCAGACTCCGGAGCAGTGTTTGTCACTCACCTCACTTCTTACCCTCTACAGTGAGAGTCAGAATTTTCATTTGTAAAGGCCAGGTAGTAAATATCTTTGGCTGTGTAGATGGTATCATCTTTCATAGGCAACTACTCAGCCCCGCTGTCGTAGCACAAATGCAGTCACAGACAATACATTAAAAAAAAGGGTATGGCTGTGTTCCAATAAAACTGTATTTATAGGCACTGAAATTTGAATCTCACATAATTTTCACATGTCACAGAATAGTTGTTCATCTTTTTAATTTTTTAACCATTAAAAAATGTAAAACTATGGGCATCATACAAAAGCAAACAGTGGTCTGCATGGTTTGATAGCCATGGTTTATCCCTCTGGGTGCCTAAGTCTCCCTCCCATTCACTCCGACAACAGTCTAGAATCTCATGGAAAAAAAAAAGCCAGAGTGCTCCACACATGCTGAGTTTTTTTGCCATCATGGCTTTGTACTTGTCCCTTCTTTCACAATACTCCGTTCACACCCTTCTTTGACAAACTGACTTCTGCTCACCTTTCTCTTGTGACTTTCTCTGAGATGCCCTCCTGAATTCCACATGTCTGTCAGGAGGCCCCTTTTCTATGCCCTATGACACACTGAAGTTTTACTGTGGCCTAGGGACACAGTACCTAGTTCAAGACTGCACACAGCCTGGCCGGAATTTTTGTCAGTAGATCTCCTGTGCCTTGGTACTCATTTGGTTCTCAGTAAATACTAATTGAATAAGTAGGTAAAGAGAGATCTGAAGAATATTGCGATGACATGTTGACCTAGGTTAGAGTAACCAGTGGAGTGTTGGAGGACTTTCAACAAAGACAAGTCTGACTGAATAAATCGCTGTTTGGATGCAGTTGTATAGCATAACGATTAGGACAATGGGTCCTACATCAAACCTGCCTGAGCCCTGGATCCACCAGTCACTATTTGCGTGGCCCAGGTTAACTGGCTAAAGTATTCTACAGCACAATTTTCTCATCTGGGGAATGTATTTCATAAGAACTAAATGTGTTCACACTAGAGGAACATAGTGTTTGACACACAATAACATACTGATCAAATAGCTATCATTAGTACTGACATCAGCCAGAAAGGAATCTAACCTCAGGGACTCTAAATACCAAAAGTGAGAACCTATAATTTTGCTCTTCATCATAAATTTATTCAGTCATTGCACACAAAGAAATCTGTGTCAAGCAGAATCAACTGGATTAGGAAAACTGGAACAAAGGAAAAAAGATTTATCCCCAGAGTTAGAGTCTGCAGACACAGAAAAGGAGCTAGAATTGTATATACACGTGAGAGACAGAGAGTGAGAAAGATGCAGATTTCTCCCATGGCATCAAAATACTCACTTAAGGTGCAGGACAGGTGACTCAGTGGACAGCTTTACCATAAAAGGAAAGAAGGAAGGCTGCCTTCTCTATATCACAGCCTAAACTTTCCTCCACTACATCTGTGACCTCCATTCTCCTGGAGGTGGCCATAGACAAGAGCTATGACAAACACAGGTGCTTTTTTTAAAAATAAGTGATAGTTTTTATTATTGGGAAAACAATAAATATAACACAGCTGAAGAGGATTTCTTCCATGTGTTATCACACAAAAATGTTATTTACAACCATGAAACACAAAAATATTATTCACAACCATTAAATATGGCAATAATTTGAATAAAAATCCAAATAATGATAAGTTAAATGAAATAATTTTGGTCATTGTTTTTGCTGTTTTGGTTATATTGCATGCTGCTAATATATATTTGTTGATGTGATCTCTCCTTAAATCAAAATTCTAAATTATTTAATGCCTAATCAAAATACTATTTTCTTATTGATTATTAATTTTTCTGGAATGTGACTTTAATTTTTGCTTTTTACACTAGAACTATCTTCCTCCTGTACCATCTATACAGTGTTTCCTGGAAAGAATGATGAATCTTTAGTACATGCCTCAGATAAAGAAACACTGGGACTACTTGTACCAGGACTTAAACATTTTCTTCCTTTCATCTTGAAATTCACTGGCAGTGTGACATTTGAAAGTGTACTAATAGAGTTGTAGTGAAGAAGACAGGTTCAAGCAGGGAACAAAAGGAGACCTTGTACAGCCTAATGCCAGCAAAGCCATTTACCTGAGTGTCAGCTGTGTGTAGAGATGAATATAGTTCCTACAGTCAACCCTTTCACAGGCATTATTGCCTTTCTAGGACATCCCACTCCCCTCCACATGAACGACATTTTCTTTCTTTTTACATTTATTTCTCTATTACAATTCAGTATTACTTTGTATTGGTTTCAGGTGTATAGCATTGTGATAAGACAATCACATCCTTTACAAAGTGTTACCCCCGATATTTCTAGTATCCACCTGGCACCACACATAGTTATCACAATACTGACTAAATTCTCTATGCTGTACTGTACATCTCGTGACTGTTCTGACTGTCAGTTTGTACATTTTAACCCCCTCACCTTTTTCACCAGTCTCTGCTCCTTCTCTTCTGGCAAACATCAGTCTGCTCTACCTGTCTATGAGTCAGACATGGGGTGCGGTGGATTGAAGGTGTCCTTACTGTTTTACGTGGTGCTTCACAGGCCTTGCCAACTTTCACATGCATGTTCACTCACATGTCCACACACATGTACACACACTACACTTTTCTTTTTGGGGCCTTGCTCTTTGCTGCTTACTTTCTACCACATTACCAAAGGACTGTTTACTAGGATATTGGGAGGTAACTGCCCTTTTATTATTCTTCCAAAGAGGGTCAAACTAAGGAGGTTGAATAGACACCCTGTCTGCACCAGCTATTTTTCATGTATGATCATTTAAAATTCACTCTTACCAAATGAAAATATTGTATCTTAGTTCACACTGACTTGCTATTTATTATTTTAAACACAAATAAAACTCCCAAGTGGTGTCATGCAGTGAAATAATTAAAGTGACTAAAGTTCTATTTCTTCATCTTTATAATTACTGTATTTCCAATTTACTATTTGAGTGCAAGAGTATATAGCACTACAGGTTCTGGAGACATGAACTCCATCCTAAATGAACTTGAATACTTCTAAACTGATAAGAACTTAATCAACTCTTGAACACATAGACTACAAAGCAACTGCATAATTGGAAATTATCCCAATTAACTTTCATATGAAATATAATGCCTAAAATATAAAATATACTTATTTGAAGTTTATAAATGCATTACTATAACTCAACAGGAACTACAACATTGTTTTTAGAACTTCCACACCAAAAATAAGTGTTTCTTGAGGGCATTGTATTTCATCACTAAGACTGTTTAGAATTGATATAGCATGGTGATAATTAAAAGCAGATCAACTTTGTATAATTTTTTTATTGTTTTGAAATTCTCTAGATTACACTCCCTTATGGGTGGCAGCTAGAGTGACCACCCTAACCACCATCCTCCAAGTACACCACTGAATCTAAAGAAAACCTGCTTGGTGAGTTTCAAAAGAAACACCAAGTGAAAGTACAGTGTAACTTGTAAATCTGTAAAACAATGTGAAGTACTAATTTACTCCAACAGTGTACTCTGGAAGATTGGAAGATTTGGTTCCTACAATAGGAACCAAAGAAATGATTCACAACTGGCAAAGTTACAGGTGCTTTTGGGGAGGAGCTGTGCTTGAGAATACACTCCTGCCTGGCACTCTTGGCCGTACACCGGAAAAGACATACCAGCCATAAAGCGGAGCAAGGCGGTCTCTCCACATGATCAAACACATATCACACACCTGAAGATTACCCTACTATTCTCTATCCAACACATTTGAAACGGCAACTCAGAGATGTAATTTCTAGTCACATTTGCTTGATATCCCAGAAACTGCAAGGAATTGAACTTGACTGGTTGTGTTGACAGACTGTCAGAACTGTAGGAAGTTTCCAGAAGAAAGCGTGGGAGGACCATTAACAATGAATGGAGATGCATCACTGACTCTGTTTTTAATGCATGAAAGCTTAAAGTAGCCATCATTGACTTCGGGCTGTAGCTCTACAAAGTTTGTCAGGAATGACAGCGCAAATCTGCGGGGGAACTAGTTTCACACTTCAATTAGACTAACACTGTGGTGAGTTGAGATTTTTGAAATTAGGTTTCAGATGAAACTCACTAAGTTCTATTTAAATTGTTAAGACTCATATATCCCTGTGCTCTAAAAATTACTAAGAACTCACTAAATGGCTATGTAAACTTGGACCAACCAGTTCTGGCTTGTCACAAATGTTCTCATTTGTAAAGTGGGAATTCAGACTTGACCATCTCTGACCTCCAATTTTATAATTTTTAAATCTATGATCTTATGTGTGAAATGACTTAGAGGACACAGCAATTAATGTGTCAAGGGCTTGTTTACTGCAAAGAAATCTGAGCTCCATTTAAACTTGCTTTTCTTAGTTCAAAGACCATATCAACTTGCCTAAATTAAGTTATAAAAGTCTTCCTACAAAAGGCAATTCTAAGAATTTAAGTTTGCTCCAGGACCATTTTAAATCATGCAGGTTAATAGTTGCATGTGCTGAAGTGTGGCCAGGATGACAGCTCCAGCACGTACTTGTAAATAAGTGTGAGTAAATCCATGACCTTCAAACCGAAACAGAATGGAGCTTACAATGGAGCTTAAATTCTGAATGTTCTCTTCAGTGCTTTTCAAAAGCAGTATTTCCTTTAAAAAAGACAATAGAGAAAGAGTCCATTTGTCTTTTTGCTTAAGTTACCAAACAAAGAAGGAAAGCAAGGTTTAATAAGGCCCTGGAGATTCTACTAAATGCCCCTGCTTTAGGCTGATATAAAATGGGTAATTTTCCTTTAACAACAGGTGTCTTCAGTTTTATTTCTTGAGTTTGCCATGAATCACTGTTGCATTCACAGAGTAAATGAAAATGTTTTCCTTTCTTGACTCCCTGCCATTGTTAATTTACTGGTTCTTAAAGTTAGAATGAGTTTTAAACAATCCACTTTTGTCAACAGAACTTTCTATTAAATTTCGTTTCTTCTGTGAGGGCATGATAGAATTCAGGACAATGACTGGTGTAAGTTTACACAGCAGAAAAAGGGCATCTTCCCTAAAGTCCTCACTCATATCCAGCTCTCAGCAATCACTAGATATGCTTTGAGGTTTACAATCTGTTACTTCTTCAACATCCTCTGTTCACATGTAAAATCATTTTCCAACATAAAAGAACATAAATGAGGCTTAAATAAGTTTTATACAATATACAGTTATTGTAAGAACTGGCCAAAAATGTACAATTCACTCCTTACCCTACCTCAGTTAAAAATAAATTCTTCTAAAACAAGAGCTGGAATTTGTTGTAATGATAAGGCTGTCTAAACAAACAATGACGGAAAATTAAATGGTTGACTATTTTCTTTCATAATATATTTTTCACTGTTGAACAGTTCAACACTTATTCTTTCTGAACTTTATGTAGCATAAAAATGTTATGAAAATGTTTCCTGACTCATGGCCACTTAATGTCTTCCTTAAAATTGAACCTTTGAAGTTGCAGTTTTAAGTGCAGCATCTCCAAGTTAGGCAAGGCGATTGGCAGCACTATATGAAAGCACTGTCTATGGTTTCTCTGAGTATGTCTGAGTGGGGAGAGGAGGTTCCTTTCCGTATCTTTTAATGATGTTCACTAAAATGAATTATTATCAGGTCATTCATATTGGTATGTGAAAACTCTATATAAGTAATATAATAATATCTGGAAAAAAAGCATTGCCCTCAATTCTTCCTAACCCCTCTATATCAATATCATCAGAAAATACAATTACAGACTTCAAGTAGGTCTTCAGGGATGCTCTAAAATCCTACTCTGGTTTATCCCAATAATTACTTTGTATCTTTTCCTCAATCTTTAATGTAATTCCCTCTTATCCAAGTTTATTCTCAGTTAATAATTTCCTTGTATCTTATTTAATATTTCTGGAAGAAACAGAAGTGTTGAGAAGAGAACTTGCTTCATTTCAACCCACTATCACCTCCACCCACCACTGGTCCTGGACCTTACATTCTGGCATCCCTCCTAGGTAACTGCTGTCTTGATAAGGTTCCCATGTTTCCATCTAATGCTAATAAACAGCTTTGTTTTCTCACTTGATCCCAACATATCTTGACTAGTCTAGGATATTGTCCTAACAGTTGTATGTCATACTCTTAGAATCATCATATTTTTTTTCTTTCTTCTGAATCACCCTGATCGATGAAAAATACACTGTATTCACTGTGTTAGCAGCTTAATTTTAAATAAATTAAAAATTAGATAAAATGGCAATAGATATTCAATGCAGCAAAATGCATGCAATCTAGGTAATGAAGCTATGGACATTGAACTGTTACATTCTTCCAACTTTTCTGTATGTTGGAGAGTTTCCATAAGAAAATATTATAAAGACCACAGTATATTTTCTATCTTAATAAAACAAAACCTCATCCATTTCCAGTACTAACCATTTTTAAATTTTTTTCTCACTCCTAAAAAAGCATTGCCTAGATATTTTCACTTTAATTCCACTTACTCACTGTAAAAAGGTTGGTCTGTATCTTTCAATTTAAATCATACCTTGTATAAATAACAGGCTACATAGTGATAATTGACTAAAAGTAATGAAATAATACTAAAAAAAGTAAGGGAAATAAAAGGAACATAGGACAAATTGCTACTTTTACTACACAGCCAGCCATGTAATAATCCCACACTAGTTCACTTCAATTTACTGCTGATCCTACCCTTGTGTGCATGTCTGTGAATATGTGCATTATTATTTTTTCATATATTTTAATTCTTTACATATCTCACCTATGCAGATATTATAGTAGTTTTACATAGTCAACATGCATTTGGATTTACCCACATATTTATAGTTTGCTCTACATTCATTTCTTTATATCTATATTTCTAGCCAAGTTCACTTTTCATCTGCATGAAGAACTGAGTTTTCCCTTTAGTGTGGATCTGCTGGTAATAAATTCTCAGCATTTGTTCATATGAACATGTCTTCATTTCAACTTTATCTTTGAATAACATCTCACTGGGATGAAAATTCAAGGACAGCAGTTTCTTTCAGCGCCCTGGCCAGTTCATTCCACTAATTTGTGCTAATGAACAGTCTGTTGAATCTCTTACCTTGATCCATTTAAGGTAACATTTTTTTTTTCCCTGAGTGTTCTGAAACCTTTCCCTTTACCTTTGACTTTTGGTATTTTATATACAGTTTTCTTGAAATGTGTAACACTTCTTTAACCAGTGGCTTCATATCTTTCATTGATTATCTAAAATTCTTAACAATTATACATTCACTTTGTCTTTTTCATTATCTCTTCTACTTCTGGAAAACTAGGTATGTATATGCTAACACTTTTTCCTAACCTGTCTCTCATAATTTTTCCCTCTGTTTTTCTCTTTTTATATCTCTGCATTTTATTCTGAATATCAATTCTGACTTACTATCCAGTTCAAAAATTCTTTCTTCAGGTTTTCTAATCTACTGTTAAAACCATTCATTAAATTTATTTTAGCTACTGCAACTTTCGATTGAATTTTTATTATATTCTTTTTTATCACTCCCTACCTCTCCTATAATTCTCTATCTTAATATTCAATCTCCTACACACATTAACATACAGTATTTTAATATCCTTGTCTGGTAATGCCAATATTTATATCCAATATAGGTTATTTTTTATCTCTTTGTCTTTCTTTCAGATAGTAGTTTTTTCATACCTTGTTGTTTTTTATTTCATGCCACAACTTGTATATTAAGTATAGAGTATATATATATATATATATACACACACACACAAGACATTATAGATAATGATGCCTTCTTTCAGAGAGAAATAGTTTGATTGTTAGCAGAATATCATGGTACATACAGGTTATCTTAAACCAGGAAAGAAAAGAGCTTTATTTCTTGTAAGGTCTTTTCCCCATACTTCATTTATTCCTACATCCCAGGGGAAAGTGTGGGGTGCTGTGGCTAATTATATTTTCCAAAGATGGTTTTAAAAATCCATGTCCATTTTCTCTTGATCCTGGGCATGCCTGTGTGACAACATCAATACAGTGAGACAGAAATCCTACCATGTTATTTCTTAGTATAAATCACAAAAATACTTTGTACTTTTGTGTCTTTTCTATGTGATTCTCATTTTTTAAACCCAGCCACAATACTGTAAGAAAGCTCAAACTGGGCAATGTGGAGACACTAAATGAAGAGTAAACATCTTGTGTTTGGGATGACATCTTCAGCTGAGGTTCCTGCTGACAGTCAACATCATGTCCTACACATATGTGTGAATACTCTTCCACATGATTCCAATCCCCAGACATCTTATTACCCTCAGTCTTTGAATCTTCCCATTTAGAGCTTCCAATACTGTGGAGCAGAGAGTAGGCACAATGCTGTCACCTCACTAAATTCATGAACCACAGAATCTCTGAGTGTAATAAAATAGTTGTTCCACAACACTATATTTGGTTTGATTTGTATGCAGCTACAGTAACTGCAACTGGTACCTTTCAGACCTTTTGTTCTTAAACTTTATTTCTGTCCCCATACACCAGTGAAAATGCCAAAAGTCTTTTTAGCTCCTCATTGTCTTAGCCATTATCTTGTAACTGGAATGTAGTCATGCTTCTGGGTTTCTTCTTTTTCCAGAATCTTAACCCATCAAGAGCTTGCTCTCTGATGACTTTTTTAATGCTTTTAATATTTTAGTTATTATTGGTTGGGAGGATTCATCTGAAATAATTTAATTCTCTCTTTGAGAGCATATGTCAATCCACCCACTGAATTTTTAATTTGAATCATCATATACACACACACAGTTTTAATTTTCAGAAGTATTATTTGTTTCACTTTTGTGTTGTTTTTAATATCTTTTTCATTGCTAACATTTTAAAGTTTCTCTTAATACTGAAAACATTAAACAAAATTATTTTTATATTATGTCTGATTATTTCAGTATCTGTTGCTCTTATGAATATGATTCTCCTGTGTTTTCTGTTTTTTCTACTGGCTCTTGATTATGGTTTACATTGATATTTTTGGCTTAAGCACATTATTTCTTGAAATGTATCCTGAAAAATATCTTGGAAATTATTTACTTCTGATTCAAAGTTTCATTTTCCAGAAAAATTTGTTCTTGACAATTGTTTAGTTCACAATTACTTTATGTTAGGAACCAACTTATATTAATTTCTTTAACCCTTACCTAAGGATATATTTATTGATTTTAGAGAGTGAGGGAGGGAGTAAAGAGAGACTGAAACATTGATATAATAGAAATATTGATCAGTTGGTTCCTGTATGCACCCTGACCGGGGATCAAACTCATAACCTATATGTGTGCCCTGATGTAGCACAGAACCTACAACCATTTGGTGTACGAGATAATGCTCCAACCAACTGAACCACATAGCCAGGGCCTTATTACATTTTTTACTGAGAGTTTGAACACAGGGATAGTATGAATTGTGACTGTAAAGCTTGTTTAAGGTCTCCTTAAGTTTTCAAGGGAAACTTTTTATTCTTCCCTCAGACCCAGTTGAAGAAAGACAACAAGATGGTTTCACTCTTTGTGGATTGAGTATATTAATAGGTTGCTGTTGTCCCGTGGTATTCCCACTGCATGAGGGGAATCTTCTATTCACTTCCTCATCTCTAGCACAACATAGGCGGTATTCATGTCTATTCTGGACTATGCGTCTTTCAGCAGAAAACTGAATCAAGCCTTGCCAGATAACCTAGAGGTGAAATCCAGTTTGGGTACTTATCTTTCAGGTTTGTATTTCCTCTTTTTTCAGCATTTTGGGAATTGTTATTGTTTTTCAAGGTCACAATGCCTTTAAAGAATGCTTTTATATTTATGTAACTTTTTAGTAATTTTCATTAAAAGAGTCACTCATACTCAGCCTACCCTGTACACTTTTTCAATATGGTAATCAGGCATCCATAATTATATGTGATTTTCACGTGATATACCCAGTTAAAAATGCATTGCAACACAAATACAAGTGAAACCTAATAAGAAAAATGATCTGGACATGCAAATAAGTGGGCTTAAATTACCTGTTAAAGGCTTTTGCTACTGCTTAATACTATAACAATACCTAAAATATTTTTATTCTTAGCACAAAATCTCTCTTGTACACTTATAGGCATTGGAGGGGTACTGAACCCTTGGAACTTGGAAATGCGGGGTACAAGATGACTTTCTGAAAGTTACACTTACATTTAACACAAAAACCTTTACTGGGATCTGACATAAGTCAGGGTCATCACACTCTCCTAGCAGGTGTTCTTATATTTACTTTCCTAGCAGGTGTTCTGATATTTTTTTCACCTGACACTGTTGATTCCATGCTTACCAAGCAACCTCCTGATTCCTACATAATCCTGCCTGTGAGCAGAGAGTATGTTGATCATGCTGACAAGACTATTTCGAGTCTGGGTTATAGTGATTTCTCTCCATAAACCAAGCATGTGATGAGCAAGATTTTGCTTCCCTTACTGATTACCATATTTTTTGGACTATAAGACACATTCCACCCAAAAAAATTTGGGAGGAAAAGGTGGGGTGCATCTTATAGTCTGAATGTAGCTTACCTGGCTCACTGTGGGGGGCAGCAGAGTGGGGTCACAGGTTATTAAATATTATACCACACTTTTTGCCTCAAAATTTTTTTTTCCTATTTTCCTCCTCTAAAACCTAGGTGCATCTTATGGTCCTAAAAATACAGTAACTAAAGAGAGACCTAAACTGATTAAGCCCACAGAAACATTTCCACTGATTTTAACCATTCCATTTCTCACTGTAAACTGAGTGGTATTTGAGGGGTTTCCCTAGCTCACTCCTGAGTTTTAATTATTTCTCACTTGTCTCTCACTTTAGGCATTGACCAGATCAGTATTTTTCAAACTGGAGTATGTGTATCATCAGGAACACACTGTGCAGTACCAGGCTAGGTGAAAAGCCTTGAGAATAACACAGGACACCTACCTGCTCAATATTTAACAGAAATATTAGAGAAAATGATACATTTTTTAATTAAAAGAAGCACAAATATAATCTACAAAATTTATGATCATCTTAAAACTAAAATTGAGATCTCTGAGAAATCTGTCATTTGCTACACATGGATTAGTCACCAGACTCCCAAGGCTACTTTAGCCATAAATCTCATGATCTGATACTTGGACCATCAAGGTACCACTTTCACTTTCATGTTTGGTTAGATTTTTTAAAATAGCTGCTATATTTTTTTCTGGCCCTTACTTCTCTTCTCTATTCTCTTGATCAATCTGTTTATAATACTGAGGAATTCTATTTTTGTGGTCATTATATAATTATTTATTTTGTTGTATTTTTGATTTCTCAGGGTCTCTGAATTTCCCAGTCAATTGATGAATTAGAAAAAGAGTAGAAACTGTATTATCATTACCTAATAAAGTATTTTGCCACTAAATAGTCTATATGAAAGCCACGCTAAGCTATATTACAAACATTTATATTAGCTTTATTCTCCAGAATTAAGCAGGAACTTTTTTTATTTGCTCCTTTCTTTTTTGGCTCCAGGAATCAATGTGGCAGCTGTAATTCAGGCTGGGTTTGGAATTCTGAATATCATTTACCCATCTCCTTACACAAATTCTTCAAGAATGCCCTCTTTCCTTTAGAATCAAGTTCAATCTCCTTGTCAGGAAGTAAAGCCTGATCTGCCTCAAGCTCAGGTCTCAGAGCCTCGTTTTTTGGTCACACCTTCCAATGTGCTCACCTGCCAAGGCTGAAATTCTTTCAGTTTTTGAATCACGCCATGCTCATTCCCAAGTCAGGACTCTGATTTCCATGCCTACATTGTCCTGACCGCCCCCCCTCCAACTATCATTTGGTAATTTCCTCCCCTCTTCAGCTCTCTATCTAGGAAAGCCTTCTGATTCTGCCTTCAAAGCTTGGGAGAGATGCTCCTCATATGCAGTAGTAGGTCAGTGGTCAGTATTCTGTGAATGCCTTCTCACTGCATTTTCAATATTTCATTAAGAAACTGCCCATTTGTTTTTCCATATGCTATTATGAATTACAAGTTAACTACAGCACTAATTCTGACTCCCTGCATCCTTCAGCTGACTAGTTACTATTTATTCCTTCAGATGTCTTGGCATGAATGCTAGCATATTTCCTTTACTCATTCTTCCTTTCTTCCTTGTAATACTGGCAGTTTAGCTGAGTATTTGCTTATCCAATACAGAGTGTATTTTCCAGCCTCCCTTGCAACTAAGTGTGGCCTTGGGTTGTGAGCATAGACCTGTGGGGAGCTTTCAGGTATCTCCATAAGAACACCTGTTCTGGCCCTTCTGTATACATCTTGGTGATGGCTAAAAAAGGGCGATGACTGAAGTTCAACTTGGAAGCCACATGTTGAAGGTGGTATAATAACACTCCACTAGTTTTATATATTCCTCACTCCACACTGATATGTGAGAAGAAAATAAAATTATATCTCTTATTTGAGTCAGTTAATATAACCAAATCTCTCTGTTATAGAAAGCTAGCCTCACTAATACAGAGGTCAATTTAATAGGTGTCAAAGATATTTGAATGACTCTATTAATGAGACTATAAATTCCAAAAGGCCAGACACTCAATTCATACTTCTTTAATGACACATAAATTAATAAATGCATGAATGACTCCAGGAATCTCAAATTATATACTAACCTACTTTATTAATAAAATATCAAAAATTCCAAGTAAAATGTTAGCATAATGAATCAAGTAGTATCTTCAGAGACTAAATTAGCAGAAAATAATATATTTAATTACAAAATATGTCTATTAATATCAGTTTATCTATTAATATTATTCCATTGGTCAAAGTATAGGAAAAATGTCATCACCACAAGGCTGAAAATTTAGAGCAAAGTAACCTTCTTTCATGAAATAAAGGCCTTTCTCCTCCATCAGCATCAACTGCAGCATCCTCCAGCTCATGAGGAACTGGGCCAGAGGATCAAACTCTCAGAACCCAGAAGGGCTAGAAAAGAGCTCAGTGCAGGCGGGAGAAAGAAGGTAAAACATATAACAGAAATGTTGACAGACCTTCAGTGTCATCAGTGAACATAATGAAAATGTGTATCTTCATTTGATGACAAGGAAAGCAGCACATACTAATCAAGGGGCCAAATTCTCTCATGCAATGTATCCAAAACAAGTTTGGTACTGGTCGGAGGTGTTGCTATTGTTTTTGTTTTCAAATAATTTTATAAAGCATGGAAACCTGCATGCAAATAACTGTCTCGGCTTACATCTAAAAATAACAGCCAATAATAAATGACTCTGTACTGTATGTGAGAGTATTTCCCAAGTACTTTGCATATATTACCTTTAAGATTTGCTTAAAAATAAACTAATAGACCCCTATCATCAGTGTTGATTGACATTACTTTATTCACCTATTTAATTTATGTGTATTATATATATATATATACACATATATACATATATACATACATATGTGTACATATATATGTTTATATAAATTAAATTACTGTTTTTTAAAGTGTAAGTTATGACCCATTAGTGAACTACAAAAGTGATGTGATGATTTGAGGTCATACTTTTTTTAGGTTACATAAAATAAATTTTACTACAACAGGGCAGGGTAGATGAAAGAAGAGAAAATGCCAGAAAATAGTACCCAGAGTATGTATCAATGATGTTTCATGAAAGGTTTTATTTTGGCTAGTAAATCAATAGATGAGTCCAAAACATGTTGGGTAAGTATCATTATAGGCGCTCAGCCAGAGGCCTGAGAACATTGCAGTTGCAGGTGCTCTCACTTGTTCTGTATCCTGCCTCCACTTCTTCACACCACCCTGGTCAGTCTTGCGCTCCACCAGGTTGTTGCACCATGGGTTCATACTGCACCCTGCCCTTGGGTAGTCTGCAAAAGGAAAGACTAGCTTTGGGGCAGAGTGCTATGAGAGAGACTCTCCTTCACTGACAGCAAGGTCCATTTCTCTGGCGACACCTACTGCCCCGCTCCCTGTCTCCAGAGAAATAGGGTTTCAAGTTGTGTGCCTGGGAACACAAAGATTCCAAATGCTTTTGAAATCTCAAGCCTCGTTCTCCCACCCACAACACTACATAGCTGGTTATCTTCAACTGTATTTGTCAGGGTTGTGCATTTCTCCAGCACCTGCAGCACCTGCAACCAGTGGGAAATCTCTCCAGGTGTGTAAATTCCAACTCCAAAAGTGAGCCAGTAGATTGGGAGTGACAAAATGAATGGCAGAAACTGACATGGCAAAGAAGGGCCTCTCCATAGATGAAGACACTTAGCAATTAGGGAGAGAGCCTTTCTGTGGTTAATAGGTACCTATGATCTACATAGTAATATAAAGAGGAAAACTCATCACCTACCCCTTCCCCCACTAAATGTTCTGGAGAACAGTCAGATTTGACACAAACACTACTTCTAAGCAAAAGTGGCCAGTAGATGTGTTGCTGCTTATACTGACCTGGTATCACAAATTATTTATCTTTGGCTCCTGAAGACTCGTTACACTAGGGAAGTCAGAAGGTCAAAGTATATTGTTATGGCTTCTGTACATTTTAATTATATAAGTATAATTCTAAATAACCAATTCCCAGAAGGGGGAGCATTAAGAAGAATCTAAGAAGATGAGAGGATCTAATCTCTGGACTAGAATTCTTCAAAGAGGGGCTTTGATCCCCAGAAATAGAGTTTCCTGTGAGGGGCCTTGTCATAGGCAAGCAGGGAGACTGCTCCAGAGGCCTGACTTCCACCAAGGGCACCCTAGTTTCAGGACTGGAGATTTTCCACCAAAATGCAGTTAAGTAATAACACATTCACTGAACTATAAGGAGTCAAACAAGTCATTCCCAAAATCACCAACCTACATATATAGAGTTTACATTTTTCTTGTTTCTGTGTTTTAAAAATGCCATTTATACTATTCACTTTTTACAATTTGTACAGCCACTTTCTCTGAAACCATATGAATAGTAATAAACAAATAATACAATATGAATACTTTCACAAGTAAGAAAAGTAATATTTCTCTTACTAATGAATCAAAAGCTTATCTTTTCTTTAATATAGGCTGAGGCATACATCCGCAGTTTCAGTCAATTTTCAGAGATGTAAATAAATGATCAAAAAAATCACAAAGCACATCTATTTTCTCTTACACCAAAACCAAACAAAAAATACAGAAGCATGAATTTTATAAGTTCTATTTTAAGTTATTTAACTCATCTCTGATTTTAACTATAAGAAGGCTCAAGATGGAATCACTGTATGAATTTCTCCCTTACAATTCATAATGTATTTATAGTTTCAGATCATTGGGGTGTTTTGTGTTGTATTTATGTTTTGAAATTTTTGTGAGCATTTTTTAAATTGTGAAAGCAGCAGCATCTTTTGTTCAGGCTTTAAGTGTGAGTCTTGCCAAAAGAATGGAAGCAGATTACTTTAACCCAAACCAATTTAGCTTCAGATTTTTTATGCAAATTCTTAGCTACAAATGTTTAGCATAAGAAGCTTAAAGAAAAATTGTTTCACTTGACAAACATAAAGTAGATGTTAATTCATAGAAATCCAGTCCTCTAACATTTTTGCTCATCTGAATTTACTAATTTGAATCTTATAAAATAGGGGAGCAATGCCACTTCCTTGGAAGAAAAAGCAATTTTAAAGTGTAATTCCTTGCTAACAAAAGTTTCCTGCTACTCCTTAAAGACACTTTTTGGAACTCACTGAAGAGAATTTTAAGAATTTTCTCTCAGTATCACACTAGTCAATACAATGTAGGATCTCCAAGACAAGCAGTCCACATAAACAGCCAGTCAATAATCAAATGAATACTCAGTCAAGCTAGACAGATCCTCAACAACATTTTCTTTTTGCCTCTGAAGTACTTATTTTTCACAAACCATATTCTATGTTAGCCGTACAGACCAGGCCTACACATTTGCATGCAAAACACAGCTATATTAATGAACTTAAATAGAAAATGAAGGTTCAGAACCATGCAATCATGTCACAGGGCATGATTAAAATAACAAGGCATTTGAAATAATAAGAAATTTGAGGCAAATGGTTTTGATACATTTATTAAGTTGAATAGTCAGAATGGATTGTTAATAATACAGTAACAACACTTGTGGAGAATTATGGATAGTATTTTGTGCTTATTTTATTTAACTCTCCTAAAACTCACTGACATCTGTACTATTACTACCAGTAACCATGCACAGGAAAGGAGAGAGAGACTTAGAAAGATTATGTAACTGGTGTAGAACTCCAGGACTTGAAAATGGAAGAGCTTGAATTTGAACACATGTCAAAAGCTGTATACTTGGCTAAGCTGATGTAGTCCAGTTGGAGGTTCCTTTTTAAAAAAGGGGGGAAAGGCTTTTTAAAAAGTGGAGAAATCTTCCGAAGTAGGGAAATGCCTCCAAGGACTGAGAATTTGGGCAAGAGGGCAGGAGAGAATATAAAAATTGACTGAAAACTGCTAACACTTAGATGGGATGATACAGAATCCATACTACATTTTTTTAACTTTCCTTCTTATTCTCATCTTGACCCATTGCTGTCTTGAAGTTCCCTATTGCCTGAGGTTGCTGCTCTGCAATACAGCAGCAATTCAGAACAGAGGACGAGTGTGCTTACATGTGAAAAGTTTTACCCTGATCAAAAACCTGGTTTCCCTTCTTCCAGGCTTTAACAATGATCCCCTGGCAATAACAGCGGCAATAATACTTCACATCTATGTTGACTTTTCATATTACAAACAACTCTAGAAAGAAATACGTACATTGAGAATGTCCTAATACTAAGTTTTACTGGAACTCTTTTGAATCAATAAAATAGATTTGATGAGTTTCTGTATCAGTAGCCTCCCTGATGCCTAATGGTACTCCCGGTCCCAAAGAAATCAAAAGACCCCAGACACAAGGTCCTACATCTCTCAGTAGCTTTGAATTTTAGTATGGCATATTCAAGGACAAGTCTTCATTTTATGTTGCAGTCCATTTATTATACTTTATCTTTTACAAAAAATTTTTGTACTTCTGTAAACTCTTTTCAATATGGAAAATAAGATGAGAAGTGCAAGTATGTCAGTAAGACTGTGCCCTCCTCTCCTGTGAGGTCAGTCGGAGAGCAGGTGCATCTGCAGCAGGAAGGGTCCTTTGCTGATTGGCCTTGAACTAAAAATAACATTCAAATAACCTGTCTCTTCCATAGAAAAGAATTAGCTGGATTCATAGTGTAAATATTCATGAAAGGAATGAGATTCTAAAGCAAGACAAGTCTCTGAAAGCCCAAGAATTTCTTTGCCTTTCATGTGCTACCTAGTTTAAAAGGCCACCAAAACTAAGAAGTTTCATGGTACAAGTCTCAATAGGGTCAGCCCCCCAAATAAAAATAACACAAGACTTTCCAAAACAGGAATGCAAATCACTGCTTTTTCTTCTATTCTGTTGTTTATTTCCTTTTCCCAATTTGTAACAAAATAGTTCCAGTTCCTGGGATGACACATGGAGGAATCTCCAAGTTTTAACAGTGAGTGTAGAAAGAGCCCCATCTGGATGCAAAGCTGCAAAGTGGGCCCAGGAGTGTCAGTCCTGGAGATCTCTGCCTTGTTCTGGAAGGAGGTGCGGGGAGAAGACATGACAATCTCTCTTTGCACTGCAGCCCCTACACAGAGCTCACCCAGAATGACAAGATGTTCAACACTCACTGTCCCCTCCCACCTCCTCCACACATCTCAAAGGGCAGATGTTGTAGATCTACAGTATCATGCGGGGAGAGAGGCTGAAGGACACTGAAAGAGTTTAAGCAATAGCAAAACTGGAAAACATAAATGAAGAAAATATTCATCCTAACTGGTCTGGGGCCTTATCAGCCACCATAGAGCAGAAACAAAACCCATAAGGAGGTGCAGCTCAAGGTGGACAGTGACAGAGGGGCTTCTGGTATAGTGCTACCAGCATGGCAGGATATACTGCTGCACATGGAGGGCCAGGAAGAGTGGGGTCAGGGTAGTGTCCCCAAAGCCAGGTGTCTTTAGTGACTACCACTATGAATGTGTGAGTCACCCCAGAGCTGTCAAGGAAAGGACTTGGGGACATGGTGGGGAAGGGTGAGGGAGCCAGACCCAAGAAGGGGTAGTAGGTACCACCACCAGGGAGGCATTATTATTAATACACACCTTTAGTTCTATCACTCAGTGGGTTATGGCCTAGGCATTGTGTGCCCAACTAAAAAAATTAATTGTATCATTCAATATATTACTTTCTAAGCCCTGGCTGGCATAGCTCAGTGGATTGAGCGCAGGCTGCGAACCAAAACATTGCAGGTTTGATTCCCAGCCAGGGCACATGCCTGGGTTGCAGGCCACGGCCCCCAGCAACCACACATTGATGTTTCTCTCTCTCCCCCTCCCTTCCCTCTCTAAAAATAAATAAATAAATCTTTAAAAAATATATATTATTTTCTAGATTTAAAACCAATCATTTAAAGAAAGTTAAACTATATTTTAAATACTCTAGAGAAACACTCTTACAAGTAGACTAGAATAAATGTGCTGGAAAGCAAAAACCACTTTTTTATAAATGTTGGTAATCACTTCTTAAATTATCAACTTTATTTACAAGTATGTATTTCTGTATCTTAATTTTCTGCAAAGCAGGGCCATATAAGTATGGATTGTTAACACAAACACACACATGAAGCAAAAATAAATAAAAATCTGAAACACAGAGGGAGAGTTGTGAAGGCAGTGGTGGCGGAAGCAGCTTTCCATACAAGCATAATGTGTTGGGCAATATCTACAGATTTTAATAAGCTGTACATTGTGATTTACATGTCAGCAAGAGAGAAGCTTTTGCATTTATAGTGGAGAAGGGAGCAAGGGAGTATTCTCAACAAGACCCAAAGTTCTAAGAGAATACGAAGTTTGGAAAATGCAATCCAATGTGACCCCAGATAATTGAGGCCACAATTCTACCTTAAAAGGTGCAAAGAACCCAGGAGGTAGAGGTTGATGACTCCTTAACGAGGCCTAGTCAGATAGAGAAGAGTGTGCAAATGGAGCAGGTAGGAACAGAATCATCTTGGTCTAGGACTCAGACAGATTTCAGGAGCAAACAACTTTGGGAAGAGAGTCTTTCTAACCTTAAAATGTGATGCTTGAAATGAGAACATTAAAATTGGGACCTGATAAGCTGGGAACAGTTGATCCTCATCTGTTTTGAATTCTCATAACCAGAGAATTCAGGGGAGCACTTTGAGGGCAGTACAATTGATTCTGGAAATCACTGTCTATGTCCTCTATACAATTTGCTCTCTGCAGATGGTTTACTTCCTAGATCCTCAAGAACCATCACCACCATCACCACCACAGCAACAAATAAAAACAAGTTGTCATTTACTGTGAACTCACTATGAGTCAAATACTAAGCCACATTTTTATGATTGTATGTTTAATTTCTTTTATTCTTCAATGAGCTGCAACAAGTCTTAAATGTGGCAGGACAGGATGCCCATGTTATACAGGTCAAAAATACATAGTTACTTAATAGCATTTTGTCATTTTCCACAGTGTTCAATTGTTTTTGAATTACTTTCTATTCATTTTAAAATACCTTTAATTTTTTGCACACAAAGAGACCAAGCAGAGGGAACCACATGCTATGGATCATTGATAACTCCAAACAAGTTGACCAGAGCCAGTCATAAGTAACTTCTGAATAAAGCCTACACCAGACTCTTTGTAGATCCACCTAATATAGAGAAACAAATACATGAAAGCAGCCAAAATGGGAAGGCAAAGAAAGAGACCCAGAATGAAAGAACAAAAGAATTCAACAGAAGAAGAGCTAGATGAAATGAAGGCAAGCAATTTATCAGGTAGAGAGTTTAGAGTAATGTTTATAAGGATACTCAACAACATGAAAAAAGACATAGAAAGCATAAGAAAGGACTAGTTGGAAATAAAGACTGCAATGTCTGGAATAAATAACACAGTGGAAGGAATAAACAGTAGGTTACATGAAGCAGAAGATCAAATAAGTGATTTGGAAAACAAAAGAGAAACAAACACCCAGGCAGAGCAGCAAAAATAAAAATGAATTTTAAAAAAATTATGAGAACTTAGCCCTGGCTGGCATAGCTCAGTTGATTGAGCGTGGGCTGTGAACCAAAGTGTCGCAGGTTTGATTCCCAGTCAGGGTGCATACCTAGGTTGTAGGCCACAGCCCCCAGCAACCGCACATTGATGTTTCTCTCTCTATCTCCCTCCCTTCCCTCTCTAAAAATAAATAAATATTTTTTTTTAAAAATTACGAGAACTTAAGAAACATTTTGGACAGTAATTAAGTATAACGACATCAACATCATGGGAATACCAGAAGGAGAAGAGAGGGAGCTAGGGATCGAGATCCTACTTGAAGAAATAATGTTTGAAGACTTCCCTAATCTGGTAAAGGAAAAAACACACACAACTGCAGGAAGCTCAGAGAGTCCCAAGCAAGATGGACCCAAACAGTCCTACACCAAATAACATCATAATTAAAGTGACAACATTTAAAGACAAGAACAGAATCCTAAAAGCCACAAGACAAAAGCAAATAGTTACATACAGGGAGCACCGATTAGACTGTCATCTGATTTCTCAACAGAAATATTTCAGGCCAGGAGGGAGTGGAGTGAAATATTCAAGATGATGAAAAGCAAGGACTTACAACCAAGGATACTTTATGCAGCAAGGCCCTCATTTAAGATTGAAAGAGAAATAAGGAGCTTCCCAGACAACAAAAAGCTGAAGGAGTTTGTTAACACCAAACAATTACTTCAACAAATGTTAAAGGACTAGCTTTAGGAAGAAGAAGGGAAAGAGAAAGAAAAAAATCAAAACAGAGGAAAATAATCTCACAATAAAATGGCATTGAATACGTATCTATCAATAATCACCTTAAGTGTAAATGGCTTAAATGCATCAAACAAAGACATAAGGTAACTGAATGAATAAGAAAACAAGAGCCATAAATATGCTGCCTCCAAGAGACCTGTCTCAAAACAAAAGAGACACACAGACTAAAAGTAAAGGCACAGAAAAAAATATTTCATGCAAATGGTATGGAAAAAAAAGATGTGGTAGCAATACTTATATTCAACAAAAGAAACTTTTAAACCAAGGCTATACTAAGAGACACAGAGTACACTCCTTGATGATAAAGGGAAAAATCCAACAAGAGAATATACCTCTAGTAAATATTTATACACCCAACATAGGAGCACCTAAATATGTGAAGCAAATTTTGATGGACATAAAGGGAGAGATCAACAGAAATGCAGTCACAGTTGGGGATTTTTAACATTTCCTTGCTTTCAATGAATAGGTCTTCCAGACAGAAAATCAACAAGGAGACAGTAGCCTTAAACAACACAGTAGATCAATTGGATTTCATTGATATCTACAGGACATTTCACCACAAAGAAGCAGATTATTCATACTTTTCAAATGCATGTGGAACATTTTTTAGGAGAGGCCACATGACAGGACTCAAAAGAAGTCTGAATAAATTTAAGAAGACTTAAATCACATCAAGCATCTTCTCTGACCGCAATGATATGAAACTAGAAATCAGTCACAAGATAAAACTGAAAAACATGCAAAGACATGGAAGCTAAATAACATGTTATTAAACAATGAATGGGTCAACAACTAGATCAAGGAAGAAATCAAAACATACCTTGAAACAAATGAAAATGAAAAACAACATTCCAAAATCTGTGGGACACAGGCAAAGCAATCCTATGAGGGAAATTCAAAGCATTAAGGGCCATCTCAAGCAAGAAGAAAAAGTTCAAAGAAATGATCTAATTTTACACTTAAATAAACTTTTAAGTTTATTTGAAAAAAAAAAAAGCCCAAAGTGAGTAGAAGGAATAATAAAAATCAAGGTAAAGATAAATTAAATAGAGTCTAAAAAAAGACACAAAATATAAATAAATCCAAGAACTGGTTCTTTGGAAAGATAAACAAGATTGACAAACCTTTAACCAGGCTCATCAAGAAAAAAAACCACTCAAATAAAAAAATCAAAAATTTAAGAAGAGTAATAACAAATGACAGCAAACAAACACAGAGAATTTTAAGAAAATATTATGAACAACTATATGCCAACAAACTGGACAACCTGGGCAAAATGGGTAAATTCCTAGAAACATACAATTTTTCAAAACTAAACCAGGAAGAATCAGAGAATCTGAATAGACAGATTACACCTAGTGAAACTAAAGCAGTAATCATAAAACTCACAGCAAACAAAACTCCTGGACTGGAGGGCTTCACAGGTCAGTTCTACCAAACATTCAAAGGAGAGCTAACACCTCTCCTTCTCAAAACTATTTCAAAAAATTCAAGAGGAGGGAAGTCTCCCAAACTCATTTTACAAGGCCAGCATTACCCTGGTTCCAAAACCAGATAAAGACACTACAAATAAAGAAAATTATAGGCAATATCCCAGATGAACATAGATGCTAAAATCCTCAGCAAAATATTAGCAAACCAAATACAGCAATGTTTCAAAATGATCATACACCATGGCCAAGTGGAAATTATTCCTAGCATGCAAGGTTGGCACAACATTCACAAATCAATAAATGTGATTCACCACATAAACAAAATGAAGGATAAAAATCACATAATCATATTAATAGATGCAGAAAAAAGAATTTGATAAAATCCAGTACCCATTTATGATAAAAATTCTTAGCCATGTGTGAATAGAGGGAACATACCTAAACATAACAAAGGCTATATATGACAAACCCACTGTCAGCATCGTACTCGGGCAAAAACTACAAGCATTCTCCTTAAGATTGGGAACAAGTCATGAGTATCCACTTTCACCACTTTTATTCAACATAAAGTCTTAGCCACAGCAGTCAAATAATAAGAATAAATAAAAGGCATCCAAATTGGACAGTAAGAATGAAACTGTCATTATTTGCAGATGACCTGACACTGCACATAGAGAACCCCAAAGATTCCACCAAGAAACTACTGTAACTGATAAATGAATTCAGCAAAGTAGTACATAAAATTAATATCCAGAAATCAGTTGTATTTTTATATGCCAATAATGAACTAACAAAAAGAGTAATTAAGAAAACAACCCCATTCACAATTGCTACAAAAAGAATAAAATAAATAGTAATAAATCTAACTAAGGGTACAAAAGACCTGTACTAGGAAAATTATAACACACTGAAGAAAGAAGTTGAATAAGATACAAGTAAGTGGAAGCACATACCATGTTCAGGAATAGGAAAACTAACACCATTAAAATGACCATGCTACCCAAAGCAATCTATAGATTCAACACAATTTCTATCAAGATTCCAATGACATATTCCACAGAATTAGAATAAATACTTCAAAAAATCATATGGAACCATAAATGACCCTCCATTGCAACAGCAATCTTGAGAAAAAAAAGAACAAAGTTTGGGGAATCACACTATTTGATATCAAACTGTACTATAAGGCCAAGGTAATCAAAACAGCATTGTATTGACATAAAAACAGACACATAGATCAATGGAACAGAATAGAAAGCAAGAAATAAATCCACACCTTTATATTAAATTAATATTCAACAGAGGAAGCAATGGGCTAAAGATAGTTTATTCAATACATGGTGTGGGGAAAATTGGACAGATACGTGCAGAAAAAAGAAACTAGACCATTGTCTTATACCACACACAAGAATAATTCATAATGGATTAAAAACTTACATGGAGACCTGAAACCATAAAACTCATAGAAGAAAACACAGGCAGCAAAATCTCAGACATTGCTCATGGCAATATTTTATCACATGCATCTCCCCAGGCAAAAGAAATAAAAGAAATGATAAACAAATGGGACTACATCAAACTAAAAATTTTTTGCACAGCAAAGGAAATCATCAACAAAATAAAAAGACAACCTTCATAATAGGAGAACATATTTGCCAATACATCTGATAGGGGATTAAAGCCAAAACTTATAAACTACTTATAAAACTCAACACAAAAAAAAAACCAACAATTGAATTAAAAAGTGGGCAAAGGACCTGAATAGATACTTCTGAAAAAAAGATGTACAGATGGCCAATAGATGTATGAAAATATGCTCAACATCACTAATCATCAGAGAAATGCAAATTAAAACCACAGTGAGATATCATCTCACATCTCACACTCAGAATGGCTATTATCAAAAAATCAACAAATAACAAGTGCTGGTGAAGATGTGGAGAAAGGGGAACCCTTTCACACTGTTGGTGGGAATGCAGACTGGTGCAGTCACTATGGAGAGCTCAAAAAATTAAAAATGGATCTGTCTTTTGACCCAGCAATCCCATCTCTGCAAATATATCCAAAGGAACTCAAAACAGTAATTCAAAAGAACATAAGCACCCCTATGTTCATTGCAGCGTTGTTTACAACCATCGTGATATGGAAGCAACCCAAATGTTCATCAGTAGATGAGTAGATAAAACAACTATTAGACATTTACACAATAGGATACTACGTGGGCATAAAAAAAGAAGAAAATTTTACCCTTTATGACTGTATGGATGAACCTGGAGAATATTATGCTAAGTGAAAAAAAAGCAGAGAAAGATAAATGCCACATGATTTCACTCATATGAGGTATCTAATGAACAAAGTGAACTAATAAGAAAAATGGAAAGACTCAGAGATAGAGAGAAGGATGACAGTTGGCAGGGGGGTAGGTAGTGGGTGGAGGGATTGAGCAAAAAGGAAAAAGGACTCATGGGCATACACAACAGTATAGTGATTCCTGGGGGTGAGGGAGGTATAAGGGGACTAAATGGTAATGATAAATAATAAAATAAAGATTAAATTAAAAAATAAACACCTTCTAAATTCAATTTTTAGAAATTGTTATTCTAATTGCCTCCATTTATTCCATTCCTTGAAATATTATTACAGTGGTTGAATAATCACATGACAAAGATATTTGGAAAGAAGATCTATATGGAAGGTTGAGCTAATTGATCTGCAAAGATCCTTCACACCGTAAACTTGATAATTTTATCATGAGAGAAGAAAAGACGTAGGATTTTGGTGCTTTTTAGATTAGGACATGAAAGCTCAGAGTACTTCTGTGATTTTCCAAAAGGCCACACGGCTACCTAGTGATGTTGTGGACAGTGTTTACAATATTAATGTGTGTGTGTGTGTGTCTTATTACCAACCTTCCTTTTCCTGTTGGCTCTTCCCCATTTGGACAACCTAGGTCATTTGAATCTATTGATGGCTTTAGATTAGGAAATCCTTAGCAAAGAGCAGTTGGAAAGAGGAGACCCATTAAAAGAACTCAGCAAACGGACAACAGACTGGACAGATTATCTGATGAATAAGAATGAGGCTACCCATCCCAAATCTTTCCATCCCACACACAGGACTCTACAGCCTGGAGGAAAACAGAGTTTTAAGGGCAAGCAGTGGGCTTATGGATAGTCATAGGCCACTAGGTCGCTGAGGAAAGAGACCTCGAATCCTGTCCCTTGTTCCTGAGAGAATTCTTGAGTAATCAATATCTTATATTGTCCAAGGGACACTATGAATAATTTCAACTGAAAAACAGGTGTAAACTCAGACTGTATGGGGCAAACCTCATGCAGTGTCTCCCCAGTTTTCGGGGTAAGATTGTAATAGAACCTCCAACCAAAGGCTGAAGAAACCTGTGCTCCATTTCCTGGCAAAGCCTTGGAGAAAAAGTAGGCTCCTTATGAAGCAGGAGTCTAGGTACCTGGTGTACTTATAAAACTCATCAGTTTCTCACATCTCAGAATGAATCTTTTCCACCCTAGAGTGATTACAGGTTTATTTTATACTTTATAATCTCTATAAATTACATTTATTTATGCTTTATATGTTTTTATACTTTATAATGCTGATTGTTCCTCAAATGTTTGCAGAGCCTTGATTACTTGCTCCTAGGTGAAGTCCCATCTGCCCTAAATGCTGATTCTGTGGGAATGTGGGGGGCAGAACCTTAGC
This sequence comes from Phyllostomus discolor, assembly GCF_004126475.2. Classification (NCBI taxonomy): domain Eukaryota; kingdom Metazoa; phylum Chordata; class Mammalia; order Chiroptera; family Phyllostomidae; genus Phyllostomus; species Phyllostomus discolor. The sequence continues at coordinate 56,367,230 of NC_040908.2, read as the reverse complement.
TGGCACCTGGAAAGAGTATTCAGGGACAGTCGTGGAGCACTGTTGCTGGCAGGGATGCTCAAAGCTTTTCCCCTGTACCTTGATGTACCATATTCCTCCAGGCCATGCTGAAACACAAGGATACCCACCTGGCTCCTTAAACCAAGCTTCCACACTTGCTACCAGGCCCAGTGAAGGGGTGTGAGGTGTGTAGTGTGAACTGGTTGCCTCTTCCCATGAACGGGCTCCTTAATGCAGCTGGCCTAGGCCTACCACCCCTGAACTCAGCTCCCCCGATTTCTGAACGTGAACTTAGGCCACTCCCATATTCTCAGGCCACAGACACCTGCAGAGATCCTGAGCTACAATTTCCTTCTTCCATCAGTCCCTCCTTTTGCAAATTCTTCAATACTTCTTGTTCCACCAAAAGCTTTCAAACATGATTTTGAGCTCAGCCACTTAATGATCTCTTATTTATGTGTCTTTTCTATCACTTCCAGGGTTTTGATGCCAGGGAGGGGCTACAGCAGGGTTCAAACTTCCACTGAGAAATGAAAGCTAGAGGATGGAGTCTGCAGGGTCACTCAGGCAATAAGAGCTGGAAAGCAAATGGCCAACAGGCTTCTCGAAGGAGGCTCTCACATACAGGGAACTCAAGAGTATGATACCCAATAAGGACCCGATATACTAACACTGCACAAATCCCCAAGAACTTAGATATGACTCCAGTGGAGCCTAGAGGGAACCTAGTAATTTACTAAAAATGTTTCTTCCTCCATGACAGAAAGAGGGCTTAAAGTAGAAGTTAAATTTAGTTATAGAAAAAATGGAAAATGAAGTTGCATCTGTTTCTACCCTTGTGGAGGTAACAAAGTGAGAAATGTTCATTCATCCTATAAATTTTTATTAAATTAAAGCTATTATAAGGCCTTTTTAAAATAGTAGGAGAAAGATAAAAGAGACTACTGAGGTTAAGATATACATCAGATTTAGGAATGAGACCACTAGAAAGAGGAATACTATGAAGTATTGACAAAATAATAGGACCAGCTGGGATAAGCCAGTCATGAAGAGACAAACACCGTATGAGTCAGCTTGTACAAGGTGTCTAAATTAGTCAAAGTCACGGAAACAGCAGCAGAATAGTAGCTGCAGGAGCTGAGGAGAGGGGGAAATGGGGAGCTGTTTAATAAGTACATAGCTTTAGTTCTGCAATATGCAAAAGTTCTTGAGACTGGTTGCACAACAAAAGTACTGAACACCATTGAACTGTATATATTCAAGATAGCGATTTCAAAGTATGTGTATTCCATCAAGATTTTTTTTAATGTAAAACAAAAACAAAAAAACTACAATATGCCCAAGACTGCTCTGGGCCCTTAAGATCTTAGGATGAAAGACATCCTGGTCTCCTGACTTCCATTCAGTTTCTTAAGTGACAGGTCCTCAAAAGTACCTTGGTTTCATAACACAATTCAATATTTTGGGAAAGAACAAGAAACACTGCTTAAAAAATATTTACAAATACAATTTTATCTAGATAAGCTGCAGTCTGTGTACAGTGTTCAGCAATCAGACAAAGCCACTCATTATTTTTTTACAAATCTACAGAGCAATGATTTAATTCCTAAGCCCCAGTTTTTCTGAACTATGTCCAGAATATGTCTTAATACAATACTAACTATTTTATTTCAATGTTACCTAGAAGCTTTCTCCACCCAATTGACAAGAATCCTAAAGCCATCAATATTCTAGGAAGAAAAATGCAACATCCACAGCCATAAAACAAGGTGAAATTTGTTTCTAACATTTTGAGTCAATACCAATTATACAACTCAGCTTCTATTCAAGCATCAGGCAACTATTTCTCCCAATATTTTTTTTTTCAGTTAAAAGTACATTGTTAAGCAATCAATTGTTTGAAAACTTCAGTTCATTACATTTATTGTTTTCCCAAATTTTACATCAAAGAATAGGTGCTAATTATTTCAGCTAAACCAAAGAATATATACCTGAAAACAATTAACCATTAATATCTTAGATTTTTATTTTTTAAACACACAATTGCTGTCCCATACAAAATATTTCAAAATATGTAAGTTAATGTGAATATATTCTGTTAACAACTAGAATGATCCAAAGTACCTTTAACAAAGGAACCTGATAAATATTTCCTTTGTTAACTCCTGGTAAGATTAAACTTAACTGTCAATAAAATACAAAACTTCAGAAAATAACTACCATATCCAAGTATTTTTAGGGACTGGGGGTCATTTTTTGAATTTCAGTTCAGAAGCCAGTAATAAAAAAATATCAATGGAAAATAGTTTAGTGTATTTAACAGATATTTTTGTGGAATCAACCACTTTCAAGTCTGCTTATTAGCTATTCCCCTTATACATTTGTCCCATTAAAGGCAAATAGTGACACGAGGTATGGGTACAATTAGATATAATATTCTCATTTTTATAATAATTTACTATAGGGTTATGCCACGTAGCAAGTTCACATCCATTCCTTTTAAAAGTGACACACCTATGGACTAGACAGTAACAGACAAAGGCGTCAATATGTGGCACATAAGTTGAAGATGCAGAGGTGGCCCCAAGCAGTGAAGACAAAAGATGGAGTCTGCAAACATCTATGTTTGTCCTTGACATTAACTACTGCCTTCTGGGAAACAAATCAATATCTTAAGTTCCTGTTCAATATCTGCTTATCTCAAGAAGCTTTCTCCAAAATAACTATGTCGAAGCTAAGGTGTCATATTCGTTTGAATATAGCATTTGTCAGAGTGTGGTTCAAGTACCTCATGCATCCAATCATGCAGGGCAATTTATAAAAACACAGATTTCCATGTAGCATGCCAGACCTACCATCAGAAACCCAGGAAATGGTGTCCTACAACCTGCATTTAAATGAGCTCTAGCAATGATTCCCCTACATGTTGAAATTTAAGAACCTGGCCACAGCTTCCAAATAGGTCTGTGTATTGTTCAATAAGTAGTGACTGAGTTAGAATTTGGGGCCAGAAAGGAGAAAGGAGAATATATTCAGAAAGGGAAAACATGAGCATAAAGTTTGAACTAAGTGGCTAGGTGGCTAATTAGGAAATGAAACAGAAAAGAGATAGAGACAGTCTAAGGAAACAGGGAAAGCAAATATATAAAAGTGAGAGTGAGTGCAACTGTACAGATAAAATAGGACCATAGAAGTAATCAGACACTCAACAGAAATAGTGAAACACACACACACATAGAAACAGAGAAACAGAGACAAGAAACCAAAAAATTAGGAAAAAAGATGAATGTTTTCTACTATAAAAGGCAAATAGTCATTCTTTTATTTCCAAATTCACAAAAATGGTACTACTCTGCTAAAAATGTTGAAAGAGTAATTGAAGAAATGTTTCCTTATTTTGTACTCACAGGGGATAAAAAGCAAAATAGTTCTTTCTGGCTATGGTCAATATTTTAAAGAACACAATAACTAGCTTTTTCCCTTGACAATTTTTAATTATATTTCATTGATTATGCTATTATAGTTGTCCTAATATTTCCCTCTTTGCCCCCCTCCACCCAGCACCCCCCAGTCCCTCAGGCAACCCCCCATCATTGTTCATGTCCAGTGATCACACATATAACTTCTTTGGCCTATGCCATTTCTTATGGCTATTCTGTAAATACCTATTCATACTTCTTAACCCCCTCATCTCTTCACCCACACCCTGCTCTCATCTGGCAACCATCAAAACGTTCTCCATATCCATGATTCTGTCTCTGTTCTTCTTGTTAGCTTAGTTTGTTTTTTAGATTCAATCATTAATAGATATTTTATTTTTTGTAATAAAATTACATATGTTTAAGGTGTACAATATAATGTCTACTTAAAACATATATACATAATGAAAAATTACTACAGTCAAGCTAATTAATATATCTATCTCCTTATTTAGTTACTATGTGTGTATGAGTGTGTGGTGAGAGCCCTTGAAATCTACTATTAGCACATTTCCAATATAAAACACAGTATTATTAATTATAATAATCATGCTGTACATTAGATCCCTAGAACTTATTCACCCATCATAGCTGCAACTGTGCACAGTTTGACCAACATTTGCCCTTCCTCCCATCTCCACTCCTGGTAGATACCCTTCTACTCACTGTTTCTAATTATTTACTAACTATTTTGATTCCACAGTCAAGTGAGATCAGGAAGCATTTTCGTTTATATGTTTGGGACTTCATATAATGTCCTACAGATTTATACAGGCTGTTGCAAATGGCAGAATTTTCTTTTTTATGACTAAATATTATTCATATATATAATATATAATATATATATTATAAACATAACATCTTCTTTACACATTCATCTGTTGATAGACACTTCAGTTGTTTCCAAATTGGAGCTACTGTAAATGATGGTGCAATAAACATGGGAGTGCACATATCTCTTTAAAGATTTTATTTCCTTTGGAAAAATATCCAAAAATGGGATCATTGTATCATATAGTAGTACTACTTTTAATTTTTTAAAGCTCCTCCACACTGTTTGCCATAATGGCTGCATCAGGTTACAGTCCCACCAGGAATGCCCAAAGAGTCTCTTTTCTTCACATCCTGGCCAACACCCATAATCCTTTAATATTTTTTATAATAACCATCCTAACAGGTATGAGGTGATATGTCATTTTTGATTTACATTTCTGAAATCCTTTGTACTCTGCATATAATACACTTAACTTGTCCCCTTAAAGAGCTACATATTTTTTGTGCTTTAAATAAAACAGACACATGGAAATCTAGGAATAAATTAAGGAAAAAAAGGTAAATTACAGGTAACACTTTATTGGCCCTGAACAAGTAGCTCAGTTTGTTCAAGTGTTCTCTTGACACATCAAAGTTGCATGTTCAATCCTTGGGCAGGGTACATACAAGAATCAACCAAGGAATGCATAAATAAGTGAAACAAAAAAAATGATGTTTCTCTCTTTCCCTGCCCTCCTCCCTTCCTCTCTCTGGAAAATCAATCAATAATTTCTTTAAAAGGTAACCTTTACTTCAAAAGTTATTATTTTAAGAGTGACACTTTTATTCTCAAAAAGAAACTAATGACACTTAAGGGATACAAATAAGGAATAATAAGGTCCATTGTTGTGCTGTAAAGTCAACTAACCATGACAAAACAAAACAAAAAACCACATTAACACAGTATAATAATTTGCAGTACAGAAAAACTGGGGGAAACCTAAATATTCAAGCAACAAAAAACTGGTTAAGCAAAACCTTCAAAGACCAATCCAGTATAATATCAGGCAGCTATGAAATGTCACACTGAAGAATATGTAATAGAATGGGTAAATATACATGATATAAAGCAAATTGATTTTTTTTCTCAATCATGTTGAAATTTTTACATAGGAAAATATTTGAATAAGTCAATGTTTCAGTAGTTATTTTATTTTCTATTATCTCCTCAGAGATTTTTTTGAGTTTTAGACTTTCCTAAGTGTACATTTACTTATATGATAAAAACAAATATTTAAAAAGCACAGATGATAATATTCCATTTATACCTTCAAAAATATTCAAGTTCAATTGTAAAATTTCTTTCCTTTTTTATGATATTTATATAAAAATGATACTTTCCTTAGAACTAATTAAAATAAAGAAGACAACTGGACTTTTTATATTTATGGTCTGTTCTATTCTATGTAACTTGATTAAATCTGCTTCAGTGTTGATGATTGATTATTGTTAATAGTCATGAGTGAGTAATTTCTCAAAGTCTGGTTCGGTTTTCTCTAGAGAGTAAAATGTTTCTTATTACCTTTTCATGGTGCTAAGGCTAATAATGTATATATTTAAATGAGGGCTGTATAACTGCATACTTTAAGAACCCAACTAGGGATTAAGAATTTTGCTATTCTTCAAGGAATATAATGCTTTTATGGCTTTGATGTCCATGAACTTGCAAAACACTTTCTAAATAACTTTTTGTTCAGAAAGTGTTTAGGTCATAAAGTATGTATGTAGAGAAAATTAAATTTGCTCTTACAAGCTATAAATCAACTCACTAGCCTTATGCTCATTTATCTTCCACTGTACATGCACATATGATTAGTTAGCCTACATAAAAGAAACTATTGTATCTTTATATGATAGAATCACCTATGGATACACATCCAAATCACAACATGAAGTTCCATCTCTCAGTGCCTAAATGGACTTGCAGGAATCAGATTTATGAAAACTTGGTGACTCTCTTGTTGACTTTGATCTCATTTATCCTAAATTTATACCAGAAGTGGTGTGGCATCTCTTCCCTTAACAGCAGCAAAAATGTACTCAGCATTTACTATATGCCAAGCACAAGCATTTCCCAGGAACTGCCTTGTTTGTTTCTCAATGCTTCTTCTGGCACTTAAAAAAGCTGAAAAGTCAAAAAGAGCCCTGGCTGGCGTAGCTCAGTGGATTGAGCGCAGGCTGCAAACCAAAGTATCACAGGTTCAATTCCCAGTCAGGGCACATGCCTGGGTTGCAGGCCATGGCCCCCATCAACCGCACATTGATGTTTCTCTCTCTCTCTCTTTCTCCCTCCCTTCCCTCTCTAAAAATAAATAAATAAAATCTTTTTTAAAAAGTTGAAAAGTAATTTTTTTCTTAAAAATGTGTTTTAAAATTTAACCTTGATTTTATACTTTCTTAAGGATTTTGTCTCCTCTTTTCTTATCCATAATAATACTTAGTTCAAAACCTGGAAATAAAGAACAAACTGGTAGTGACCAGAGGGGAGGATGAGGGGGAAAATGGGGGAGAGAAGGGGTAGGGTCAAGTTAAGGACCATATATCAAACACCCATGGACAAAGACAATGGGGTGGGCGCGAGGATTTGATGTAGGAGGTAGGGGTCAGTAGGGCATGGGATAGCAATAGGGGAAAAATGGGGACAACTGTAATTGAACAATAAAAAAATTAAAGAAAACCTATATGCTATATTAATGACAGCTTCTTTTAATCCTCTTAGGCCTTTTTTTTTCATGGTAGACCAATGGATGGAAAAGAGATAACAGGGGGTCCCTAGAGGCAGAATGTGTGGGAAAAAAGTATTCAGCAACTTGAACATGGCACTAGTGTAAAAACCCAGATTGCTTCCATGCTATCACTCATCTGAGCTAGCTGACCTAAAGCCAGTCAAAACGCTCACGATGTACCCCATTCCTGACCTGCAGTGAAAACTTCACTCTATTCTGCCTCATGCTATTTGTGGCATTTTAACACAGCAGATGTCCAGGTAGCAACATCCACTCCCTAAGAGTAGAGTTCACAGGGCAATGTCTCCCAAGGCACCCTCTCATCTGCATGCTCATAGAAACCCTGGGCATTCACTATCTCAGTCTTTGCAGTGAGCAGTTAGCAGTGAAGTTCTTGCTTCTACGGGGTTGAAGGCAGGACAGCAGACTTCTCTGTTTGTTCAGCTATATCTACTGATAATGTCTTCTCAAGTGTTTGTAAAAACTGGAAGAAAACTTGTTTACAATCTTTGTTTTTGAGGGTAGAAAAGGAAATAGAAATTATAAAGTAAGGCAGGATGTAAAAATGAAACACCTTGAAATCAAAATTAACCTTCCAAATGTCAGCAAACGGAATGTCATATGCACTGAAATACAGAATTCTATGTTAAAAGCATTTACCACAAAACCTGGTTTCTATTAATCATATTCAAATTATCAAAAACCATTGTGTCAACATATCCATTTTCACCAAAAGAGAAATAGATATTACTATTTTAAAAATTAAAATTATATAGCTACAAAGAAAAATATTTTTTAAATCTACTAAGGAACTCACAAGTAAGAAAAGTTAAGGCACCAATATCGATAAGCCATAAGTACTTTAATGGAGCTACATTTATTTATACACTGATACAGGCTCTTAAGAGATCAAACTAACTCAAAAGATCAATTTTTTTTTTCAACATGCTATTTTAGAGTGAAGGTGACAGTAGGCAAAAACTTAAAAACATTTGCATTGGGTGGTTTCAACTGCTATTTGTCTGATACTCATCCTCCCGTTTGACCAATAATTCTATTATTCTTCATTAAATAATCTTAAGAATTACTATCATCTCGGTTTCACCATGTCAAGTTTAAAGATATCTTGTAAGTGCAACAATATCTAAAATAAAATGAAATTATTAAATGTTTCAAAACTTATTAATGGAATGAGTATCTGTCTGTGGATCTCCAGGTCATAACTTTAAGTTCTCCCTGACAGATACCACTTAAACACCTCATCCATTGTGCTGCAATTATAGGGTAGGGGGCGATGGTGGGGGCTGCAAACAGTTACAACCCCATTTCCCAATCTGTATATGATGATCTAGTCCTCATGGTTAGACCTTCTGATTGTTTTCTCCAGTTGACTATGGGCTTTTGGCTTAAATGATCATATAATACTATTTACAAATCTAGAACAGCACAGCAAGTAACAATACCTAGATGCTATGTCTAATGCCCCCAAAACAAATCCATAATCTATAGTTCATAGCTATATCTGTATTCTGAAACAAGTATTTTTCATCAATATTTCTATCACTTGGTATTATTATGTTGTTTGTTTTCAAAGGCAAAGTTTCATTCCACCCCCTCCCTAGGAGATGAAATCATCGGAGGGTAGCATGGTAATAGGGGAAAACTCACTAGTTCCACAAAGTGTATGTCCTTCATGTGAAAAGTAAATGGGATGCCATCTTGAAAATGGAAGGAATATTCAAGGAGCTGCTTTTCATTCCCTTGGACCTGGATTCAAAGCCAGGCTGAGTGTTAATGAGACACTTGATAGCATTATAATTGATTTGATAATAATACATACATAGAAAAGCCAGGAAGAGGTAAAAAATGAACAGTTTTTTTATTTTATTTACTTATTTTTAGAGAGAGGGGAAAGGAGGGAGAAAAAGAGGGACAGAAACATCAGTGTGTGGTTGCCTCTCAAGAGCCCCCAGCTGGGGACCTGGCCTGCAATACAGGCATGTGCCCTGACTGGGAATTGAACCAGCGACCCTTTGGTTTGCAGGCTGGCACTCAATCCACTGAGTCAACCAGCCAGGGCCAAAAATGAAGAGTTTAAAAGAGTGTGGTCAAAAGTTACAAACTTCCTGTTATAAGATAAATAAGTACTGGGGATACAATGTCCAACATGCTGACACTGTAAACACAATGGATTGTATATTCAGAAGTTGCTAAAATAGCATAAATCTTAAAAGTTCTCATCACAAGGAAAAAAGTTCTTTCTTTTTTATATCTATATGAGATGATGAATGTTAACCAAACTTATTATGGTAACCATTTCACAATATATGTAAGTCAAGCCATTGTAAACTTATACAGTGTTGTATGTCAATTACATCTCAATAAAACTTTAAAAAAATACAGGTATGGGAAATAAATTTAAAATGCCTTAAATCACTAATCTACTAAAAGTCCAGCTGGCTAAAAACAAATGAAAAAGAAATTCCATGATTTTCCAAAATGACAGAAAAGAGAAAGATGAATTCAAGTTTTTACTATTATAAATTTTATCAATAGTTGGTAGAGGATATCAGAATAATGTATGGTTAATTAAAATACTACAGATCATGCATTAAAGTTTTATCACCCCTCTCTATAGTTTTCATGAATGTGCTTAATTTGCTATGAAAGCTGAATACATTAATATATGTCTTTAGGAAATAACTCAATATCCAGTAACCACTCAGCATGCTAAGATTGATTATGCTTCTACATTACTAGTTAGTAATAAGAGAACTCACTATTAGCATACAAAGTGCAACTCATTTTTATGTTATAAAACAATACAGCATGATAGGTAAAATATAAATCCGTTTTAAGAATTTACTTTTTGTATGCCTACCTATATAGGTTGTGGACTTAACCCATTCCTGAAAAATTGCAATAAGCACAGAAATACATATTCTGAATATAAACACAGCAAACCAACAAACTCCCAATGAGTTGAAGTTAGACTATTTACTCAAAAGAACTCTAAATGGATGCTAAATGGCAAAATCAGGCTCTCTAAAAAAAAGCAAACTATTAGAAATTCATGTGAAATATAAAGTCTGTCTAATTCTCTGGGAGTGAATAAAGACACCCCAGGAAACAACAACAAAGAAAGAAAGAAAGAAAGAAAGAAAGAAAGAAAGAAAGAAAGAAAGAAAGAAAGAAAGAAAGAAAGAAAGAAAGAAAGGAACCTGTCCAATAATCTTGCCTTAATGATCTCTCCCAAAAGCATCTTTTAAAATAAAATGACATAACATTTGTAAAGGCTCAAAAAGAGCTACTCTACAACATGAAAGCTGCCACCAGAGGTCATACATTTTTAGCTACTTTATTGAGTAAATCATCAGATTTACCAGAGATAGTTATATTAACTTGAAGAGAATTCCAAACATTTAATCTAGGCAAAGTTGGCTTCAGTTGCTGTTCAAGTGATTTAATTTATATTTGAAGAACTCTGCTTTAGGGATGGTGAGGCCTAAAGGAGAGGAAGAGTGAATTGTTAGTTTTAAGAGTCTTTTTGTCTTCCCTTAGAATCCTTCTTCAGATACTTTCCTGATTAACAAGCAGACTTTCAGGCTGAGTCTCAGTCCTCCCTCCATCTCTAAAGGTTTCTGTAGGAAAACATCACTCTTGCGAGGCAGCCCTTCCGTGTCCAAGAGGATAAGGCTAAATAAGTAAGAGATGTGAACCTCAGCCTTGATCCTGTTCAGCTGCTAAACTGACTCAAGTGCACATGAGAAAAAGAAAACCTTGTGTAAGCCATTTGCATCTGGGTATTCCATTATATTCAACCAAAGATCTTCACCAATATGGCAATGAAAACTGTTTAAGACTCTTTAGCCCTGGTGAACTTGCTTATCTAAGAAGATGAAAGCACCACACCAATAAACACTGGATTTATATTGCTGAAAGGATCAAACTGCACTGATAAATTTGCTTCTGGAGAGAACTGAAGGTTAGAAAAAAAGTGAGAAAATAAAGTTTCTTTGGCAATACAGCTTTGGTGGAAAGCCTTCTCAACACAAATTTTCTAATATCAGAAATACTGTATTTTCATTCCCTGTACTTCTCTACACCTTAAAAATTAAAAAATGACAGCTCCTATTGGTAAGAAAAGCATCACTCAAAGACGTACATTAGAGAATTTCCCAGTCGCCATGTGCCACATAACACATGCAGGAAAAATATGTCTTTCTAGAAAAGACCAAATTACCTATATTTATTCCTTTTCAAGGACGAGTTTTAATTTGGGCCACATCGCCTTTCAAGTTTCAAGGAAGAAAACCATAAACTTTTCATTTACAAGTTTGCCCTCTGCATGCTCCTTTCTAATATAAAATAATTTTTCACATTATTCCAAAACATTTTATCACTTCTTTCACTTACTCTTCATTAGCAATTTAATGTTTTAAATTATTTCTCATACGCTCTCATATCTCCTAACGAGGCTTAAATCTCAACTATTTCACTTTATTTTCCCACATTAGTCTTTATTTCCTCTTCTCACAGGCCTAGTAATTGAAAAACTGCTATGAAATTTATTTTCTAACTTTATTTCCTCATCATTAAAAATGATCTTAAATATGGCTTTCCACAAGTTTTGGGATGACTGAAAATACAGCCATCTTATATTCTTTCAACTCTGAGAACCATCAAATCTGCAATTTACTGGGAACTTTTTAAAAATATTAGTGTTGATTGCCCCTTCTCTGTCTGACCACATGCTGCCATGATACAAAATGAGCACTCCTGTATCTCAATACTGGCTTGTTCTCCATTGATTTTTACTCCTTAGAATTCTGTGGAATTACTGCATTCTCTGAAATTCTAATAGAACTGAAGTCTCTAACGCAACCCGGCCTGGAAAAAGACACAATCTGTCTGTCTCTATCTCCGGGGAGTATCGCCAGGAGAAGTCAGGTGTCAGGTATATGTAGATTAATTGCTAACAGACAACAAGAGTCTGTACACATGAGTTTCCTTAACTAAAATTCAAAGACAGACAATAATTGCGAAAGTGGGAAGCTAAGGTAGCACAATTCAGGAGAATGAGATTTATGTGAGTCTGGTTACTCTGCATATTCTAATAAATGCCTACAACAGTTTGCTCAGTTTCTTAAGCCACCCCCATTTATGGTGTGTGAGTACTAGGGTGTTTTAAATCAATCATTTTGCTTCAAGTAGAAAGGAACTGCAGAATAATATATGAAAACTATATTATATTCTATTATATTCTCATTTTACTCTCATTTTTAAAAACTTGAGTAATTTCCTCCAAATCATAAGTTTATTAGCAGAGAGAAAAACAAAGACCTTCTGCTATGTAAACCTCTTGCAGAGTACCTCCCTAGAACTTCCTGAGCCCTGGCTGTGATGTCTCCAACTCATGGGACATGCTTTATATCCACTTCATCATCTTACCTTCACAACTATGTTTCATTAAAAATTTTTTTTAAACCTTTACTATGAACAAATTCACTGATTTCTATAGTCTCCCCAAGGTTGTTTACAGACACAGTAATGCAATGAAAATGAGAAGAGAGGCTTGTGTGTTGGCACAGCTGGAGCAGCATTAGTTACCAGGATCTGGGTTGCAGTTAAGAATCCATCCCTATAGACGGGGTTTTAAGAGATGCACAAGTTATAAAACATGTCTGTTGAGAGAAATGGTAGATTAAAAGAGTGACACAAACCTAGTCGGGCATAAACAAAGATGAGGGATGGAATGATAACAATCCAAGAGAGGTGGTTTTACAAAAAGAAAAAATGCAGTTATAATTTAAAATCATAATATAAACCTCAAGAATAATATTTATAAACCATTAGTTCTAAACTATGATAAAATAGCATTTTTATAAAATGACTGGTGATAAATTTATCCAAGGGTGTTAAAAACTGTTACACAGAAAACTATAAGATGATAGGAAAGAAATTAAAGGCACAAATACATGGAAAGATATCCCATGTTCATAAATTGGAAGAATGAAGATTGTAATCCTTGTCAAATAATAATGGCATTTTTCACAGAAATAGAACCATCTTAAAATCTGTATGAAACCACAAAAGGCACTGAATAGTCAAAGCAATCTTGAGAAAGAAGAACAAAGCTAGAGGTATCATATTTCCTAATTTTAAACTATATTAGAAAACTCTAGTAACCAAATCAGTGTGGTATTAGTATAAAAACAGACACACAGCTCAATGGAAAAATAAAGATGAGAAATAACACCATGCATATATGCTCATAAATTTATGAAAAATAAGTTAAGAACATATATTGGAAAATGAACAGCCTCTTCAATAAATAGTGTTAGAAAAACTGGACAGCCGCATGCAAAAGAATGACACTAAACAACTATGTTACCCACACAAAAATTACCACAACTCAAAACAGGTTGAAGACTTGAGTGTAGTATCTGGAGCCATAAAACTTCTAGTAGAAAACCTAGGAGGTAAGCTTCTTGACATCAATTCATGAAATGATTTTGGGGGGGATTTGACACCAAAAGCAAAGGCAACAAACACAAAAATAAACAAGTGGTACTACATTGAACTAAAAAGCTTCTGTACAGTAAAGGAAACCTATGAAACAGGAGAAAATATTTGCCAATTATACATCCGGTAAGGGATTAACATTCAAAATATATAAAGAACTCTTAGAGCTCAATAGCGAAAAAGCAAACAATCCAATTTTAAAAAATGAGCAGAGAAGCTGAATGTCTGTTTTTCCAAACAAGACATACAGATGGCCAACAGGTACCTAAAATGTGCTCAACCTCACTAATCATCAGGGAAATGCAATAAAACCACAAGGAGATATTGCCTCACACCTGCTATTATCAAAAAGACAAGAGATAACAAGTGTTGGTGAGAACGTGGAGAAAAGGGAACCCTTTGGTAAAAATATATATTGGGACTGTTACCATACAAAATAGTATGGAGGTTCCTCAAAAAATCAAAAATAGAACTACCATATAATCTAGCAGTTCTGCTGTGGGCGCTTATCTGAATGAATTGAAATCACTAACTAGAAAGATATACACAACCCCCATGCTCACTGCAGCATTATTTACAACAGCCAAGACAGGGAAGCAACCTAAGTGTTCATTAAAGGAAGAATGATTAAAGAAGATGTGGCGTGTAGAGAAAATGGAATATTATTAAGCCATAATAAAGAATACAATCTTGCTATTTGTGACAACATGGGTGGTGGTTGAGGGCATTATGCTAAAAATGAATCTGACAGAAAAAGACAAATACCACAAAATTTCACTTACATTTTGAATCTTAGGGGGAAAATAAAAACAAATGTACACATAGATAGGGAGAGCACATTGGTAGTTGCCAGAGGTAGTGGGTGGGTGGGGGATGGGTGAATGGATGAAGGGGGTCAAAGATACAAACTTTTAGTTATAAAACAAATAACTTAAGGTATATAATAGACAGTGTGGTGATTATAGTTAACAATACTGCATCGTATATTTGAAAGTTGCTAAGAGAGTAAAACTTAATAGTTCACATCACAAAAAAGTATTGCAACTATTTGTGGTGATGAATGTTAACTAGATTTATTATGATGGTCATTTCACAAATACAATATCCAATCATTATGTTGTACCCTTGAAACTAATATAATGTTATATGTCAATTATATTTTCAATAAAATATAATATTTCTATGCTAAAAGATGAGGGTCATCACACCATCAGAGAACACTAAAGATGAAATAATATACCTAAAACCCTCTCTTGCTCTAAATCCAGGTCTAGAAAAAATGTCCGCCTCACTCATGTATGCTCCCACAGCATTTCCTTTCTACCCAGCCTTAGGCTATTGATCACTTTATCATCTTCAGTAATAAAGTCAAAATTTTTGAAATCACATCTGAAAATCGATGTTAGCAGTTATCAAATACCATCCCCATATGTGTGTAGTTAGTCATCAATGACTTTGTGAATGGCAATGATAATTCATGGAAGCCACACAAAGTATAATACCTAATATACTCATGGTTAATGGGTATCTGAGATAGTAAAAAAAGCTGATAATAAATAGAAAGAAGACAAAAAATACAAATGAGAACACTAACTGTCCCAAGTCAAAATTAGCTACTAGTTCTGCTATTAAAAGTTCACTACCTAGTTGACAGAGAGAAGTTTGCAAAAGAAAATAAACTAAATTTAGCATCCTTTCATTATCTGCCTACAAAATTGGTCTGACATTAGCTAAATGAAAAAACATTCTGCACAATTAAAATTTCAATTTTCAATAATGTTTAGCTATTTTAAATTTTTGAATATTTTATTGGACTACAGTGCCTGCCCTTTCTGGGAAACATGCTTATGTGAAGAATAAACTTTAGAAACCATTTAAATATATACAAGCCATAAAACATTATGAATTTTTAACAGTTGAGTGAAAATCATTTTTGTCATGCTTGAATAAGTCAGCTAAAGGGATTTTTTTTCTCATCTCTCTATAAAGTTCCCCTTGGGGATGAAAACAAGCTTGAAAAGTTTCAGTCAACAGTATAAATTGGGGACTTGTGTTAAATAAGCCATTGAAAACTGCAGTTTAGAATAAAATTACCATCTCAGCCATTACTGCAGGGCTCCATAGTACATTTACAATATTAGCTATATTTTGTATTTTCAAGTAATTCAAACATCTTTTTCATTTTTAAATTTAACTAACATGCTACAGGAGATCTTTTAAAAAATCAATCATATTTTCTACTCTTATTTTTCTAAGCCCAGATAATAATATGGCAACAATTATCAATATTCATGATGAGAAAGCACAAAATTCCTGGTAAAAAAAAACAAAAAAAAATCTGACCAGTAGAAATGACACTCTCGTAAGCCCATTAATTTCTAAAAAGCAGTACAGCCTACTAAAGAATTACAACTGAGTTGCTCCAAAAACTGTATTTGAGCTCTGCTTAGCATATAGTCTTCCCTCAGTGATGAGAGAGAGAGAGAGAGAAAGAGAGAGAGAGATTGTCACTAAGTAAGAAGGGCAGATCTAAGAAAAGAAAAACCAACTGAGAAGAAACCTTGAATATGAGAACAGGACCTGAAATGGACCTGGTGAAAAGGTGTGGACTGAAGATACAAATCTGAGTGTTGTCAGCATCTAAGCGCCTAGGGAAGAGCAGAATTATTCAGGGAGAAAATGCAGAAGAAAGAAAAGAGGTGACTCAAGACTAAGCCCTGAAAAACAAAAACACAGAAAGCCAAGGTAGGGAAACAAAGACTGAGAAGTCAGGGCCATGAAGCCAAGAGATCCGTGTTACAGAAGGACTCAAGAGTTTCGAGAGAATGAAAAAAAAATAGCTGCTTAGAGTCTCCATTACTTTTCCTGGCCTTTCCTTTTTAATTGTGTGAAAACAAAGCATAACTTTTGTACTTTCAATGTGATGAGGAGAAACAGAAAGAAGACTTGTTGACATGCCCCAATCCTTTATCTCAGATCTTTGACAAGCTTTAATTATTTTGTTATTTTGAAGTCCTATTATTTTGTTAGTTGAGGACTTCCTGAGTAAATGCAATTGTTTCACTTCTTAGGTGTTCCGACGCTTGGTATAATGAATTTGTTGGTTGCCAACTCAGAGAAGGTTTCTGTATTTTCCAAAGTAATTATGAGCAATTTTGTTAGCTTACCTCCCACAATTTCTCCCTTTAATTTTTTGAATTAGAATACATAAGATTTTGTTAATTGTCCTGTTCAAAGCACATAAAAACCATTACTCTTCTTGGCATTACTTTAATTTTACTTGTAATTTCCCTTTTTCATATTTAAATAGGTCATAATTATTCACTGAAATAGAAAGTAGAAGAGAAAAATACTTTTAAGGCTTGGGTTTATTGTCAAACAGCATAAAATAAGGAGTTATTGCTAAATGTGGGTATTCCTATGCATTATCCATCTTATAGGAAAATTGATTTTCTATTTTTTGTTTCTTAGAAGCTATTTATTTTTAATTTGATCATCTTTATTGTTACTGTATTACACTTGCCCCAATTTTTCCCCCTTTGCCCTCCTCTGCCCATCCCAGCCCCCACTCTCACAGTCAATTCCCACACTGTTGTCCATGTCCTTGGGTCATTCATACATGTTTCTTTGTCTAATCCCTTCCCATCCTTTCCCACATTATCCCCCTCCCCCTCTCTCCTGGTCACTTTCAATCTGTTCCATGTTTCCATGCCTGTGGCTCTGTTTTCATGTTAATGTATTCACCTGAAAGTTAAGGAATTTGTTTGGGTTATGTTGGCACATCAGTAAACAGCTGGTGTGGGTAAGAAGGAGGTGATGCAAACAACGAAAGATACTAAATCCTGACAGCAAGAATACTTTGTTCTGCTCTGCTTGCTTTTTTTTTCCTGTCTCAATGTTGAGAGCTCACTCCACCCCACACCTTCAATGTATTCTTTTACTCTTTCCATTTCCCTCTACACATTCTCTATGGTTGACATACCAGGCAACTGACCAATTACGTATTTTCACCCCAGGTTTCCTCTGGGAGCTGCAGACCTACTACTCAGTCTAATTCACATTAGGCCTTTTATTTTGTGATCTCAGTCTCTCTCTTTTTTTATCTGTAAAATGGAGAAAATATACTGACTTTACCAGGTTGAATTCCTGGGAATACCTAAGATATTATCAGAAACATACACGGTAAGTACTCAAGAAACCCTAGGACCTATCCCCCTTTTCACTTTGGAGGTTCTAATCATCTGTCGTCAGTTCCATACTACTAAAGAAGGGCTCCAACTAAGACCAGAGCAGAAGGACAAGCAAAGACAAGATCTAATGGAAGAAATGTAGACAATTTAGTTCAGCAGATTGGGTCACTCCTATGTGCAAGCCTCAAAGCATTACATGTAAAACAGAAATCAGGATTGGTGGGCTGGGCTTTGGCAAAATGTGGGAGAAACCCCACAACCCACCATTTTTCATTAAGAGAAAGAAAGTAATAAATTGAGGTAGTATGTAGAGCATTCATGCATCTTCCACTAAGTGGAATTTAATTTATTAGTATACCTAAAAAAATCACAGCATTTAAACTAGAAATCATTGAAAGTAAAGATTGGGATAGAAGTAAGTTAGTTGAGTCATTGTTAATATAGTTAGCTTGTATTTCAAAACTGTAATCCCTTATCATTTAATTTTCATTGTCCTAAGGTGATGAAAAGGGAACAGAGGCAGACAATGCCTGTTAACTGCAAGTATATTTGTGTTAAACAAGGATGAATGATGCCCTGGTGCACTCAATAGCTTGTAATATGCAGTAGGTGGCACTAAAGATGTAGGAAGAATTGACTCATCACTTGGCCCATGGTGGTGAGTAGCAAACACACAATACACAGAGCCAGCAGAGCAGTCAGCACCATAATTGTAAATGTGCAATTAAATCATTGCATATTTATTCACATGCAATGATTTAAGTCAGCAAAACAATATTATCCATCAAATTAATGTTAATTTCAATATTTTGGTTTTATGATTTTTTGTACTGATTTTGTATATTTCTTTATGAATAAACATATGTGAATACCTAATTCCACATTTATAAACTTTATATGGACTCTAGGATTTGTGTGTATTTTGCTTTGTTTTGTTCTTTTTTGTTTAGAAGGGCTCCATACATTACTCAAGTTTCCAAACACACCAACACGGCTGGCCTTATAACAAGGAGAGTGCCACTATTATCTGGTGGTACACATCAACATTTTGAATATAATCTCAAAAGAGAAATTAATCTAACTCCAGACTATATATTAGTCAATTAAACTCCTATTTCAGAAGCACCAGACACAATAACTGTCAAACAAACTATTGGGTTGGCCAAAAAGTTCATTTTTTTTTTCATATGATGGCTCTAATAGTGCTTAGTGTCTTTAGCTCACTCAAAACAACTTTGTTAGATTGTATTGTGACACCTTTCATATCAGCACACATTTAAAATAAACTGACCAAAATTGGTAAATTGTTACATAGCCATTTTAATATTGAATATGAAGAAAATATGTAACATCTTTGGTGTATTATGCTTTATTATTTCAAGACAGGCAAAACGCAACTGAAATGCCAAAAAATATTTGTCAGTTTGTGGAGAAGATGCTATGATTGATTGAAGGTGTCAAAGTGGTTTGTGAAGTTTCTTGGTACAAATGACACTTTGGCCAAATTATTCTTTGCTGTGGGGCTGTCTTATGTACTGGAAGATGTTTAGCAGCACCCCTGGTCTCTACCCAGTAAAAGCCAATAGTGGGAGACAGCCGATATACTCAAAATATCCAAATCAATAAAGTTTTTGGTGAAAATAAAAAATGTGTCTTTTCCTTTATGTAAAAAAACTAAACAGACTTTTGGCCAATCCAATACCATATAACCTCAATTGAAGAATTACTTCCAAAATAATGACTACTTTTAGTTATACAGACACACACACACGCACATACATACTGTAAAAGAATAACAATTTAAGAAATGTTTATATTAGAGGATAAAATAATATTTTAAAACAATAAAATACTTTATAATCTTTCAGTTAAATATTACTACATGCAAATAAGGTAAATTCCTAAATGAGAAGCTCACTACTTATTCTTAAATCCTGCTTTTAATATATATTATTCTCTTCCTAATAAGAAAAGATGCAGAGGCTTTCAAATTGCACATTTAAAAAACTCAAAAATTAGTGTCTATTTCATATATGAAAAATAATTGGCCTTTTAAATTTTTTTCAATTATAAGGATAATACAGTTGATCCTCCAGATTAACTGTTGATCCAGAACAACCTGTGGATTAGGAATTCCACTTTTTCCCTCTCTAGTCAAAAATCCATCTGTGACTTTTGACTTCTCCAAAACATAAGTTGTCCCTTTGTACCTTCAGGAGTTTGCTTCCAAATCTGGAAATGCTCGAGTCCCCAGTATAAAATGGTATAGATAATGCATATAGTTGGCCCTTCACTTCCATAAACTCTCCAATGAGGATGAAAAAGAGTATAGGTATTTATTGGACAAAAAATCCACAGACAGGTGGACAGATATAGTTCAAACCTATGTTGCTCAAGGGCCAACTATAGTTTCCTGTTTTAATTTTTAGGTGATTTAAATAGATGAAAACTATTTTTGTATATTTATCTTTTATTTAGCCACCTAACCCATTCTCACATTAATTTTAATGGTATATAATCATATCATAAAAATAGGGCTTTATATGTCCTATTCCCAAGTTCATGTGGTACATTCCTTTATTTTATAAGTTTGGTCCTATCTCTATTTAGGGTTTTTATTAGAAATAACTGCAACATTCTATTAAGGGTATAATCTATTTACCTACTGAAATATTTTTATTTATTTCCTGCTAATAGGCTATCATTATATTCCTTTAAAAATGTCCTATATATGTTGATCTCTTGATATACTGCTGGATGCTACTTAGTATATTTTATGTAGTTTTTTTTTTAATTTAAACTCAGAAATGAAATAGAATCATTATCGTTCTTTTAAAAAGTCATTTTAAAGATGTTGGATTATTAATATGAAAATTATGATTCTTAAAAAATGATTGAGTAGTTATCTGTCTTTTTCTATAACTGAAATAGTTTAAATAACATTGTGATTATGAGTTCTTTAAAGGTCTAATAAATCAGCTATGCATCCATCTGTTCTGATGCTTTTTGATAACAGATCTTTAAACAGCTTTTTAATACTTATATGGCTTATTTTAGTTTTGCACTCCCTCTTGGATAAATTCTGGTAATTTCAATTTTTCTAGGAAGTGATTCCCTTCCTCTGGATTGATGTCCATGTTTCACTGGGGTGGCATCACATGTAATATTATTCTACTACACTTCTTTTAATCTCAACTGTCCCCTGAGTTCTTCCGGCTTTGTCATTTACAATCTTATATATCCTTACTCTACATATTTCTCATAATTTGTGCCTTAAGGAATTTTTATTGGACATTTCAAAAAAGAATCAAATATTGACTTTTTAATCCTTTTAATGTTTGCATTTTATTTTAGTGATTCCAGTTTTCATTGTTATTAAATTCTGTTTACCTAGGTTCTTTTTATGTTTGTTCTAATTTTTAAAGATAAGTATTTAGTTTATTTTCATCTTTTTTTAAATAACAAAGTCATTTAAAGTTAAAATTCTGTACTAAGCACAGCTTTTACTGGGTATGTATATTTTATTAGGAAGAGATCACCTTTTTCATTACCATATGTAGTTTGCAATTTCCCTTTGGTTTTAAGAGTTATCTAAGAGATTGGGAGTAAAAGGGAGAAAACTACTTGAACAATGATTAAAATTAAAAAAAAAATTTAAAGTTATCTAGGAGCTTTCTTAATTTCCTAATTTTTAAAAATTTTCTATTAAAGTTGGCTGGTAAAATATTTTAGCTTCCTAATAATTAGTATCATGGAATGTGGCCCATTACAAAGATTTAATTTTCTAAATTAAAAAAAATGCCAGGCATCTTTTTTTTTCTTCCTAAAATAAATGTCTCTCATCATTTGAAATTTTGTGACTTCTATAGTGTAACAATCATTGAGAAGGAATCTTGCCATTTTGATATAATAAGATAAATTTGCAAACTCATATACATTATGATTGAAATAAGGTGAAATTTTGTTGGCTATTTTAAATACTTAACAATGGTAAATCCTAATGTCATTTTCTTATGACAGTGAATAAATTTTACTGACAACCCCTTAACTATTGATGTTTATTACTTCCCTTTTCCATCTTCATCAGCCACTGAAGAAGAGCTATGGGCATACTGTGTCAGCAAATATCGATACAAACTGTATTCAATTTATAAAGTCGTATGTGTGTTTGTGTGTGTGTTTGATACAAAGAAAGACTTGGTTTAATTTTTCAATTAGTCCATATTTTGATTGAATGTTGAGCATGGAGTTTTTATCTAGTATTTTCTTATCTCTTCCTTCTTATTCATATATTCTCCACAGGTCATCACATAAGGTTGCATTTCAGGGGAGGGAATGTGTAGTTTTGATAGCACAGCCATAATATTGTGAAAAAATAGTATATAGAGAAGACGTCTTAAAAGTAACTTTTTTTAAAAGAATGATTTTTTAAATCAGAGTAGGAACACTAGGAAGAAACAGAAACCATTTAAATATCAGGAGATATTTAAGGGATGTTAAGACCAGTTGCAATGTTGTCATTGTGCAAAGTTCAGTAAGAGTTTTAAGCATTCTCTTGCATTAAGTGAACAAATATGAAACAATTTACTGTCCTTACTTTTAGTATATATTTTAAATGCATTGTTTTCATCTGACAGAATGCTTGTGAATAATTGGACTGAAAAAATACATGGAAAAGATAACTTTTAACTGTAATCTTAGATGTGCTATTATTCTTTAGATGATCCAAGAACAAAATCAAAGTATAAATAACTATGAAAATTTTAAGAAATAAAAATAAACTTATGCATAATATTGTGCTTGTCCATGCCATATTCACTCCTATCCTTCTCACTGACTTACGCATATTGCTTTATGGCTAGTATGAGTCTGATTATATAGCCATCAAAAAAAAAAAAGAAAAATGAAAATTACATTTACTCAAATTTACTTTATACTAGGCATTATGGCTAATCATTGTCTCACATAATCTGTATGATAGGACGAAACATACTGATACAAAACAGGAAGTGGAAATTCAGAGGCTAGGAGAAGGCAGTCTGCCTTTAACTGAGCCACCTGATCATTCAGACTCCAAAGTACCTCCTGAGCCAGTCCTTCTCAAGCCATCTATGAAAAAAAAACAGTATTTTTGCTATTCCAATAGCTCACAAAAATTGTGTAAAATACAACAAAATAATTTAAATATTTTAAAAAATATAACTCCAAATTTTATTAGATTCAACAGACATAAAATTATTCCATAAAATTGTCATAAAATGTTTGAAGCACTTATTCTCAATTTCGGTGCTTATTGCAGACCAATAACAAACGATTCGTGGGTCAGGCTTAGTTCACAGATAACAACCTGAGTAGCCAACATACTCCCAAATCTAAAGGGCTATCAATATTAGCTATGTCTTTAAAAATATCTTACAGAGCTAATGGGATTATAATCAAATGAAAAAAATGCACATAAATTAATGCAGTGTTTCTACAATTACATACAAAATGTCTACTTCCTAATCCTTAGAACTTGTGAACATGTTACTTTAAATGGCCAAAGACTCATTTAGGAGAATTGGAATCAGAGACCAGGTGTGATGGCAGAAGCAGAAGTCAGAAAGAGAACCTGAAGCTGCTATGCTGCTGGCTGTGAAGCTGGAAAAAAATCACCTCAACCAAGAAAAGCAGGTGCATTCCAGAAGCTGAAAAATGCAAGGAACTTCTTCCTTAAAGACCTAGTCCTACCAATTTGATTTTTAGACCTTCTGACTCCTAGAACTATATAATTAATTTGTGCTGATTTAAGCTACTAAAATCTTGGTAATTTGTTATAGTAGCAATTGGGAAATACAGACTTTGGTAATGAGAAGCAGCGGCCTGCTATAACAAATATCAAAAATATGGAAGTGGCCTTGGAATTGATCATATGCATGATCATGGCTGGAAAGATTTTTGGAAATCATGATAGAAAAATCCTAGATTGCCTTGAGAAGGCTGTTGGTAAAAACAGGAATATCGAAGACCCTGCTGGTGAGGAACATAATAGAGAAAGCCTATACTGTCTTGCAGAACATCTAAATAATTATAAATGGACTGCTAGCAGAAATATGAATGGCAAAGGAGATGCTGGCGAGGGCTCAGAAGAAAATGAGGAACATGTTACAGGCATACCTCAAAGACACTGCGGATTTGGTTCCAGACTGCCACAATAAAGTGAGTGTCTCAATAAAGTAAATATTGCAATAAAGCAAGTCACACAAAGTTTTTGGTTTCCCAGTGCATACAAAAGTTATATTTACACTATAATGTGTTCTATTAAGTATGCAATAGCATTATGTCTATAAAAATATGCACATCTTAATTAAAAATACTTTATTGCTAAAATTGCTAACAACCATTCAAGCCTTTAGAATGTCATAATCTTCTTGCTGATGGAGGGTCTTATCTTCAATTTGTAAAAAATAATATCTGCAAAGTTCAATAAAGCAAAGTAAAATAAAACAATGTACGCCAGTATCAGAAGTTGGAGGAGAGGAAATCTTGACTACAGAGTGGCAGAAAGCTTAGTGAAATTATTTCCTACATTTATGTGGAAATCAGAATTATAAGTGATAAACTTGGAAAAAATTCAGCTGAGATTTCTAAAGTGTTGAAGAAGTGGCCTGGTTTCTTCTTCAGCTCATAGTAAAATATGAGAGGAAAGACATAAATGGAGGGAAAAGCTGTCAGGCTTAAAGGAACTTGGAATTAATGATTTGCACAATTCTTACCTTACACAGATTGCAAAAGGCACTAACGTTAGAAGACTCACTATCTCTGTAGAGAAAGCCAATTGTGTCTGATTAATGTTTGGTTAGTGCCTTGTAAAGTTTAAAAGCTCAGAATATTTTGTCATACAGAAAGCTTTTTGAAGAGCTCAGGAATGCAATTCACGGATCCCTTTAGCCATTTCAGCAGAGGCCAAACAAAAAGCAGTTGAAATTATCCAGAAAAGTTCTCTGATGTAGCCTTTTTTCTAACAGAGTGAATCTCAGAGACATACAGGGTAGAACCACAAGTGTTTTAAGAATGTTGTGTCAGTAGATAGAAACACTACCAGCTTGGACTGAAAGAAAAAGAAAAAAACTAAAATTCAAAATGGTGGCTGGTCTCTCAAAATTGTACTGACAGGAAGAGCACTGGTAGAAACACACAGCTAAAAATATGTGCTATTCTTAAGAATAAGGAATAGTAATTAATAGGAGGAAGAACCAGGCCCAGGGGCAGAGCCTCAAGCCACAGAGATATATCCTCAGGCTTTGAAATCTGGAGTTTCCCCAGTTGGATTTCTAAATTTCTTAAGACTACTAACCCTGTTTTCCTTTCACTGTCTTCCTTTCCAAATGGGAATGTCTGTTACTATTACCACATGCCTGCTCCACCAATGCATTCTAGCAGTATATAATTTGTTATCTAATAGTTTCACAGTACACAGATAGAGAGGAATTTACCTGGAGGGTGAGTTAAAACCAGAACCTTACCCACACTTAATGTAGATGATTTAGCTGAAGTTGAACTTTTAAGCTGATGAATGTAGATGTGATTCTAGACTTCAGATGATACTATAGTAGGTTGAGTCTTTGGGGGATCTGGGAGGTAGTGAATGCTCTGCATGTGGAAAGGATGTGAATTTGTGGAGGGCAGAGGGTAAGCTATAATAAAATGAATAATGATCCCCTCAAAGATGTCCATGTCCTAATTCCTAGAAACTGTGAATATGTTGCCTTAACTGACAAAAGAGACTTTACAGATGTGATTTGGTTAAGGACATTAGAAGAGGTAATTCTGGAGCATCTGGGTGGATCCACTGCAGTAGTGAGAGCCCTTATAAGAGGGAGGCAGGAGAAGGTATGAGGGCAGAATTATAGGAGGTCAAGGAAAGATTTAATGGTGCTATATCACTGGCTTTAAATATGGAGGAAGCAGCCAAAGAAGACGCGTGGCCTCAGGAAAGTAGAAAAGGCAAGAAAATGGATTTTCTGCTAGAGCCTCCAGAAGAAATACAGCTCTGCCAATACCCTGACTTTAGGACTTCTGACCTCCACAACCATAGAAAGATAAATTTTTGAAGCTTTAAGACATTAAGTTTATGGTACTTTGTAGCCGTAGAAAACAAACTGAAGGGCCTCTACTTAATTTAGTATAATATTTCTCTACAAATATACTTTGAAATATAATATTTCTCTATAAAAATCTCAAATTTTTATATTCATAAATTTCTAAGTTAATATACAAAGAATATGCTTCACAAGACCTTAAAGTTAACTTTGTCAATGTAAAAATCCTGAAAATATTTTCTCTGTGTGACAGTCATCTTGTCACATTATGGCAAGGTGACAACCCAAAAATGGAACATGTCATCATTCCAACATGATGCAATCTCCCTTGTAAACTAAAGAAGTAATTCAGTAAATAATATTTGCTCTGCAGTAGCTGATACAGTTCTTCCAAACTGTGCACTAGCATCCAAAAGTATGCTAAGAATGGTTTATTTAGGCTTTGAATCCATTACTTCAAATTAGAGTCCCCTTCACTAAGTCCCTGTCTTCAATTATCTCATCAACTTAATTTTAAAATTCCTGTGAAGAGTTTTATAAAAGGCATTTGAAATCCTATTGGGCAAGAAAATTGTCCATAGTTCAGGCAGTAATCATCATTATGGCATGATTCATTCACTCTTAAGGATTTCTAAGTTCATGGACAGTCATGATAGGAATGCCCACCTGTCATACAGGAACACACGCACATAGCACAGCAGTAACATACACTTGTAACCAAGTGTTTCAACACACCCCTTACCTGTGTAACGAGTGGCTCCAGAAGCCTCTCCACTGTTAGAGTCCGGATTTCCAAACTTTTGGGGTCCCATTTTAAAATGATAGGTGATGTTGCCGAAGTCATGCTCCCTAAGGAAACACATGTTGTCAGTTAGAAATAATAATCACTGAAAGAATCTGTGACCTTGAGCATTCAAAATAAATAATTCACCAAAACTGAGAAAATAACTTGAAGATTATCTTTCTGGTCCAAACTTGCCAAGTTAGACATGGGGGAAATCAGGACCAGAACTGTGTGAGGTGGTGATGTTGGAATCAGATGAGAAAGTACAGATTCCTGAAGGCACCTGTCTGCATTAGACAAACCCTTGGGACCTGACTGATACTGAAATATGTCACCCAATATTCAGTACACATATGCATGGACAGTGCATGCTAGAAAACATGTGGAACTTGTCCTGGAGTAGCTTATAGTTTCAAGGTACAAACAACCAAGGCAAGCAACATCTGTGCCTCAGTGTGGCCCAAGCTGTAATCGAGGAATACAGAGAAAACTAAGGGAGAACTGGGAAAAGGACACTAGAGTCACTCTGAGAGACCAAGACTTTCAGGAAGCACTGCAAACCTACCATGATCACCGGTGAGGGACCCCGTCTCATAACAAAAGGACAAAAGGTCACTGTATTTTCTTCACATCATAACTGACCACTGATAGTACTATACTCCCTGTGGCAGTTGAGTTTCATTCTTTGACAGAGGAAAGATAACTTGCAAACTGAGTGGTGATGGTTCTGAAATTAGGTTGCCACTGTTTATTTGCTCTCTGATTACTTGCTGCATTTACATTCTTGTCTCATAAAATTAGTGTCCAATATGGTTATTTATTTCATTCTAAAGCAGTCCTTTCCACAGAACCACTGATATGCAGGTAGCAGCTTCCCACACAGCAAGCAGAAAATGTAGTCCTGGCCTCAACAGAATAAATTATACATTCCATCAGGAGTGTGTTTCTCATAGAGAACTTGACAGCTCTATGCTAAATATATTTCAACAACTAACCACTGGGCATGCAACCTTAGGTTGCACAAACTGAAGCTGCATCATTTGCTTTAATACTATCATAAATCAAATTGTTCATAGCTATTCTCTTCTTTTGAATCAATGTCTCTACTCAATTCCATCCTTATAAATCAATACAGGTGATTATTTCTATTAGGATTAACACTACAAAGAAGGTCTATCGCAATAGGCACATACCTCTTTACTGCCCTGCTACAGCAAATCCTTTTGCAAACAGACTCAACAAATTTGCTTCAGAAAAAAAAAGGCAAAGACACAGTGTGCTGGTATTTTACCTCTCTCCAAATGCCATGTTTTAAATAAACTAAGGGTAGCGATCCAACCTATGGACCAATTTAGATTTAGGTTCCTTCACAACTACAACATTTGGCATGGATAAGCTGCCTGTCCTCCAAAAACCTAAAAATACTTTGCATATTTCCCATTCACACCACCAACTGCTATACAGCAGCTCTCTGACTTGCATGCAATTCTCCTGCTGGCCAGCACACCGTCCTGTGCTGTGGCAGGATGAAGGTGCCAAATGCTTCCTACATATGCAGATTGTCTTCATCCTTAATAAGGCCAGAACTAAGTGATCTTAGTCCAGTATTTATGACACAGTTATTGCAAGTTTCTACAGAAGGTCCCTGAAGATCTTTTTCAAACTGATGGAATAATGCATGGCATAATAATAATGGTACACAAGGAAACCCTGTGACAAAGCTAGATTGCTAGTCATGAAGTCATTTGATGTGACAGTGAAAGATATTGAGTTACAGTGTATAGAGAACTACCATTATTAATTACATGGGCATGCTTATGTGTATAATCTGGCAGACCAGGGTAGACACACACAATCTGTTATGGATGCTCCAATGTATAACTGTGAATGAATGACATGCAAAAAATGCAGAGGTGAGTAACAAAAAAGCTGGGGCAATCACAGCAGAGACACTAATCTAGCAGGCATCAAGCAGAAATGGAAGACATTGCAGAAAGATTGCCCACCAACTGTGAGCCAAGAAGCAGAGTTAGATCCTTGAGTCCCAAAGGCCACAGATGCCTTATAAATCTAAAATGAAATATACAAGAGTTGTTGGGGAAATCACTTGACTCGATTTATTCCTTTGGGGATCAACCTTTCCAGGCCCTTCTTGTGACACAGATGAAATTCAATAACAAAAACCAAGGAAAAGCTATACAGCATTAAATTGTTGAAGGAAAAAACCTAGTCATAGAAACTTTAAATGTACTTTTTCCAATCATGCACATTTTGACATGGTTTGGACTAAAACTAGGATTCTCATCTCTATCCATTTTTAAAATTAGCAAACACCAAAAGTATGGGGCGGAGGGGGGACTCTAAAATCTTTACCCCTAAACCCGAAGGTAGATATCTAAGGTTCCTGTTGAGTTGGCTCTGAGGAGCATTTAACTTCATGTTAGCTATTGAGCATCAGGGAGAAGAAGGTGAGAATCTCCTTTGGCTGCAATATTTGAGCTGGTATAACCTTTGTAATCTATTGTGTCTAGAAGAAGCATTTATGTCCTGCTACTTTGGGCACACTTGATTGATTTCTCCTATAGGTATTAAACCTTGTTTTAGAAATGTTTCTCTAACAAAGCCTTCAGCCAACTGAAATTGCATAAAAACAGAATAAAATTGATTCCATTCCAGGTTAGGGACAATCATAACCTTGTAGATTAATCCATAGATGATCTTTGCCTCCAGAGTGCAAATAAGGACAAATGATAGCAGAGAAAAAAAAAGAGTCAAATAACCTCTACAGCAAAGAAATGGGGCAACAGTGGTGAGTAAGTAGAAATAACACTTTGGTATATGGCCCCTGTGACAAGTATGCACAGGATTACTGACTTCCAGATAAGAATGCCATCCCACTTATATTTTTATAAATTATGAAAGCAAGGAAAACACATTGGCTTTTAGGGTAGATTGGATGGTTATTCAGTAGTCGCTCCCCTATCCCTCACCTCCATGAGAAGAGAGTACTTCCCTACCCCATTATATTGAGCTTTGGCCAATGGAATTTCAGGAAATACAATGTAAGTAGATGTTTGAAATGGTCTTGCTTAGTTAGACTTGCCAATTATGCTACTGTCTTGTGCCATTACAGTCACAGAGAAACCCCTGGTCCAAACAGGAAGGAAGATACATGAAGCAAACCCAAACCCAAGCTGAAGCTGGAGCCAAGCCTGGTTAGCCAAATCCCAATCAAACCAAAGACATGGGATCAAGAAATAAATGCTCACTGATATACAAGTTCTGCCCAGAAAAAGTCCAGCCACCATTAATATAATGAGAATCATTTGTGCAACATCAATGGCAGCCAAGGAAAGTGGACTAGAATGTGCATGTGCGAACAATGGTGACTTCACTATATTAGTCTGTGGAGGCAGTAGACACCGCTGAGTGAGCATGTGTACTGTGTGGCCATCTCATTCAAAATGGCTGAGCAAGTAGAGCGCAAATCTGCATCAAATTTTGCATAAAGATTGAACACACCCCCCTGGAAACAATTCAGATGATTTAGAAGACTACAGCCAGGGGCAACTGGTGATTGGCAACTTCATCACAACAATGCACCTGCTCATTCATCACATCTTGTACAGAGATTTTTGGCAAAATAGCAAATCACTCAGGCGACTCAGCCCCAATACAGCCCAACTTCTACATTTTCCCAAAACTAAAATCACCTTTGAAAGGAAAGAGATTTCAGACCATCTATTAGATTCAGGAAAATATGATGGGGAAGCTGATGGCACTTGGAACAACTGTGTGAGGTCCCACAGTGTCTACTTTGAATGGGACTGAGGCATCATTGTCCTGTGTACAGTGTTTCTTTTATCTTGTATCTTCTGCAGTAAATGTCTCTATTTTTCATATTACATGGTTGGACACCTTCTGTACAGACCTTGTACATCACTGAGATTTTTGTCATTATCTGTTATTCAGCAATAGACACACATTAATGTCAAATAGATGTTTGTTTGAATTGAAGCCCTATAATTTATCAAGTCTGTGATGCTGTCCAAATTACCTACCCTTTCCAGGATTCATTTGCCTCAAATGGAAAGTCAAAATGACTATTCTAAGTCTAAATAACTTAGTCGATAGAAAACCTTTCTGGAAATATTAGTTATTATTGTTACTGTTATTATTTTCTATAACAAGTTTATTTTTTTGCAATGCTTTATCTCTAGGAGGAATAAGGAAACACCCATTAAAAACAGATATCCATATTTATACCCCTTTTTGTGGAACAACCAGACTGACTCAAATGAGAAAGCAAGAGAACAAATCAAGTCTGTAGCCTTTTATTTTTCTAGAAATGGCTTTTGGGATATTGATTTTAAGCTGGTTATTAAGAAACAAAAGATGCAGAAATAACTTTTGAGCCTCCCCACATCCACTCATATTAAGATTGAAAGACCTGCTCCAAAGAGAATCTCAGCATATTAGGTTTAGCATTAGACAGGAAGGTTCCAAAGAGAGGCCAGTTAACTGGACTCCCCTATCCCATTGTTTCTGAATTGCCTGGCAGGAATTTGTCTGCCCTATGTGTTCTGTTCTTTTTTGCCTACCTGTAAACTGCTTGACTTTCCCCTTCCAAAACCCCATCACTGCCCTTTCTCCTCTGTTTTTAATTGTATATAATCCTCAACTTCTTAAAGCCTCATGAGGGCTCATGATGGATGGAAACCCAACTATACATTCATGTAACAAACTTTGGACATTTTTTTCCTGTTAATCAGTCCCTGCTAATTTGATTATTAGTCCAGCCAGAAGAACTTAGAAAGTGGGAAGAAAATTAATATTTTTGTTCCCACAACGCATCTCAAGTTGACACCACACATCTGTGCAAGTAAACGCAGTCTGTTTTGCTCACAAGATATTCTATACAAAGCAAATACATTTTTCTAAATGATTCAATTTTTAAAAAAGCATGAATTTTATGTGCTTTTGGTAGGGAGACTTAGAATACTGACTGAACATAGTAAAAGAGTGAAAAAAAGGGGGTTGGAAAAAACAAAACCAGACATCAATTTTACAAGTCCAAGAACAAGCTCTCAGCAATTTACTTAATCTCTGAGAAGATTTTCTTCTTGAAAAGCACCAAATTGCATATCCATGAAAGGTGGCATAACACAGCCTACTTGGTAATACCTTAGCACTTTCAAACTCTCTCTGTGGAGGTAAGGAAGAGGCACAGGTTAAGATGCTAGCAACCATTTGCTACTGACAACATAAAAAAAAAACAAAATCTGACAAAAAGAGTAAAACAAGATCCCTTATGTGCAGCCAAAAGTCAAGTGCCTTGTGCCTTTTGACAGTGTCCTAATAAATAGAAAATTTCTCAAGGTTGGTCATGCCAAGGGACACCTTCAAATGGCAAGTATGTTAACTTAGTACATAATTTACTACAGAAACTCCCCTTTCCAGATATTCCTGGAAAAGGTCTTTTGAACCCTCTGCCTCACCCAAGTTCTTACCATTCCTTCTACAATGGTTCTTTTGCCAGAGATGGTCCAGGATCCTTTCTAGTTGCCAGGGGGCCACCTCAACCCACCTTCCCCACAGGGCTTTAGGTTCAGATTATCCTCATGGAACTTTCTCTTCACCACTGAGCTAGCTTTTGTTGATAGGCAAATTCAGAAGAAGTAAATGACTGGTAGATAGTATGGGTTCATTTACCTATCTCCACACAAAAATATGTTGAGCCGTTTACTTAATCTAAGCTTCAGTTTCACCATTTGTAAAACAAGGATGATAATAACCTTACATAATTCATGAATGTGTTCTGAGAATCAATGAAATAACTGCATATGAAAAGTAAATTTTCTTTGTAATGATGACTGCCTGATTATCACCCTCGCCAGGTTGAGACACCCATTGGGGTGGGGGCAAGTGGAGATCCCGTAAGACAAGATGTTTGAAAAGAAAGCTTTGTTGAGAAAATGAGAGATGTGAAAAAGAGAGAATTTTCTAAATTTCTTCAGCATTTCAAGAATGAGGTATAGAAACAATGAATCAAACTGTTTCTTTCACGAGGAATAATACTGGCTAATGACCCAGCATTATTATTATCTTCCATTTATAGACAGGGGAACTGAGGCATAAAACAATTGAGAAAGTTGCTCAAGGTCACAAAATTCAAACCTAAATTGCTTGGTTTTAGAGTGAATGCTCATAATCACTATGTTACTGCTTCTAAAGAATAATCCCTAGGCTTAAATTTATGCCAGCATCACCATAGGGCTCTGAACCCCATGCCCCGAAGATAGAGACAAAGATGGAAATAAAAAAAATCAGGAGCCAGCCCCTCTAGAGCATAAGAGAGAAGGGGGGGGGGGGGGAGAAAGAGAGAGAAAGAAGGAGGATGAACACAAAGGAATATTAGATAAGATTAGGGAGACACAAATGGCAGGGGCTCTGGCACATATGTGGAGCCATGGGAAATGGGCTTCACTTCCTGATAAGGTTGGGCAGGTCCTAAGTTCCAGTTCCTCCAGCCACCTTTGGTCCTCTGTGGTGAGAATGAGATGCTGACAATGAGGCTGGAGATTGAATAATCAACATAGAACACTGGCAAAGCCAAGAGAAAGACCCTATGATGAGCTATTCAAAGTAACCAAAATTTTGGCCCCCTTATGTTACACTTGTGAATATGTTACAGTAGATAGTTAAGGGGACTTTGCAAATATAATTGAGATTACTGACCACGGGACCTTAAAATAGGTACATGAGCCTGGATTATATAGTTGGGCCCAATGTAAAACCGGGCCCTTAAAAATAGGGTTTTCCTGTCCATGCGTAGAGGAAGTGAAGCGATCAGGGAGATCCATCAAAGATGTCAGGTGAAACCAAAGAGGAAGGCAGAGGGACTTAGATTGTGAGGAGGACTCAACTCAGTCTGCTGTTGCTACAATGAGCCACATGGAAAGCATGAAAAGGAATGTCAGTAGATTATGGGAACTAAAGCAAGCTCTGCCTGGCAGTCAACGAAGAAATGGGGACCTCAATTGGAAGTAGATTCCAGTTTCCTCCACTAAAATACACAGCCCCATCAATACCACCATTTCAGCCTTGTGAGATGCTGGGCAGAGGACCCATTCAAGTCCACCTGAGTTTCTGACCTTCAGAGACTACAAGCTAATAGACTTATGTTGTTTTCAGCTGCTAAGTTTCTGGTAAATTTTTGCAGGTGGCTCTCAATTGTGCATCACAACAACCTCGAAGATGTGTTCCTGCACAAATTGTCAGGACCTGTCCACAGAGTTTCTGACTCATTAGGTCTGGGGTGAATTTAAAAACCTGCTTTTGTGTTTTGATTTTTTTTTTTTTTGCATTTGTAATAAGTTCCCAGATGATGCTGATGCTACTAGTCCAGGAACCACACCTTGAGAATCAGTGTTGTAAACATCAACCACTGCTGTGCATGCCAACCCAGGAGCAATGATCAGGATGATACAGACCACCTCTGCATACACTGCTGATTAAACAACATCCCTCTTATTACATTTATCACTGTAATTGTTGTTATCCTACTTTTTGAAAGTTACTTATGCTTTTTGGGGATCCAAGACCTTGAAGTGTTTTTAACAGGAAAGTGGAATGCCACATCAAAATTGCACATGGGCTTTTTAAAAAATTATTATTTTTTTAATCCTCACCAAAGGATACATTTATTGATTTTAGAGAGAGAGGGAAGGGGAGAGACAGGAATATCACTCTGAGAGAGAAACACAGGTTGCTTCCTGTATGGGACCCAACCAGGGATTGAACTTGCAGCCTAGGTACATGCCCTGACTGGGAACTGAACCTGCAACCTTTTGGTGTTGAGGATGATGCTTCAACCAACTGAGCCACCTGGCTGGGTCAAAATCACACATGGTTTTTCAAACCACAACCCAAAGTTCAAATAGTTACCACAGAGAAGACACCTTTTCTTACTATACTCATGGCAATAGTAGTGGTCACTGTGAAGAATGTAAAGCAGAGGTCAAGAAACACTTGCTTAATAAAGAATAAATGTTTCCAAAGAAATCTTGTTTCTAAATAATTGGGAATTGTTTGAGAGATAGAAAAGTAAGTCTTCCAATTATTTTATCTGAAGTACAATAATACTTCAAATTCTCTATTGTATAATAATAATAATAAAAATAACAGAAAAGGCACCTCGTATTCAGGTGCACTATTGTAGGAAGGGCTTTTTTCTACAGTTGAGGAGAGTATATGTGAATGTGGGCATCACAGGCAGGAGTAGGAACTGGGAAAAAAAATAGTGAAGGAGGCATTTGATTACCCTTCAGATACCCCAAGAGAATAAAGGACACCCTGATTCCCATCAGAATATACTTTCCCAGAACAGAACAGGTATAAATGGGAGAGGAGAGAGAGTTATTGGGTACTCTTCCTGGTGGTACCTTGAGTATGGAAATGGCTTAATCTAGTGGCCCAACTATGGGCAAGTCCCACAACTTTGCTAAATTTAAGCTTATTTCCTCTTATTATACAAGGAGAGACCCAAATAAATGGAATTTATTTATAGAAAAGTGTGTATTTATTCTCACATATTTAAACTTCAGTCACCTTCAAAGTATTCGTCATTTGATGTAATACACCTATTGAGACTTTTTTCCATTGCTCAAAACAGTTTTTGAACTTGTCAATTTTGATGCCTTTTAGTGTTTCAGCTCTTCCACATTGGCAAACATTTCCCTTTGAAGACTGTTTTCATCCAGGAAAACAAATAAACAAAGAAAGTCACATGGAGCAAGACTGGGTGAATAGGGAAAGTGGGGCATAGGGTTCATGCCATCTTTGGTAAAAAACTGCTGAACACAGGGCTGTGTAGACAAGTGGTGTAAATCACCCACCATGAAACGGGCAAATGCGTTGAGTCTTCCAGAGTTCCAGCCAAGATGGAGGCGTAGGTAGAAACCCTTTGCTTCCTCACACAACCAAAAGAAGAAAAACAACCAATCTAAAAATCAATAGACAACCAGAAGTGCCAGATAATCAAACTGCATGGAACTCAGACAACCATGGAATTAAAGAAACAGTCAAACAAACCAACCAGACCAGTAAGAGGGCAGATGGAGAGAAACCACAGCAAGGCGGTGGACTGGCTAGGTTGGGCTGACTGAAGAGGAAACTAAGACTCAGAGGTGGCTGTGGGAGAAATTCCCTGTTTCATGAGAGTTTGTTGAAAAGTGTACTAGAGACAAGCAGATGAGCTGCATTGTTCCCTCTCTGGCCCCTCCCCCACAGGCAGAACTGCAGGACAACAAGGAGGGTTGCCCGGCCCTGGTGAATACCTAAGGCTCCACCTTCTTACAACTTTACAGGGGCTCTGAGCCAAGAAATGGGGCCAAAATGAAAGAACAGTACAAAACCTCAGAAAGAGAGCTAAGTGAGGAGGAGATTGCCAACCTATCTGATGGAGAATTTAAAGCCCCAGTAATCAGAATGCTCGCAGAACTGATTGAGCTTGGTTGAAAAATGAAAGAACAAATGAAAGATACCAAAAATGAAATAAAGCAAAATATTCAGGGAACTAACAGTGACAGGAAGGAAACCAGGAGTCAAAGCAACGATTTGGAACATAAAGAAGAAATAAACATCCAACCAGAACAGAATGAAGAAACAAGAATTCAAAAAAATGAACAGAATCTGAGGAATCTCTGGGACAACCTGAAACGTTCCAATATCCAAATTATAGGGGAGCCAGAAGGATAAGAACAAGAGCAAGAAATGGAAAACTTATTTGAACAAATAATGAAAGAAAACTTCTCCAATCTGGTGAAGGAAATAAACTTCCAAGAAGTCTGGGAAGTGCAAGAGTCCGAAAGAAGTTGGACCCAAAGAGGAACACACCAAGGCACATCATCATTAAGTTACCCAAGAGTAAAGATAAAGAGAGAATCTTAAAAGCAGCAAGAGGAAAGGAGGGACTTACCTAGACAGAAGTGCCCATAAGACTATCAGCTAATTTCTTGAAAGAAACCTTACAGACAAGAAAGGGCTGCAGAGAAGTATTCAGTCATCAAAGGCAAGGCTCTACATTCAAGATTACTCTATCCAGCAAAGCTATCATTTATAATGGAAGGACAGATAAAGTGCTTCCCAGATAAGGTCGAGTTAAAGTTCATCCTCACTTAAGCCCTTATTATTTGAAATGTTAAAAGGATTTATCTAAGAAAGGGAAGATCAAAAATATGAACAGTAAACTGACAACAAACTCACACCTATCAACAAATGAACCTAAAAAAATAAAAGAAAGAAAAACAATGAAAACAAAAACTAAGCAAACAACTAGAACAGGAGCAGAATCAGAGAAGTGGACATGACATGGAGCGTTTTCAGTGAGGAGGGGAAGGGGAGGAATAGGGGGAAAAGTTACAGGGAAGAAGAAACAATTAATTGGTAGGCATTAAAAAGATAGGGAGAAAAATGGTATAGGAAACAGAGAACTCAAAGAACTTATATGTACAACTCATGGACATGAGCTAAGGGGGAGGATGATGGAGGGTTAGGGGGTGCAGGGTAGAAAGGAGATAAAGAGGGAAAAATTGGAAAAACTGTAATAGCATAATCAATAAAATATAATTTTTAAAAAAAGAGTCTTCCAAAAAAACTCCCTGAAGCCAAACACAGCCTCTAACAACAACACCAGCTTGTACACTGATCCAGATGGGTTCCCAGAACTCACCTCATGGGGGAAGCCTATACTTCAAGGGGCCGTTCCCCAGAAGATAATTCGGGGTGTTTTGGGGTTCCCCCTCATAACAAGTCTGTGTATGTCCTCTACACAATAACAGTTCAAAGCTCTGGCTCAGTGAACTGAGAGGTGACCTAAATGCAAGTCACGGCTGCAATTACAGGATCCATCAATATTTTTATTCAAAATTAAGGTAATATGTAATTTCCAACTGTTCTTTGTTATTACAAAGGAAGGGGGTGGGGCAATTATCTCTGGTACTGCAAAAGAGTTTACCCCCAAGTATTAAAATATCTGCAAGATCTCAATTTATGGTTAACCCATACTTTTTAACAAAACACCCAAAGAAACACTGCTGAAAAAAATATAATTGTAATAATTTTAAAAGGCTGTAATAGTACTTCATGTCTAGGCATAAATCCTTACTAAAGAATACCTTAAATTTTTTAAAAAGCACACATTAAATAAGTATCAAACATTATATCCACTTCAAAGCCTCTTATTTCTTCTATCTGAATAAACAAAACTGCACCAGAAAAAGGAGTACACAAAGAAAGATCCTCAGCCTGAAGACTTTCAGAATGACAAGTTTAGACTAATAATACATAGCCTACAGCTTGCTGATTAAAAAAAGAAATAACCATGTCCATATCTTACTGAAATGAGTTTTTATACTTACAAAAGCATACTCATAAAATTTAAAACTACTTGGTAACTTAATAGAAATTCACTACTCCTGGAGAATGTTAATTGAAACTCAGTAATTTGAAATTCAGAATGAAAGCTAGTATCTGTCAAATCCATTTCCTTGCTTTTCACTACATTCATAGCCTCATCATTTAAATTCATTTTGGAGCATAAACACATTCAATCTACTTCTAAATTACGGCTTGTTTTCCACTCGAGTATGAACATAAGTGATAGCCAGGTAGGCAGTGCTCACTCTATGTGCAGTGTGAAGGCTTCCAAAGTCCCACCAAGGACACAGTTTTCAAAACGTACTTGACCAAAGGTTAACCTTGCTCTACCTGTCCCTCATCCACCAGCAACAACGCAGTGCACATTTAGGCAACTGATTTCAACAACCGAAAATATAAACCATTAATATGTTCTAACAGCATATTCTGAGTAATTATCATTATAATCCAAAAGTAATTTCAAAATATTTAATACGAACACAGCTTCTTTGGCAATTAATTTACCCTGTGTTCTTCTAACCTCCTGTAAATTAGAATTTCACATGTAATGGCTATATAAGTCTAATCTTCAACAGAATCTCAACATTTCATATTCAGATTACAGCAAAGTAACCATCAAATTGCTCTCATTATCTTTAGCTCTTTAGTGTAATTCAGTCCAAATTACTTATGCAAAACATCCCTTTTCTAGGGGACCAAGATGATTGCTTAACTCTTTTCTCCAGTAAGTCCTAGGTCCTCTTTGTAGCAAGGCCTGCATTCAACTTTCTGACCATGATCTGTTCAGTCTTATTTCCTTAAAATCAATCTTCTGTCCCAATCAGGTTTGGACCACATTATAACACAGGGTTCACAGCACTTCCCAATGTCCCCACCAGACCCCTTCCTTTTTCTTCCCCACTATCCAAATACTGACATTCTCACCTTGTGTCTTCTCTGTAACCCCTCAACTGCTTCTGGATTTATAGTCAGTAACAGGAGATCTTACTGTATTCCTAACTGGCTCATTGTTAAGAAATTGTCATTAGTTTTATATAATCCATCAGATCATAAACTCATCAGGGCACAAATCAAGGTTTTACTTTGTTACTCTCATTTGTAGAATACAATAGGTTGTCAGGTCCTTCACAAATATTTGATTAAGTATGCACATATAAAATATGCTCTAAATATCTAATTCTTTTCAAGTATCAATTTTTCATATTTTTAATAGTGGTACCATTTCCCAGTAATAGTTTTAAAAATATCTTTCAGAGAAGTTTTAGATGTATTCTTTGTGTAATACTTACTAGAAACCTAATACAAACGATATCTTGGTTTATTTAGAGAAGTAATTTATATTCAAGTTTCTTTTATTTACTTATATGTTTTAAAATACATAGTCTCAATATTACTTTAACCGAATCACTAATTTTTATGCATTATGCTTTAAAACTAGGTGTCAATATTGTTCAGGAAAAACTAACCCGGGGCTTCCTTCAACAAACTAGTGAGATCTGCTTTGAATTTGATTCACTGCCCAGTTCCACACGAGGAGCCTTCTGCAAGAATTGCATGAGCTCTGCAAGTTGGCCACAGTACTTCTTAGGAAGACTTCCGTCTCCTCATCGACCCCAAATGCCTTTGGTCCCCAAGGCCTACTTTCCCTTTGTCTGAATTCCACCTAATTAGGATGACTACCACATAATAATTAATTTAAATACAAACTGCCTTGTGTTGATCTCTATCTGGCTTGATATAAATTTTGTGCTCTCATATGGTATTTGTACCTCACCACCTGGCTTATTTCACTTAGCATAATGCTGTCCAGATATGATCTCACCTTTAAGTGGAACCTAATCAACAAAACAAACAAGCAAGCAAAATATAACCAGAGGCACTGAAATTAAGACCAGTCTGACAGTAAACAGAGGGGAGGAGGGAGGGGATAATGGGGGGAAGGGGGAAAGGGTTTTCAGGAACAGCTATAAAGGACACATGGACAAAACCAAGTGGGGGGACTGGGGAGGGATCAGGGGAGGGAGGTGGGGATGGTTGGGGTGGGGGGGGATAAATGCAGACAACTGTACTTGAACAACAATAAAATAATTTTTAAAATGAAAATTACAACAAAAATGCTGTGCTCTCTGATAACACTCCGGGAAAAGGACTCTGCCCCTTTACAATGATTACCACAGCTCTGGGCATTTAGTAAAAATGTTATGAATACTTGTGGACTTCATTCTTTGACAAGGTCTAAGTCTCACAATCACACACACACTCACTTTCACACACACACACACACAAAATGACTATAGGTAAAAATTCACCACCAATGCTCTTACGCAGAAAAGAGATTTTTCAAGTCAGAATGTACCACTTCGGATGTCCCTTACCAGAAAAAAAAATAAAGTGGTTTTCCTTCCCCAGAATACCTTCAAAACTCTGGCAGAGAAGTCAATCTCACATGCTCCAATTCTATCTTCTTTCCTTCATTTTATCCATCCATTCATTCATTCAGTGCATGTGTACTAACCACTCGGTGTGTGCAAGGCACAGGCAGGTGCTACGGAAAACATCAATGCTGAATGGTGAGATAAGACTTACTCTCATTCATCTCTTTGGAAAAGCAGCAACACCCCCCCCCCCCCCCCCCCCCCCCCCGGCTCCCGCCCCCCGAGACAAGAGCGATCAGAGAGTGAGCTCAGCTGGGATGGGCAACAGTGGGGCCATTAACCTTTCATTTCAACCGGCACTCAAATCAGGTGATAGAGAGGTAACCAACAGTACCAAATTTTGCGGCATTAATGGAGTGATATTGTGTAACAAAATAATGTGAAATAATCAGCCCTTTTGAATTGCTGCCAGAGAAGTGCTGCAAAGAAGAATGAGCAAGATTATGAAAAAACAGGCAAGTAACCCAGGATAGGGAGTCAAGAGGACAAAAAGTAATCATAATATTAAGATATAATTTGAAGAAATAAAAGTGGATATTT
Source organism: Phyllostomus discolor (assembly GCF_004126475.2). NCBI lineage: Eukaryota > Metazoa > Chordata > Mammalia > Chiroptera > Phyllostomidae > Phyllostomus > Phyllostomus discolor. Next base: position 56,326,218 of record NC_040908.2, on the reverse strand, counting down.
AGTTAAGAGCTATTTTAAACTGTTAGTGATTAAAAGAATACTTAGTACTTAAGGACTTGTATTTTTATGCAAGCTGTAGTGGATTATTGTATTTTATTTTAAAATTCAATGTTAAATCCATACATGTGCTAGTGAGTTAATAAGGAATTAACTTTCAGAAACTCACAGAGACATGACATTAACCTAATACCCCTGCTCCTCTCAGTTTCCCATCATATAGTGGCTCATTGCCTGGGCCTAACGTGACACGCACTGCTGTGCGTCTGGTAGCAGCTCCAGTAACAGGGAGATGATTTGCCTGCACTGGGGTATCCTTGCCCCTTGCAGCTGAATTACCAGACTTTAAAGGTCCTAACACATTAGAACAATTATATTTGCTTAGAAGTCTTCTGTAGTGAGGATTGATATCTCAGCGCCACTGGTACTCAGCATATATGCCCCCTGGTAAATTACCTCATTAAGCTTGTTGATATAAAAAGTCATATGAAAAAGTGAAACAACAACCCACGTTTCCTTCTGCTCATCTATGGCATTTAACTCTAGGCTTATGGGCCAGAAGAAAATCTCAGGTGATACATTTTTATACATACAAAAATAAAATGTACTATGGCATTTAGAAAACGCAAATTGGGGCTCCATTAAATCTGTACATTTCAAGGTCGTAGTCCTTTCTATTTAGTTCATGATATTTACAGTCACAACAACAAAAATTTCATTGAATGCTCCTGGTCACAGGCTAAAGCATATTATCATTATTATCTTACAGATAAGGGAACTAAAGCCCAAGGCTATTAAGTCACTTTCTCAAGGTTAATGGAATGTTCCAACACGCAATGTAACTTCCCTAAGTTAAATACTTTACTTCAAAGGTAGTAAGTCTCAGGGGGCAGGCAAGTTAAGGAAATATACAGCTTCAAGTAGCTTCACAGAAATGTGTGGATAATAAATTCCTAATGGACTATTAAGGGTAATTAAAGCATTTGGGGACCATTCCTGACCTTTCAGTTTGTCAAGGAAGACTAAAACTTTCTAACACAGATCTCTTGGTACCACTCTCAAGATACAAGTGGACCGAGTATGGATCTAATTCAATATAGCAATTCTTTGTTTCAAGCAAGTTAAAAAGCCTTTATCAAATAAACACATGTGGGCATCAGCCATATTCCCTCTGAGGTGACCAGAATCACCTCAGGTGACCCATCCCCAAATTCATCAGAATGTTTTCCCACCCTTACCTCCCTCCCTTTTGCCTTATTAAAACCTCACTTAATTAATCACAGCCTCCCCTTTGTATTCTCAATTTCTGCCTCTTTTCTGGTTCCTTCTAGTCTGTGGAAAGCCTTAACCAACTAAAAAATGAAAACACAAACAAAACAAAAAAACCTCCCCCTTCTCCTCCTCTATCCTACACTTCCCTTCCTTTTCATAGCCTGGCTTCCTGAAAGGGGGTCGGTCTATCATGCTCACTCTATTTCCTCACCCATTCCCCAGCCCACAACAGTCTGGCTACTGCCCTCACCATTCCCCTGAAGTTAGCCTTGCAAACTCACAAATGATCTCCTGGTGGCTTAATTCAATGGCCACTGTATGCTTCACCAACTTATGTACTAAAATTGGAAAGATGTGGACAAGATCATCATGGTCTCTGGGAAAGAATGACAAGCAAATGCATGCAGCGTCTCATATTTTTATAGTAGGAACTCATTTTGTTATATACAGGCATATATCTAAATACGGAATATATTTGCATATAGAAAAAGTCAGGAAAGATATATTTCAAAAACTTAACAGTAGTTATGATGTGTGGTGGGATGTAGGTCAATTCTTAAATTATACATAATTATATATGTATATTTTTGACCTCGTGTATGTATATGTATGTATTCAACGTACCAGTACATAAGGATCACATATTCTATACCTAAATAAAAATAAATATCACCTCAAAATATCCAGTGGCCCCTTTTCTCTTCATATATTACTTGACATCTCAGCAGTATTTAACAATATTAACATTGTTCTATACCCTTGGCTTTAAGGATATCACTCTCTCTTGGTCTTCCTTTACTTTCTTGAATCCTGTTCTTAGTCTTCTTGGTGGCATTCTCTTCTATACCCATTGTCCCTTGTCTCTCCCTGTTCTATACACAATCTCTGGGTAGTTTCATTCATGTCAATGCTTTCATTATGCTGAAAACTCCCACATCTATTTCTCTAGCTCAGAGCTCCTGTCTCAAATCCAGCTTCCTATATACAACCATTTATGAGGTTTCTAAACACTTAAATTACCACACTTGAAAATGAATCCATCATCTTCCACTCCAAATTGGTCCAACTCCTGTATTCATAGGTAAGTGAATGGAACCACTACCTAAAGCCCTGTCAGAAATGTAGATGTCATTTCTTCTTTCCTTTTTCTTATATCCTACATCAAAAGGCTCATCAACCCTACTAAATTCTATTTCCAGTATTTCAAAAATGCCACTTCTTTTTTTCTCTATCAACACTGCCTTAATCAAGGCTCTCATCATTTCCTCCTTAGATTATTGAAACAGCCTTCAGTTTCAGCCCCTCTATTTCCTCCTCTGTTCTGCAGCCTTAGTGGGTTTTCCAAAATATGAATGTGACCATGTCACTCTCTGCTGAAAGTCTCTAATGACCTACGGATAAAGCTGCAATGGCATTTACTGTCCTCCAGGATAGACTTGTTGCTCAGAATTCATCCAGCTTTCATCCGAAGTCTTAGTGAACTGAAATCTATTCTCCAAACTTTCATATTCTCTGACACCTGCAAGCCTTTGCGCCCGTCACCCCATCAACAGGGAAGCTCCTTCCCTGTGTTCTGTACTTGACTTATTCCCAGTTAGCTTTCTGGACTCAGCTCAGGCATCATTTCCATCCTTGCTTTGACATTACATCATACTTCCACTCAGTGCTATAAATCACACACTATTGTATTGTTCATTCATTTGTCTCACTAGAATGTTGAGATCCTTGAGGTCAGGGCTAAAAATTTAATATTTCTTGAATAAATACATAAGTATATGATTGGCATAAAATAGGCAGCCACTTCCCAGCTGAAATGATGTGAGGGAGATGTGAACCGAAGTCTCTTGAACAAATTTACCCACAAAATATTGCGGTGTCATTCTTCAACAGTCACTAAAGTAAATATAGGTGCATCTAAATGTACTTGTTCAACCCACTACTGACAGCTTATTGAGCTCAAAATTCAGAAAAAGCTCCAGGGAAAAAAAAATCAGAACTTGAATAAGAGCCATCAACACTAACAAGCATAAGCTTTTCTTTCTTTCTTTTTTTTTTTTTTTTTTTTTTGAGCAGGCACTTGTCTGGCAGGCATGCCATGATGTAATGAAGGGAACACAGTGCAGGCAGTGGGAAAACCAGTTTCTGTTTATATCTTTACCTTTTATGAGTCTGAAAGAACCAGATGGACTTCTGTATTCCCTTTAGTACTAAAATAAGTAATTATAATATTTCAGTGTGGATGCTTTTCTACAGGTTACTTGCAGTTTTTATAATACAAAACATGATAGACTGACTACCCATGTACAATTACGTGAGGGCTTAAGGGATTCCTTAAGGATTCCAAAGTAATCTTTGCTACCCAAATTTAAATACTATCTTTCACGCACTGGCATTATTGGCTGCTCACAGGAAGGCACTAACAATGGCTCTATACTCAAGAGAGATAACCTGGAATCAATGGGTAGAACCCTGGCCCACACTCATCCCTCTCTTCTGGCCAAAGACAGGAATGAAAGAAATGTTCCCATTGACTGGATGGGAAACAAAGGAAAATTATGGCCTCAAGTAGCAACAAAGACATAATTATATTTAATGCATAATAAAATTAATATAAAAATACTACACTGAAAACACATCTTCCTCCACTAACCCCTCAAAGCCTGCTGAACTTTCTCTTAAACACAATTGCAACTAATTCAAATATTGTGTATATCCTCAGGACTGGGTAAAAGTTAGATCCTTCTCCAGCCCAAGAAAGACAATCATAATTATTCTATGTCCATTTTGTGCAGTTCTACATAATGGGAATTTTCACCTTGGCATTTCTTAGTTCAAGTCTGAGTTTGTTCTCAAATGAGATCTGACAATCCATCAGCTGGGAAGTTCTGGGAAAGGTTTTCCTGAAGGACAGACAGGCATGTTACTCTCCCTATGCACAGTTGTAACTACATGTGATATGCTTTACCAATATGTGACAATAGGAGGAGATAATGACAACAGCAGAGGATAACAGGTTAGAAGGAAGAAAGGCACTTGGTCTTTTATGACAATAATATATTAATTTAGTGAAGACTGAAACCACCCTGGCTTTACAAATAGTACAGGCATACCTTAAAAATATTGAGGGTTCAGCTCCAGACCATAATAAAGCAACTCATAACATTTTTGGTGGTAAAGGGTCTTGCCTTCAGATTGTAAAAAATGCAATACCTATCAAGTGCAATATAACAAAGCATGCTTATAAATACAATTTTACATTATTTGCAGCCAAAACCATCCTAATCTAATACTACTTGCTGTTTTCAAATAGCATTCCTTGTGTAGAAATTGGTGGACTGGTGATACACATGAGGGGGTTGACAAACTACAGCCCCCATGCTAAATCTGCCCACCTCTGCTCTTGTCAAAACTGTATTATTAGAACACAGCTACTCTTTTTTTGTATTGTCTATGGTTGTCTTCCTGCTATAATAGCAAATTTGAGTAGTTGGAATAGAAACTGTATGGCCCACACCTGAAAATATTTAGTATATGGCCCTTTACAAAAAGTTGCCAGCCCCTACTCTCCACCAGTAGATCTTAACTGGGGTTGTATCACTCAGATGTTTTCCAGGGGCCATTATGAATGTCCCAATCATTGTGAAGTTCTATGAGGCCTGGGTTGTCTAATGTCGTACAGGGTTACATTCCCACAATACAAAGCATGACCCACCCCAAATGCTAACAGTGATCCTATTGAGAAACACTACTAATGTTCACTGTAATAATCCTGACCTTAACTGTCTGCCATGTCTTGGGCCACATGAATTGACTTTTACATTGCATCTGGCATCACGAGTTTGATGGATTTACCAGCACAGGTAAAGAGCAAAATAGAAGCATACTAATGAATACAATATTAATCCTCATGAGGTATATGTGAACCAATTACAGGAAATGCATTTATCATCATTTTGAGGGATTTTTCTAAATTAGAATTTTCTGTTTGGGGCCTTGTGTGGAGGTAAACACAACATTCTAAGTTTTATTCTAAAGTAAATTGGCTTTGCACACTACTTTTATTGAAGCATATTTTATTTTAGACTTGTGAATTTTTAGGTGCTTTCTACTTTACAGAGTGGTTATAATTTCTTTAGAGTTACTTTTATGCTAAGCAGTATTTTATAAATTATAATAGTTATTCTAATTCCTGTTTAACAAAAAGACCTTAAGATGTTTTACTGGAAAGAACTAAATCAGCCTTATGTAGAGATCTAAATTTGAAAGAAAACACATGCATCCGAAACTATTGTGAGTATTTCACAATTGAGAAACACATACCCTTAGCTACATAGTCAGATGAAACATGAAAATCAAAGAGGTTTAAAAATATGTGCATTACAATTCAAGGGATATAAAACAAATCTATCTTCAATGGAATACACCATATGTTCAAGAAATCATAATTCACCTAAAATTGTTACTTCAACCAAGGGATTACAAAACTAACAACTAGAAAAACCTGCTGAGACACTGCTTCAGGTAAGACCAGATGGAGGAAGGAGGAAGTGGCTCAGAAAATGGACCATTTTAGAAAATAACCAACCAGCACTTCAACTTTTTAGATTTGAGCCTATTATTTCTTTCCTACTTTGGAGACTATACAAGGCAATAAGAGGAAGGCATTATAATGGGTGCTGTGAACTTCCTAAGTTCCAGGTATTTTCCCAGTTTACTAAACCCTGTGGTGTTGAAAGTTAGGATTTCTTGTATATGTATAGAATAAAACTACCTAACACTCTTCTTAAATTTTCAAGAAAAAAAGCATCACCAACTCCTCTGTTATCTAAAATGGAAACACTGTACTTAAGAAAATGTTCACTATGTACCAAGCCCCCTGGTTAAACAGCAAACATTGCTAAGGTACTTCCTGGGAGACACGCAGTGGTTCTATGATGCTGAGCAGCAGGAAAAATCATTTCAGCTTGGAGAGCAAGGATAAATTACCCCACCCACAAAAAGGAAATGTGAAATGACCCTCCTCTGGGCCTACAGGACATAGATCCTGCCGAACAAGCATGGAGTTGGCAGGGAGAATACATGCGGGACTACACAGTAGACATGTGGATGAATGAACAGACAGGTAAGAGCAAAATTAGGAGATAGCATATAAGGTAGACAGCATTATAAGCACAGCATGTGGGACAAAAGGAAAACCACCAAAGTGACTGTGATTAGAGGGAATGCTGAGGAAATACACCAGAGATACGGAGGACCCTGATACAATGCAAAAGAAAAAACCAAACAGAACAAAAACCCTGCCATGGTACACACAGAACAGGATCCCACGGCTTGGAGAAAAGAACACAGCCAGGTCCTCAGCCTGCACAATGAAGGCTGAGTTGAAGGAAGAGTTGTAACCAGTTTGCAGAAAGAAAGAAGTGGAAATTGTTATCCAAGTACATAGATTACTCATACTTTATCTTTATCACATAATTTTCAGTTTAATTATGACAAGCTCATCCATTTCAAAAAGAAATATTCTGGTTGTAGAAAGGAGTGAATGCCCCCACTTAGCATCATTTAACATGTGTACCTGGAACCACGCTCTGATGTCTCCATCACAATCAAGGCTCTAATGCCAAAGAGGCGAAAGTTTCATAAGTGGTGCCACTCAAATTAGACTTTGAATTACAGAAAATCATCATAGAAATTGGAGAAAATAGATGATATAAACAGAAAGAGAAATTAGCTCCACTCACATACTCAATACACTTTCGGGTACTTCATGCGAGACTATTCATCATAGAAAGCTTTTCTTTAAAATTGGGACCAGCATGTACACTGTTTTAAACAACCTGCTTTGCTTGTTGTTTCTTTTACATTGTAGATCAGCTTTCGATGTTACTCTGTTTTGTGTTTAAATATCTGCATAGTAAGCTATTTAATTTTCTTCCCCTGTTGTTTGTATTTAGACATACACAGTGTCTCCTCATTGTTGGAGATGTGCCTGAGCATTAACTCATAGAGGTGACTGAGTTATGACATGGAGAGGTCAATGCTATTGCAAGATTAGTTATGCACAGTTCCCAAGAGGAGGAGGCATGACATGTACTGCAGGGCCACATGGAGAAACACCAAGGTCAGGAGGCAAGAGAGGGAAAAGGGAAGAGCAGAGCCCAGAGCCACTACTGTGGTTTCCAGGGGCAGGAATGGCTGAGGTGGGACAGGTAAGTCAGAGTAGGTTTAGAGTTGGGTTGTTTATTGCATAGTCACAGTGAGCTCTGAAATACAGGGGTGATCCCTTGTTTTCTGGTACCTGGCCCCAGGGTGATTTAGGGCAGAAGAAAGAATGGCCTGGTGTGTAAGCATTAGATAAAGGAGGAGGCTGTAGACCTGAGCTTGGAATTGTTTGTAGACATGAGCTTGGAACTGTTTGGTTTACATATAAAAGGCATGCTCCTGGGCAGGTTGTTTACTATCTGTAGGAATTAGCTAGCCCTGGGAGGTACAGTTTCCCCAGGACTAGCAAAGCTCCAAGATGTCAAAACCTTATGAAACACAAAAAATTAGAAAAGAAAACATGATTAATATATTCATACAAGCAGATACCCAGGAAGCTTCCCTTCAGCAGCATTTCCTCCTTCTATCGTCTCCCAGGACACTGGGGTTCCATTCATTCTGATTGCCGTGGATGCCTTCAGCATCCAATCCCATTCTTTTGTACCCAACCTCTGGAATTATTGCCATGATTAACTCAAATCTAGGTTCTTCTAACACTAAAAAAGGACCACCAAAATGCTCTCAAGATCACAGCATCTGAAAAAGCATCAGTACAGGTCTAGGAATCAAGCACTCGTCAGTCTTCTGCACAGAGAGGTGTTTTGAATGTAAGTGAGCACTACAGCTTTTGAATTAAAACATTAATTTCGTATCTTTCACCTCTGAAATTCAACTTCCAGTCATTTATCTCGCTGATAACATTTATAAAACATGATTCTCATGACTCTTGTGTTCAGTAATAATACTTGAGCAACCGCAAACGCCAATGCAGCTGGAGCAGAGGGGAAGAATGAAGGGGAAGGGGAAGGTGGGACTTAAAAACGGGGAAGGGCATAGGTCATAAGAGGGCACCAAAACAAGGGCAAATATCTGGGCTTTGTTTCAGTGCAAAAGGAAGTAAGTGTGGGGTTTTCAGCAGTGCCATGATCAGCTTATATCAATTTTTACTATATCCTTCACCATTTGCCCGACTAGTCCAAAGACAGAGTTGTTGGACAGCTGTGCTGCATGGGAAAGAGGATCAAGCTGTTGCCTGTGATGAGAGAGTAAAAACTCATGAAAAAAGTCTGAGAAAATAGAAATAATACTTTCAAGTTGAAGAAAACAAAATTAATAAGAAAGTTTATGAAGGCTCCAAAAAAGTGAAGTCAGAGGTTATCTAAATGCTGCAGGAGAAACAAATTCCTTTGGAGAAAATATCACTTCACAAAATTAAGTGGTATTCATGACTGAAATGAGAAATCTGAGAGGAGAAATCTGAGAGGAGAAATTTCTCCTCTAGTTCAAAAATAATTCAGCATGGACCACACTCAAGAAAAATGTCATTAGTTCTTTAAAAGCATGCTTAGCCTTTCAATAAAATTTTCATGAACAAAAAAATTCATTTGTTCCACCACTCACAACTTCCTTGACTTCAGGCAACCTCACCAAGTTTAGATTGTTGTGGATTAAATGTGGTTTTGAAATAGGAAAAATCTACATCTAAATTATCAATTAAGTTCCACAAGGACTTTCCAAGAATGACTTCTAATCACAAACATTCTATTTTAATAAATCTACACTATGTAAATATATACTCAACCTATTAAGCAAAGAATTCATCATTACATTTTGTAACAGCCTTATGATTTGGCATAGTGTCAAGGCTATTCAAGAAATAGTATGTTTCCCCTCATTAAGCAGAATGTCTATTTAAAAGCACGTTTCTAAGACATCAAAAACCTTGAACAAGAAATGTTAACACATTCATGATGTGCAGCTAAACATTACATAAACTAACAATAGACTCCAAAAATAAATCATCAATAGAGTATGTTTAGACCAGGAGTTACTCATGTGAAAAACTTCTAAATCATTTGAACCACAAAAGATTAACTGTCACAATACACTAGAATGAAATTCTATGACATAACAAGGAGGTTGACCACATGCACACAAGACAGACTTTAACTGTGACATGACTGCAGTGAAGGTACAGCCAGGCTGAAACAGTGAAATTGCACTTCATCTATTCCATTTGTCACACAGTCTTGGGAAATCTGCCCCGAAGAGGAAGAGGCAGGCAGCACTGTACAGGGTATTTATAGGATGATGCTACAAACTTGAAGTACCTCTGAGAACACAGATATGTAGTTTATTACTATTTGTGGCAAACTCCTTAACACATTTCAAACAACTCTGTTTCATACGCTAACTGGTTAATTGGGAGGGGCAGTAGCATTGCTGAAATAACTACAAACATAGGCATTTAGAGTAGGAAGAAAGCTGGTTTTTTTGAAACAACAGATTCTTTATTGATGGCAAACTTATCCATATCTGTGGAAATGTTTTTTCATGTTTGAGTGGTGACCTCATAAGGTGATAAGGCCAAAATACACTCCCAGAGCAATGGCCCCCAAACTTCTTCCATAGAAGCAGCCCTGAAGAGAAGCAGTTACATGAAAGGTAAGACCCAGGGACAGACGATCTTGGAAAACTGGCATCTGACTATACAAGTTTACCAAGCTCAGAACCAATGTTGAGGGTCTAAACGAAAAATTATTAAATATTTAAATTTTTTCCTCATAATATCTTCATAAGTGTTCTGGAAATTTTCCTTATTGTAAACGTCTCCATCACTCTGTCCCCACCACAGACCTCTCCATATAGAACTCACCACACTAGCCCCAGAGCAACTACTCAAAATTGCTATCCAATGTTGTGTTCCTAACTGGAATCCTTCTGAGATCTGCTTTCCTGTCCTATCACATGGGCTGTTCAGCACCCAGCCCTGCTTTGCTGTCCACAGTGCTCCTCTTGCCCCCCCATTCTACACTTACTTCCCACTCAGGTATTTTTAAGAAATATTTTTTACTTCCCTAACAATTACCTGTGCTCTACCTATCCATGTCTTTCCTACCTCCACTTCCTGTAGCAACCACTGGCCTTTTTACTGTGTCCATTGTTTTTGCCTTTTTCAGAATGCCAGGTAGTTCATACCTTACATAATGTAGCCTTTTCAGATGAACTTCTTTCACTTAGCAACGTGCATTTACGGTTCCCCCATGTCTTTTCATGGCTCATTTCTTTTTAGCACTAAATAATATTCCATTGTTTGTAGGTACCTTAGTTTATTTCTTCACTCAATCACTGAAGGATACCTTGGTTACGTCCAACATTTGCCATTATGAATAAAGCTGCTATAAACATCTTTGTTCAAGTTTTTGTATAGATATTAGTTTTCAACTCCTTTGGGTTCATACCAAGGAGCAAGATGGCTAGATTGTACGGTAAGAATTTGCTTAGTTTTATGTAAAAAATAGTGCCAAACTGTTTCTCAAAAATGGCTCTACCATTTTGCATTCCCACCAGCAATGAATGAGAGTTCCTACTGCTCCACAACCTCATAGAATTAGATGATGTCAGTGTTTCGGACCTTGGCTATTCTAACAGATGTGTATTGTTATCTCAACGTTGTTTTAGTTTGCATCTTTCAGGTGACATATGGTGTGGAGTATCTTTTCATATGCCCATTTGCCATTTGTATATCTTCTTTGAGAAGTCTGTTAAAATCTTCAGCCCATTCTTTAATTGGGTTTTTGTTGTAGTTGTTTTCTGATCATTGGGTTTTAGAATTTGTATATTTTGGATAATCGTCCTTCACCAGATGTTTCTTCTGAAAATATTTTCTCCTAGACTGTGGGTTACCCTCTAATTCTCTTGATATGGTCTTTTTCAAAGGAGTTTTAAATTTTAATGAAGCCAAGTTTATTTCTGTCATGGATTGTACCTTTGATGCCATATAACTATACCCGATGTCAGCTAGGTTTACACTTACTATATTCTAAGAGTTTTATAGTTTTTTATATTTAAATCTATGATTCATTTCGAAGGGTATAAAGTCTAGATTCATTTATTTGCATGTGATGTCCAGTTGTCCCAGAACTATTTATGGACAAGCCTATTTTGCTCCATTGTATTGCCTTTGCTCCTTTCCCAAAGATCAATTGACTATATTTATGACCATCTATTTCTAGGCTCTGTATTCTATTCCACAGATTCATCTACCTTTCTTTGTGGTTCTATCAGTTTTTGCCTCACATAATTTAATGTGCATACATGTTAAAAATTGTTGCATTCTTAGAGAACAAACCTCTTTATCTTTATATAATGCCTTTCTTTAACCCTAGTAACTTTTCTTATTTTGTAATCTGCTCTGAAATTAATGTATCTACTCCAACTTTCTTTTTATCAGTGCTAGCATGGTTTGTTTTTCCCCACATATTCACTTTCATAGATGTGTCTGTATCTTTAAAGTTGGTGTCCTATATAGTTGGCTAGTACTTTCTGATTTATTCCAACAACTTCTGTCTTTTAAATGGTGCATTCAGACAATTTATATAAAAAAAATAAATAATATAGCTGGAGTAATATCTACTATGGTCATTACTGTTTTCTTTTTGTTGCTATTACTCTTTGTTCCTATTTTTGTGTTCAACTATTTTTCTGCCTTTTTTGATTTAAACTGAGCATTTCATATGATTCCAGTTTCTCTTCTTTCTTAGCACATCAGTTTTATAGTTGACCCTTAAACCATGTGGGGTTTAGAGGCACCAGCACCATCTCCCCTCCCACTCCTGTCAGTTGAAGATCTACATGTAGATACTCATCAGCCCTCTACATACATGGATTCCCAACCACACACTGAAAATACAGTTGGTCCTGGAAATATCCAGGTTTGAACTGCACAGATCCACGTACATGTGAATCAACTCTTCCTCTCCCTCCCCTTCCTCCTTCCCCTTCTCCTCCTCTTCCTCCTTCTTCTTCTTTTCCTCCTCCTTCTTTCTTCTCCTTCTTTCTCTATTCCTCCTTCTCTTTTTTAGTGGTTTCCCTGGACTTTGCAATTGTATTTTAATTTTTAACCATTTTAAAATCAATCTGTTTGTTGTAACTAGTGAAAATGAATAAATGTTTAAATAAAAAGTGAAAAATGTGCCCTAGCTGGCGTGGCTCAGTGAATTGTGTGCCAGCCTGCAAACCAAAGGGTCGCTGGTTCAATTCACAGTCAGGGCACATGCCTGGATTGAGAGTTAGGTCCCCAGTATGGGGTGCACAAGAGGCAACCACACATTGATACTTCTCTCCCTCTCTTTCTCTTCCCCGTCCCCTCTCTCTAAAAATAAAAATAAGTAGCTTTTTAAAAAAGTAAAAATGTTATCCCAAGCACATTCTACCATTGTCTCACTTATGAAAAGTATGGAAACTATCTAATAAAAATAGTTCCCATACTTTCCATATGGACTCTTCCTCTGTCTTTTCTAGCATATACAAAGATAAACAATATGTATTTATTGATACAACTTTGGGTTTTGCTTTTTTTATAAAAATGAGATCATAGTGTGTAGAGTAAGTACTCTGCAATTTAGCAATATATAATCAGCTGCTTTCAGGTCAATAGAAGAAAACTAGATAGTCTTTTTTATAAATATGCAGTGAACAGTCTCTTAGCTCCCAGTGTTTATACATTATATAATCACTGTGCCTGAATGAAGGCAGAACATGACTTGCTTCTAGGTATCAGAATACAACAAAGATGATATGTGTATGTGATTATGTGCATGTGACTATGTAATAGGACTGTGAACACCTTCCCTTTGTTGGCTTTGAAGGAGCAAGCTGCCATGTAGTAAGCTGCCCTATACAGAAAGCCATGCAGCAAGAAGCTGAGTACAACCCTTGACTGGCAGCCTGAGAGGCCTTCCACCAGACAGCCTCTGAGGAACAGTATACTGCCAAAAAACAGGGGAGCCTGGAACTGAGTCCTTCTCTCTGTGAGGAGAAAGAGTTCTAGGTGACACCTTGATTGGAACCTTATCAGACCTTGAAACAGTGGATCCAGCTAAGCCATGACGGGATTCCTGATACACAGAAACCATCAGAGGATGCATCATGGTTTTGCACCCCTACTTTTATGGCAATATTGTTACACAGCAATGAAAAACCAATATGCTACATAATCTTCTATAGTTTGGATGTGCACAGTTCATCCAAACATTCTACTGAGACATTCTGGTTTTCAGGTTTTGCTACTACAAACAATGCTGTAATAAGTAAGCATCCTTAAAGATCTTTGCTTATTTCTATGGGATATATTCCCAGAAAATAGCATGCATATTAAATAATAAGTGAAAATAAGCAAAGATCTTATAAGTGAATTAAATAATAAGTGAAAATAAAGATAATCTTTATTTAAATATATGTTCATCATACCTTTTAACATTACTGGTTTACCTCTTTATTCTCCTGTGCACTGATTTTTTTTTTAATCCCCAAACAGGTCTCCTTTTTTCCAATCAACACCCTACAATGTTTTCTCCATGCTACCACTAAAGCGGGCTTTGTAAAATTCAAGTAACTGTTTCATTGTGCTTCTTAAATCACTTCATTGGCTTCTCATTGTTCCTAGGGTAAAGTCAACACTCCTTACTACTGCTCATCTGCCTGTCATGACTGGCCCCAGATTTATTCTGTCAGCCAGAAATCTCACTATGTCACCTGTCAGATATGTTCACTGTGATAGTAAAGCCATTCTCAACTTCTTGAAGTTACCATGTGCAAATTTTACCAGTCCTTTGCATGTGTAGCTCTTTTTTTCTCAAAAACATGCACTTTTCATTTTCAGGCTCCATTTTCCATTCCCTGGGCTAACTTCTAATTAAGGTTAAACATTAAATTTATACATTGCTAATCCTGTAAAGCCTCACCTGAAGTCCCTGTTCTGAGATTGCTGCTTCCCCCATGTGATTTTCTGTATTTAAATGCAAAGCACATCCTATTACCATTGAAGATACGAGGGCCACCTCCTAAGGACTATTTACTGTCTTGTAGGAAATGCTGCTTAAAGAAGTGAGTGCCAAGATAAATCTTCTGGCTAACAGACCCCTTAGGAGATTTTTCTCACCATTTAATGAAAGCAGATGAAGCAGGGAGTGAGTCAAATGCCCCTCCTAACACACACATACAACCTCTCGTTCCCTAATTCCCCCAAACTGTGTCAGAAGGAACATAGATCTCATCCAAAAAAATCCAGGAATCTCCAAACCTGTCACCCAACAAGAATCTCTGAAGGTTTCGCAACTGGGGAATTTAGCTCATGAATTAACCAAGTGCAAGGGACAAACATCTGCACTGAGACAGCCATCAGTCTCAGTTTATCTATAGCACAACACCAAGGAAGTACCTGGATAAGTGAGGTGGTTGGTGCCTTGAGACTAAAGCCAAGGTGTCAGCATTGCCACTACAGTCAACAGTGTGGCCCTGATGCCAGTGATTTTTACTCCAGGCTAAGGAGCAAGAGCCCCTGATGTTTCCAGGTCCTAGGATCTTCATACTCCTCCAGGCCCCTCCACAGCATGTACACATGCCCAGGAAACTGACTCTCTCCATCACAGTGACTTTCAGGACTCTTTGACACCAACCCACAGTAATGAATTCACTTTTCCATTTTCCATACTCTCCGAGGCCACAAAAACATATACCCATATACTCAAAATAAAAGTTTCAAAGTTTCTCTTTTCTATTTTATTCTAATTTTAAATGATCATCAGACCTCAATATATCAATATTATGGCCAACTAATATGTATCTACCTCCTCGGTAAGAAAACACTAACTTTTTTTAAACAGGTGTTAAGTATCTTGTTTACAACTATTAAGAGCCATAATTTTTCGGTTCTCAATTACAGCAGTTATCATCACAACTCATTACTTGTTCATCAAACACATATTGAATGGGCCTCTGTTATATGATCCAAAGGATCCTCTTTTCATCAGCTTTTATCTTCCTGTGTACTTCATTTTATAATATCAATCCACCAATGGTTAAACTCTAGTAATGCTGAATTTAATTAAAGTTACTCTCTACTTTTTGCTATCCAGTGATCCCACTGCTGGGATTATACCCTAAGAATCCACCAACTCAAAAAAAAACTATGCCCTGGTTGGCGTAGCTCAACAATCCCACAATCCCAATGTGGACTGAGCGCGGGCTGCGAACCAAAGTGTCGCAGGTTCGATTCCCAGACAGGGTACATGCCTGGGTTGCAGGCCATAACCCCCAGCAACGGCAACGGCACATTGATGTCTCTCTCTCTCTCTCTATCTCCCTCCCTCCCCTCTCTAAAAATAAATAAATAAAATCTAAAAAAAAAACTATGCACCCCAATGTTCATAGCAGTGTTATTTACAATAGCTAAGTGCTAGAAACAGCCTAAGTGCCCATCAGTAAATAAGCGGATCAAAGAACTGTGGTACATTTACACAATGGAATACTACTCAGCAGAAGGAAAGAAGGAGCTCCTACCCTTTGTGACAGCATGGATGGATCTGGAGAGCATTATGCTAAGTGAAATAAGCCAGGCAGCAAAAGACTAATACCATATGATCTCACCTATAGGTGGAACCTAAGCAACAAAACAAACAAACTAATGATCAAAATAGACCCAGAGACATGGAAATAAAGAACACACTGACAGTGACCAGACGGAAGTGGGGAGAGGGATAATGGTGAAAAGAGAGGTGCGGGTCTAGTCAAGGACCATGAGTAAAGGACGTGTGGTAACAGGCAAGAGGGTGGGGACTGACTGAGGGAGCAGGGGGTGGGCAGTGTTGGGGAGAGCAATGGGGGAAAACTAGAACAACTGTAATTAAACAACAATTAAAGAAACGAACTGTGAGTTATTTCCACAAACACAGCAATTTGCAGACTCTTACAAACTCTTTTGAACTTGGTTTGTACTCCTTGTGTGTGCCTTACCTGACATATGTACCTGCATTGAACCTGGGACTCCTACCCCATTCTCAGTGCAGCTGGCACATATTGCCCTAAGAGCAATAATTATGCTTCACCATAACTGCATGCATACCCAACTTCTGAAGAAAGAACAAGAGCCATAGAGCTAACCCCATTCCCATGTCAGAAATCCCTTTCCCCACCCTACACACATACCCATACAGTAATGCTGCACATTATGCCATATATCTTGCCATAACTATATATAATTATGATGCACTTCTATCTCCCCTTCTAGAGTATAAGCTCTACAAGTACAGAGAATTGTGTTCCCAGCATTTATTCTCCCAGGATCTGGTGCAGAAGCCAAAGCACAATAGGTTTTCAATAAATAATGATTGAATGAATTAACTAATTAATGCTCACTGCTAAAAACACCTGGTGACTTACCTTCTCCAGGTTAGTCTTAAACCAGCAGCATCTACTTTATTGAAATCCTCCCCACACTATCTTTCCCAAAATATCTTCTAAATCGTGTGTGTTCTGAGTTGCTCTTCTTTTCACATTTTTCAAATGCTTCTGGTTTGCTTCATCAGCTTCTCTCACCTGGTAAACATTCTTCAATTTTAATTACATGCTTATTGTGGTGAATTACAATTGAAGTAATTTTAGAAGGTGAGATATTTGCTAACTATAGAGAAAAAACTAATGAAATTCAAGTATCTTTCCCTATTATCCAAATTTACATCTGTTTGCATAGCTCTACTTAATGAATATAGCTATTTTCATATCCAACTGAATCTCCAATCTTTGTCTTGTTTCTGTTTAAAACTATCTTCCCCCAGAAATCAGGAAATAATCTTTTCTTTTTTCAAACTAGACTTGTTAAGATCTTCCCTCACATTTGCTATGCAACGAAATTAAAACATACATTGAGAGTTTCCCTGCGAAGTGGAAGAACAGTAAGGAATACAGTAAGTGAGGAGACAGAGGTGAGAGAGGAGAGAGGAAAGAGAAACGGGGGTTGGGGGAGAGAGAGAGTCTTCCACATGGCTCAAGAATTCCTTCACAGCTGATGAAGACCAGCTTATGGTGATTCTATTAAAGAATGCCTGAGAGAACAGACTGGTACAGTTTCTGTCAAAGCTCTAATATCCTTTATTGCAAAATCTTAAACAAAGTAAAATCATGGGAAAATTAATCATTTAGTTCCTTCACATATTATTCAACTTAAAATGATTTTCCTTTTCTTCAATTTAGTGTCAATCATGACAATTTTAACTTCTGGAATAAAAAATGTTTACTTATAAAATAGATACATGCATCCTATTTTTTGCACACTTGTCTACAATAGTGGAGTTACTTTAAGATTAAAGGTCCATTATTCTAATAATTTTAATAATTTTTCTAAGAAGCACACATAAAAGAATTTGAGAAATCTGCAATGATTATAATTTTTGTGTCTGGATTCATGTAAATTTCAGGCTTATGGTATTTCAGGATGACGTTCTCATCATCATTTACTTGGGATGGAAAGAATGGATGAATTGGGATAGTAGAGACTCTTATAAGAGCCTGGAAGTACAGAAGACTGACAAATAAATCAAGCCATTGGTTTCATTTCTATGTCACTGTTTTAAACCCTTCCTGGACTACTTGCTTTTGTAGGTGTATATGCTCAAGACTGTATGAATCATGCAGCCAAGCCTCCCACAAAATGTAATAATCACAATTGCACAGGAAGCGGACAAGGACAAATGTCTCACCATCAGAAAAATGTCAAGTACACCTATGAGGGTCAGAAAATACTCTTAGTATGCAATAGCTAACATACTATTATTAGTTCAAGAACAACCAAAAACTTTTCTTACAGCAAAAACAAAATGTTGATAGATATGATTCATGAACATCTATCTCCTACATTCACTTCTAAAAGGTTTATTTAAAACAATAAAAATCTATTAAGAGGGTTTTGCAACAGTATTTACTGAATTCTAGTGTTAGCCCTAGCTTAGTCAGTCATCAATGAGTCACAGAATTAGCAGGCAGCTAAAAAGAGATGCTATTCTGAGAAAGAATAATGCCTCATTAAAAATGTTGCCTTCTACAACTCAAGGCATTTTTTTAAGTTTATATATGAGTGGGAGTGAGGTATCCCATAAAGTCTTGGCTACCAAAAATCTCCATCACATCTCTCTCTCTCTCTCTCTCTCTCTCTCTCTCTCTCTCTCCCTCTCTGGCCCTGACACAGAAAGTGTCTAGGTCTTTGAGTCACCCTGACAGAGCCAGCCAAATATAGAAATGCCCACGTTGAACTCCACTTGCATTGAAATAAACTGAAATGAGGGGTAAGGGAATGAATATTTATTAAGCATTTAGCTTCCTTAATTAATACATCAACTGAAAAATTGTTTCCTATCATTATTATTTAGATAAATGTTTGTTCTGTTGTGTTTCTTTGCTAGATGGGATGTTAAAAATGTCATTTATCAAACATCCATATTTTCATCACAGTTTAAAGCTTCATTGCATCAATTCTATCTCTTTCTTTTAAAGAGCTGTTAATTTATTCCAAGACGTTACATTCTATCTGTATGATGTTTTCATAGTCTAATGTATCCAGCCTGGAAAGAATGAAAGCTTCAGAAAATATAAATAAGAGAAATACTGGGGATTTCACAAACAAAACAGAAAATTTTTTTAAATGAAAGAAATTCTAGCCACTGAGTCACTAATCATTTATTAAAGTACATTTATTAAAGTATCATTTAACCAAAGTACATATTTTATTCATATTTCTTCCATTCTGATCTAACTTCATTTTTCAGTTCCAGGATTCCATCCAGGATATGCCATTACATTTAATGTCTCCTTACATTGTCATGTCTCCTTAGGTTCCTCCAGGCTATGGCAACTTCTCAGATGTTCCTCGTTTGTAATGACCTTGAGAGTTTTGAGGAGTACTGGCTGGGTGTTTCATAGAATGCCCCTAATTTAAGATTTACTTGAGGTGTACTCATGATTAGACTGGAGTTATAGATTTTGAGAAGAACACAGATATAAGTGTCATTCTCATCACATAAGCTATCAGTGTGACTTACTGTTATTGATGTTAATCTTGTTCACCTGGCTGCCGACGTGTTCAGCACATTTCTCCCTTTTCATGTTGTAGTCTTTAGAAAAAAACTTGCTGTGTATGGCCCATGCCTAATGAGTAGGGAGACGTGCTCCACAAATTACTGAAAATTCTTCTGCATCAGCAATTTGCCTATCCTCCACCATTTATTTATTTATTCAATGATGTATTCATATCAGTATGTGCTTATGGTTATTTACTTTATACTTTGCATTATAAGCCAATATTACTTTATTTTGTTGTTCAAATTATCTCAGCTTTAGCCACAGGGGGCTCTTTCAATTATCCCCCGTGTTCCTTTGACATGTATCCCAATTACATTTTGTTTTTATTTGACTATTTCCTCACTTTCTGGCACTACAAGATGCTCTAAGCTCAAGCTGTATTTCTGGCTCAAACCTAGAATCAGCCACTTCCCCAAGGAGTCCTGGTTCCTTTTGTTGGAGAACAGTATTAGAAGCCAACTTCTGCATGCTAGGTGTGCTCACTGTTTCTAAGCCTTCTCATCTATCAGAACATAGGACACAAAACATGTATACTAACACATGTATATACACATATCCGTAAATGTTGTTATATGTAACCACTGGAATCTACATTAAACATAATTTTATACTGACTCTTATCCATCTGTCGTCTTCCTCACCAAAATCCACACCCCAGTTTAATCATGAGACAAAAACCTAATGAATCAAATATTCCATGCTCCTTCCATGGTGTGTAATGCAGCAGACAGACAATGGTTTTGGTAGGTACCGCTCACCACGCTGTGTTCTGAAGGCTTCCTGCAGCCGGTATGGTCACAGCCTTCCAGGAGGGCTGAGTTAGCTACAAAGACTTAGTCATTACCTCCGATCAACTGAGGTGACTCTATCACTCAGCAGCTTCTAACAGGCCTTCCTTCCACTCTCTCCTGAACTCCAATTTCTTCCTCTTTCCCATTCCTTTCTCTTCATTTTAAAAATGTCTGACATTCATTCTGCTGTCCAAACAGAGCTAAAGGATGGAGCATAACATTCTTTGTAAAAATGGGTTCAGACTATTCTTCTCTTAAACTGTCATCATTTCACAAGGAAACCTCACAAAAGTCACATTTACCCACATGTAGAAAACAAAGGCAGTCATTGAGTGTCACCACCATGCCAGTACTGTATTCATTAGTTTAAGAAAAGAGGGTTATGGGTAGAGGGCTCACCAGATGCACTCCTAGAAAGGCTGCAGACTAGTCACTTGTCATTCACTGCTGATTACCTGACTGACCTGCCTGCTGCAGCCACCATGTACACAAAGATTAATTTTTAACACTCTACTCAATTTGATATTGCCCAATCTGATACCCTGAACTTGTCCCATGTGAGTGTCTTCCTCCATCACTAGTGCCTGCCCACAGGCACCAAAACTGTAGAGTCTGACCTTCAGATCACTTCAAATAGCATTTTCCACAGGGCCCATCCTTGAGGATAAATAGTACATTTCCACACCAGGCCTTTTAATACAGGAATAAGTCTTGGCTCAGAGTTCTTAGCAATCAGCCTATTTATGTCTCATTTGATATTTGCTGGGAATGTCTGGTCAGGTGCCCTGTTAGGGGGACATTAAGTACTGAGATAAGTAAGTCTTAGGTGTTGACCCTGAACTAAGTCAACTACTTTCCACTGGCAGTGAGAGGCACAATAAATGCATGAATGGAGACGGAGGGGTATGGAAATTTTCCACTGTTTTGACAGGCATGTAGGAATTTTCCAGGTGAAAATTGAGCAAGACAAGGGTGTTCCAGTGAGCTAAGAGCATGCCAAAGGCACAGAAGCAGTAGTGAGTACAATCTGCTTTAGAACAGTAGGGAACTCACAAATTTGGCCCACAAGGTAAATAAAGGGAGAGGAAGTTAGAAGGCTGGAAGGGGCTAAAAGAAATGGCTACAATCAGGATTTTGAAAATCATCAATGGGCAATAAAACTATTGAAGGATATTAAGCTACACAGTGACATAAATAGATTTTCTGCAAATCCAGGCTATAAACACTTTGCTGTTGTGGCTATAGTCTCATAGACCACAACACAGTCAACTTAGAACCCATCACACTGAAAATACTTTTCACTTACTAGGGGAAAAAATCAGAAAGCATAGCATCTTACTCATGTTACTTACTATAGATTGCTATAATTGCAAAAAATGCCTCAAAAATATGAAAATCAAGTGAGTCAGTATAAAAAAAGAATATTATGTTCCTTTCTTTATAAGTAGGCCTATCTGCAATGAAAAAAAAAACACCCCGCTGAAGTCTAGCTTTACGACGTCCTGTATAGCTGTGCAAATCTTCTGGCTCTACATAAGATGCATCTGCTTTTTAAGTCAGTGAGATGACGACAGGCAGGAACTGTCTGAGCCATTTACTAGGAGAAGGGTAGCCACGGCAGCAGGGGTATTATTCATGACAAACCTACTGAAATACAATGCTATATTCAAACACTTTCTTAATGACAACCACTCACCTACAATATTAAGAGGACTTAAATAAGGAGTTGTAAAAGCTTCAGATTCTAATCTGGTGTCAAAACAACTGAAGGTGTAAAGTAAAAATCAGCATTTGTAAAAATAGAAAAGTAACAAAATTCAAAAACTACAATAAATACTGTCAGCAAGGTGCAATGCAGTCCAGGTTAAACAATCCAGTCTTCAGGAATCACTAGTGCAGTGAGATCCAATGCCCTGCTAGCACGGTGACTGTGGGTCCACCTTTGACAGCTGGGGCTTATACCCAATTACTACTCTCGGTGTAGGATCTGGCACTGTGGAACTCTTCTTTTTAATTCTCATCACCAGGTAACGAGAAAATATGCTCATTCTCTTCAAAGCCAACAGAGTACAGGAGTCACCACTCTTACCTTGATGATGCCAACACCCATGTTTGTGCACACACCCCTTTCAGCCAAATGAGCCCCTGGCAGCCAGGCCCATCACTGGGACTCTTGGGAACACCTGTTTTAACATAGGGTTGGGACTTTCAATGCACTCTTGTTCCAATTTACTGCACATCTTAATTTGCTGAATGGAAATTAGGGATTCCAGAAATAAGAAGGGATTGAGATAGATGTCCTGGGAACTTGGGGAAGAAAAACAAGAATGGAAGAGGAGGAACCCACTCAGGAAACATGTATTATAGAACTCCCATTAAAGAACTCCTTAAGACCATACACTATCTTCAGGATTTAAGGAGCTTATCTCAGGCATGTTTTTTCTTTTCTCTCCTTAGCAAATTAAACCTCCTAGTGGCATAGGATTTACATTCTAATAAATAGAAACAACTGTACTTGAACAACAATAAAATAAATAACAAAACAAAATTTTCTTTAAAAATTTTTAAAAAGTAATTGCATACCATTAACCTAAAAATTGGTTAATGAACACTGGCTAACAGAACATTGGGCCAGATCAAGGCAACCCCATAATTATCATAGAAAGATAAATGTTTGCACAGAAAATAAAGGGAAAGGAAATATGGGAAAATTATAAGCAAAAAAATAATAAATAATATATACTGGGAAAACTTATCTCTGAAAAATTCAAACAAAATGGAATCTTCTGAAAAAGAGTTTAAAACAAGCACATGGCACATGTTGTTGGTTGCTGCCTAAAGGACATAGCCCCTGCTCTGTGCCCCAAGCACCAGGCACTCAGCCCTGGCACATCCCTCAAGGTTTAAGGCTTTCCCAACCCATTCCTGTCAGCCAATCACTGGTCTAAGAGGGTACATGTGCACATGCATGCATGGCCCAGCTCTGAGCATAAGGACATATCCTTATCAGAGGGGACATACCAGAGGAGATTTACTGAAGCCTAATTGGAAAGATTTCCCTCTGTAACTGGAGAGAAGAAATCCTTTTTGACACCATCTTCCTTACTAACTGCTTTGAAACCAACTGCAGGACAGGGCTTCAGAGCTCGAAAACTGTAAATTTCTTCGTGATTTTTACATAAAATATTGACATCAACAAACACTATAAGAAAAAGACCCTAAGTATGCTTTCTTTTTATCCAGGAACTAGCTAATCAGTGTCATAAATTAAGAGTATTTAGAATTAGTCACTGTTCAAAAAATTCCCACAAATCTAATAGCTCATAAATGAAAGGAACTCCATAGAGGTTTGCCCAAACTTGAAAATAATCTCATAAAAGTATATAACATTATCAATGATTAGTTGTAAAGCTAAAAGATACTTAAATATACAAACACACTTAAATCAACCATGTAAAAGACTAAATTATCTTTCTACTTTTAATAAAAAATATACAAAAATTATATAATTCTGAAAATGAAGAGGTGATCAAAGGGTATGCAGTCAAAAATGGAAAACATGTATAATTTGTAGACTTCCAGCCAAGACTCAGTTGTAGGTAGACACACATTGCCTCCTCCCACAACCAAAAGAAGGACAACAACAAATTTAAAAACAAAAAGTAACCAGAACTGCCAGGAAATTAAACAGTATGAAAGTCTGGCAACATTCATTCAGATCAGTAGAAAGGGTGGAGATGGGCAGCCAGGTGAAGAGGACTCATGGCAAGCGACAGGCTAGAGGACCAGGTGAGTAGGGCAGATGCTGGCAGACCTAGCAGACCTGGCAGTCCCACATTTATATGCAGATAAACTGAGAGGAACAACTACAGAGTGAGACAGACCACACCACCATGGGTTCCAGCGTGAGAAACGAAAGCCTCAAAACCTCTGGCTGTAAAAATCTGCGGGGGTTGAGGCAACAGGAGAAACTCCTAGTCTCATACGAGAGTTCATTGGAGAGACCCACAGGGTCCTAGAATGTACACAAGCCCACCCACTTGGGAATCAGCACTAGAAAGGCCCAATTGGCTTATGGGTAGAGGTGGAAGTGACTGAAAGTGGGGCACGAGCTGAGCAAGCAACACTGTTCCCTCTCTGACATTGTTCCCTCTACCACATACAGCTCCACAACTCAGCAAAGAGGGTTGCCCCTCCCTGGTAAATACCTAAGGCTCTGCCCCTTACAATGTAACAGGTCCCGCCAAGACAAAAAATATGGTCCAAATGAAAGATTAGACCAAAGCTCCAAAACTAGAACTAAGCAAGGAAGGGATAGCCAATCTATCAGATGCAGAGTTCAAAACACTGGTAATCAGGATTCTCACAGAAATGGTTGAGTATGACCACAAAATAGGGAAAGAAGTGAAGTCTATGCAAAGTGAAACAAAGAAAAATACACAGGGAACCACCAGGGAAGGGAAGGAAACCAGGACTCAAATCAACAATTTGGAGCAGAAGGAAGAAATAAATATTCAACCAGAATGAAATGAACAAACAAGAATTCAAAAAATAAGGAGAGGCTTAGGAACCTCCGAGGACAACTTTAAACGTTCCAACAGCCAAATCATATGGGTGCTAGAAGGAGAAGAGTTAGAGCAAGAAATGGAAAACTTATTTAAACAAATAATGAAGGAGAACTTCTCTGGCAAAGGAAATAGACGTCTAGGAAGTCTAGGAAGCTCATAGAGTCCCAAAGAGGTTGGATCCAAGGAAGCACACACCAAGGCACATCACAATTACATTACCCAAGGTGAAAGATAAGGAGAGAATCTTAAAAGCAGCATGAAAAAAGGATACAGTTACCTACAAAGGAGTGCCCATAAAGCTATCAGCGGATTTCTCAAAAGAAACCTTACAGGCAAGAAGCGACTGAAAGAAGTATTTGAAGTCATGAAAGGCAAGGACCTACATCCAAGAATACTCTATCCAGCAAAGCTATCAATTAGAATGGAAGGGCAGATAAAGTGCTTCCCAGATAAGGTCAAGTTAAAGGAGTTCATCCTCACCAAGCCCTTATTATATGAAATGTTAAAGGGACTTATCTAAGAAAAAGAAGATAAAAAATATGAACAGTAAAATGGCAACAAACTCACGACTATCAACAACTGAATCTAAAAAACAAAAACAAACTAAGCAAACAACTAGAACAGGAACAGAATCATAGAAATGAAGATTACACAAAGGGTTACCAGCAGGGAGGAGGGGGAGAATGGAGGAAAAGGTACTAAGAATAAGAAGCGTAAATGGTAGGTACAAAGTAGATGGGGAAAAGTTGAGAATAGTATAGGAAATGTAGAAGCCAAAGAACTCATATGTATGAACCATGGATGTGAACTAAGCGGGGGAAATGCTGGTGGGAGGTGGATGCAGAGCAGAGGGGAATAGAGGGCAGAAAAAAATGGGACAACTGTAATAGCATGATCAATAAAATATGCTTTAAAAAATGAAAAAGTATAATTGTGATAAATTAGATAGTTAATAAGAATATAATTTAATTTGAGTTAGCTGATATTTGTGGTATTTACCAGTGTTTTAAAATTTATGTTTTGTTGTGACTGTTTCTCATTAAAAAAATCCATATCTCTATTTTCATATTCCAAATTTTTATTCATTTTTCTAATGAGGGTCCCAAATAAGATTTCCCCAGGCTCCAAAGGGATCTTACTCTGCTTATAGCCATTTACTACCTAAAAAATGTTTGCATGCATTAAAACAAGGTTTTTATAGCTTCAGATCAAGCAATTTTGACAATATTTCAGAACAGTGAATATATGCAACATAATCCAAAGGACTTTCTAGTCTGGTCAATTAATAAGCACACAAAAATACTTCAAGTTTATAGTGATTTTCTTGTTTTTCAACACCAACTTATCCATATATTGTGACTAAGCAAAAATAAATATACACATAAAAAGGAGTAGATAACACACTGCTTTTAGTGTTCACCTTATTTTTCAAACCTGTACATCCACTAGTGCAATTATACAATTATATATTTCGTATTCCATCTCTGTGCATTATCTCTTTTACTAGAGCTTCCAGAAGAATCCCTAGGACTTCTGATACAACATTTTCAAGAGCAGATTGCTTGCTAAATTGAATTTAGTATTTCTCTATTTAGTTAATTCTATTTTCATAAAGTTTAGAGTAAATGAGATTCTCTATCCTATCCTTCCTATGAAAAAATATGAATATTCAAAAAGTGCAATTTAGCATACATGTAGCTACCACCTCATCTCTTTTACAATAATGTATCTTTGATAAAGCTCAGTATATTTTAAAAATAACATCTCAATTTGATGAATACTATAGCTCGATAAAACCAAGTTAGTGATTAACAGCAGTAAGCCTAGTTTTAAAAGGGTAGATTGTGGAATCAGATTACCTGCTCTTATTTGAATTCAGATATGCACCTGCTAGCTTGCTAACCTAGGCAAAGTTATTTAACCCGACTATATTTCATTTCCCCAAAATAAACTGATGATGGCAATAAGAGCACCAATATCCTGACATTGCTGTGAATATCAAATGACATAATCATGCGTGTCACTTAAAAAAGAATATGATCATAATTCATGCGTGTCACTTAAAAAAGAATATGGTACATAGTAAACCCTCAATAAATGTTAGCTTCTCTGACTATGAGTCATAATCCCTCTCTATCATTTGGTCTTTAATTGTTACCTAAAGTATTTCAAGTAAAAGCCAAACACAAGACCCATTACCTGAAATACAAGAAAGCAAGCACAAGAAGTTCATCTTGAATACAGTAGATCTGATTCAATCACTGTTGTTATTATAATTATTTTACATAAAGAATTACAGAATCTTGACTAAGGTTATAGAACTACCTTCCCTGTGCCTACAAACTTGTAGCTGATTCTTTCTATAAAAAATACATAGGAAAGGACTGGGACACCACAAAGAATATGTCATGTCCACATTATAAAACTTTTGAGTCTAACTGAAAATAGCATGGTGACAACTAACCCCAGAGAAGTTTGTGAGGCTGATACGCCTTCCTTAGGTTGAGGTTGAAGCTTCACTACAAATTTTAATTTGTACAAAGAGAGATGACTCAGCATGTGTGTAAGCAAGCATTTATTGCTTCAAACATTAGATAATGTTATAAAATGATGGATGTTTTAATCTTAGCAAAATTGAGTGGCCATCTAGAGCATTAGCAAAATTGTCTTTAGAAATTATTTGTGAAGAAACCTATTGAAGTCAAGCCCATGCAAAAAGAAAATTATACCAGAATGGTTTAGAGATGTTACCTCATGCAACACAATTTAAATCACTAACAAATGCCACTGTAGTCCAAAAAAATGTATTAATTTTTATACAAGAATGTTTCTTAAATATATATATTTTAAAATATTTTGCAAAGCCTAAAAATTTATGAAGGTAATGCTGAACAAATCATATAAACAGAAATCTGCCATTTTCACTAATCTTTAACAAGAATATAAATATTAACTGCTCTGACCAGGGATGTAAATCTTCAGTTTTATAAATCATAGGTCCACAATTTCTTTAATTTTAAATGCTTCACAGCAAATTAGGAACTAACAAAAGAGAAGCTAAATCACAATTTTCTATGGTAAAAGTTAAAAATGGGTAATCTATATTAGGTTTTCTTAACATTTTCCAACTTTGATTTATTCTTTAAATTACTAGGTTATTTTTATATTAATATTATAGATATTATAGGCCTAAATTAGTTTTTAAATTGTCATGAAAATATTTTTTCTTTCATGTTCTTATCCCAACAAATCAAGCAACAGAATCTATTCGACACTAATCTGAATTTGCCCCCAAACATCTGAAAGTTAACATTCAATGTGCAATCCTTCAACATGAAAAAAAGAACAATTTTTTAAAGAGTGTACCATATTGTATTCTAGTATGTGAATCACCACTAGTATGTGGTGTCACAAAATGTGGGTCACCTCTATATTAAGGAGATAAGATTTATGAGGTAGGTGCTCATAGTTGGTTTATTAAAATAGTCTACATCACAATAAAAAATTCATACTGCCCCCAAAACAAGGACAAGGATTCTAATTTAGAAACTGCTGCTCAAAAAAGTGAGTTCAGCATTTATTAAAATTCAAACAGCATCCCCTTAGTCACCAGTAAAGCAAACATGAAATGTGTGCTATGTTGAATATCTTGATCTGACCTGGATTCTTCAAATGCTATACATGGGAAGAACAACCATTTTGGCCACATGAAATATTTGCAGTCAGGATTCACTTGTTCTACTGGTACTATCTGTCTATTCCCCGTACACAAGTTTTTTGAAATAACCAAACAGTTGCTAAGATCAAGACATCGGTACAGGGGAAAATGTGCTGACTGTAAAGTATTCTGGAATAACATTTTAGTTCACTGTAAGTGAAAACTTCAGTCTTCAAGCTTCAAGCAACCTCGTCCGACCTTGATGCCTACCAGTGGTCTTACTGGATAGGAGAGAGGTACAGAGAAGTGCCATGTAACAGCCTGGCTAGGCAACTACACTAATTTTTAATCTACTCATTAATACATAATGACAAAAATCTAAAGTAACCTAATTTAAAAATTAAAACATTTATATCATTGGTTTGTATAATTCAAGATAAAAACAGAAAATAGATTCTTAATAATATCAAGGCCTATGCTGCTTCTCAGTAAATTAAGTGAACCTTTAAAAACTGCAGAAATGGTTACGTAAATGAACACACACTGTGATTCCCTCTTCAAACTCCCCCTTCAGAATGTCCACCGGCCCATCTCATTAGAGCCCCACTTTCTAGACTCTTCCACCTTATCTCACTGCAGACATTCTTCCCATCCACAGAAGTCTTCCTGATCCCTGACATAGTGTACCCCCAACACATGTTCACAGGATGACTGGCTTCACTTTTAGAGCACTTTCCACAAATTTAACTAAGCAGTTGTCTGTTTAATCATGTGCACAATGTCTTTGTCCCCCCAGATGAGAGGCTCTGTGAAGGCAGGGCCAGATGCCTCCCTTTTTCACTTGTACAAACACTGCTTGCACAGGGTTTCACATACATTGCAGGATGACTGCTGAATGCAAACCGAGTCAGGCACACAGAAAGTATGAAAATTAACCCAGTAGAAGCCTATTTAATACGTCTCCATCCCCCAAACAGATATTAACAGGTATCAAAAATTTTTAATCAAAAAATACACTTCAAAACTACTGAAGTTTCATCCCACTCTTCTCCCCTTTCCAAGAGTGGCCACTGTCTTCGTTTGGTGGCTATCAAGCCTGTGTTTTATAGTAAGGGATTTCCAGAACATAACAGACACTGTGTTCACTAGGCATGCATGCCAGTGTTTTGTTTAATTGAAACTTTCATAGAAATAGTATACTATATGTATTAATCTGCAGTTACTATATTTTTTATATTTACCTGTGTTGGATACATACAGATCCAGCATATGGTTTTCTGTGCAGGTGCTTTTGGTTCTTCAGAATCCAACTGTATTCACTACTTTTCATGTTTTCATTTTAACAGCTTTATTTCAGATATAAATGCACATACTTAAATCATACAATTTGCTAGGTTTTGGCATATGTGAAACCATAATCACTAGTAAGATAACAAACATATTCATCACTCCCAAGCTTTCCTTTGCTGCCTTATAATTTCCTCCCTCTTTCCTATTTCCATCCCCACCCCTTCTACCTACACAATCACTGATGCACTCTGTGTCAGAAGTTACATTTTCTAGAGTTTTATATGCATGAAATCCTAAACTAACTGCTCCTTTTTGTCTGGTTCTTTCACTCTGCATAATTATCCTAAGATTCGTGCATGTCGTTTGTATCAGTAATTCATTTATTAAAATTGCTGGGGACGATTCCATTCCAGGCATATACCGCAACTTATTTATCTGTTCACCTGTTAAACATGAGAGTTATTAGCAATTTTGGTTATTATTCAAAAAGCTGCTATAAACATGCATTTGCAAGTCTTTCAATAAACATATGGTAGGTGTATATTTAACTTTTAAAAAAACTGGCAAACCATTTTGCAAAGTGTTTTTACTATTTAACTTTCCCAGCAGCACTGTATGAGAGTTCCTTCCAGTTGTTCCATATCCTTACAAAACCTTAGTAAAATCAGTCTTCTTAATTTCAGCTGTTTGAATAGTATATGTGACATTGTTGTTCTAATGTGCATATCCTTAATGATAAATAATGTTAAAATTATTTTCATGTGTTTATTTGCATTTCTATTATCTGTTTATAGAGAAGTCTGTTCAAATCTATTGTCCATATTTTAACTTAGTTTATGTGTTTTCTTATTTTTTATTATAAAAAGTTCCTTACATATTCTGGACAGAAGTCCATTATCAGATACATACTTTGCAAAGATGTTCTCCCAGCCTATGGCTGGCAGCCACATAAAAATGCCTTTCAAAAAAAAAAAAGATTTCACTTTAAATGAAGTCCAACTTATTGATTTGTTTCCAGAACTGTGCTTTTTGTATTATATCTAAGTTTGCAAAGATTTTCTCCTGTGCTTCCTTCTAAACATTTTAGAGTTTTATATATTACATTCAGACTACTGTATTTTGCCATGTATAATGCATGTCCATGTTTTTGTCCCAAACCTTCAGGAAAAAAATCTTTTGTTTTAATCTTTTAAGTCAATTAAAAAAATTCATCAAAACCAATTATCATATTCCAGAGTATTATTTTGCATATGGATATCGTTATACTTTCTAGACTTACACTTTAATGCATAAGCACAAAAGAATTAAACACATTTACATATATAGGAATTTAGTACTACCCATGCATATATAATGTGCATCCTTATTTTTCCCTCAACAATTTGGGCAAAAAGTACACATTACACACAGCAAAATACAATATTCCATTTTGAGTTAATTTGTTATATGGAGTGAGTTATGGATTAAAGATCATTTTTTCATATACAGATTTATAAATGTTCCAGACCATTTATTGAAAAGACCATCCATTCTCCTAAGAGCTGCCTTCACACTTTTGTCAAAAATCAGTTAATCATACAAACGTTGGTCTATTTCTGGAGTTTCTATTTTTTTTTACTCTGATCGCTTTGTCTATCTTGATGCCAATACTGCATTGTCTTTATTACTGTAACTTTATAATGAAGTCACATGTTGTTACTCCTTGAACAGTGTTTTTTAATCTTTTCAAAGTTATTTTGGCTTTTCTGAATCCTTGGAATTTCATGTGCGTTTTGGAATAAACTTGTCCATTTTTACAAAATATCTTACTGAGATTTTTACTGAGATCACCTGGAATCAATTTCAGGTAGGATTGACAGATTTAGCAAATAAAAACACAAAAAGGGATATACTCAAAATAAAATTATAATTTTTGCATGAAACAAATTTAGGTGGAAGTCCTGTACTTTATGTGGCAATTCCAATTTGAAGATATTTAACATCTTAATGATATTGAGTATTTTGACCCATGATTTTCCTCAGGATCATGTGCAGTATTTTGTGAACAGGGCATGCACATTTTTTGTTAGACTTGTCTCTAAGTAAATTGTATGTCTTGTTGCAACTATAAATGATACTAGTTTTTAAATATGTCTCTAATTTCTCATTGCTCGTTTGTTTGGATATTTGTATCCTACAACCTTGTTCAATGAATATATTGTTATTAGTAGGCATTTTCTAGAGTCTATCACATTTTCCAATCTGCATATCTTTTATTTCTTTTCCTTTCCTAATTATTCTGGTTGGATCCTCTAGTACAATGTTAAATAGGACTGGTGAGAGCAGACATATTGTCTTGTTCCTGATCTAAGGAAAAAGTATTCATTAGTCCATTATCATTAACATTTGTTAGCTGTAAATTTTACATAGATACTCATTATCAGGTTGAGGAATTTCACTCTACTCCTAGTTTTACTGAAGTTCTATAAAAATAGATGTGAATTTTCAAATGCTTTTTCTATGTTCATTGGGGTATTCATATGAATTTGCATTAATAGTTCATTAATATGATTATGCAAATAAATTTCTAAGTAGTAAGTCACCTTTGCATTTCTGGGATCAGTCATACTTGGTCAAGACATATCCTCATTTTTATATTTTATATATACTGGTTGAATTCAGTTTGATATACTTTGTTTAGCATTTTGCATCAATGTTTATAGGAAATTTGGGTTTTTTTTTCTTGTCTTTTGTCTAAAAATTTTGTATCAAACTAATATTGACCACATAGAATGAAAAAAACGCAGTTTTATTCCTTAAATGTTTGGTAGATTTCCACAACAAAGCCAGAGGGCCTAGAGAAAATTTTGTGGCAATATTTCTAACTGCAAATTCATTTTTTAATAGAAAATGATTCGAGTTACCTATTTTCTTCTTAGTGAACTTTGGTAGTTATCATCTTTCAAGGAATTTATCCATTTCACATAAGTTGTCCAGATTATTGATATGAAATTATTCAAAATATTTATTTAGTATAAATTTATAACTGCAAACCTGTTAGTGATTAAACCACTCACATGCTTGCCAAAATACCAGACTTTCAAAGACTTGAATTTTGTTCCATTGACTTTGCTACTGTCCTGTTTTTATTTCACTAATTTTCACTTTGATCTTTTATCATCTCAGTTCTTTTGCTTACATTGGGTTTATTTTCCTTTTCATATTTTCTTAAAATAAAAACTACAGAATTTTAATTAAAATTCAATTAATAAAATAAAATCAATTAATACAAAATAATATCTCCTATATAGTGAAATATCTCATATTAATCTGAAATAATATTTTATATTAATTTAATTTATATGAAGTAGTAATTTGAAATATTTCTTTTCTTACATGTGTGGAGTACTGTGAAGTTCCCCACTAATTATGTCTTTTCAGGCATTCCACAACTTTTTACACATTGTGTTTTCATTTTATTCAGTTTAAAACTTTATAACTTCTGTAATAAATTAGTCTTTGGCATGTGGAGTATTTAGATATGTATTATGCAGTTTTTTTCTGGAAAATATCTGGGGAATTTTCCAGATTTGTTATTGATTTCTAATTTAAATCTATTGTTGCCAGAAAGATATTTATTTAGTAACTTATTATAAATTAACATTTATGCATGCTTTGGATTTTTTAGAATTGACTGAGATTTGTTTTATTTACCAGTGTCATTTATCTTGGTAAGTGATACATGTGCACATGAAATAAACATATGTATTCTGCTATTGCTGCGTGAGTGTACAATAAATGTCAATTATGTCCTTTTGACTGATAGTGTTATTCAAATTTTCTATGTCCTTACTGATTTTCTGTCTACTTGTTCGATCCATCAAAGTACTGAAATTTCTGATTATATTGTAGATCTATTTCTCCTTGAAGTTCCATCAGTTTTTGATTCATGCATTTTGATGACCTTTGATTAGGTGCATATTTATGGTCATAATGCCCTTTTGATCCCTAAATCATCATAAAATAAACTTTTTAAAAGATTTTATCAACTTATTTTTAGGGAAAGGAGAAGGGAGGGAGACAGGGAGGGAGAGACATCAATGTGTGGTTGCCTCTTGCACCCCCCACTGCCGCCAACTGAGGACCTGGCCCACAACCCAGGCATGTGCCCTGATCGGGAATCAAACCTGCAATGCTGGTTCGCAAGCCAGCACTCAGTCCACTGAGCCACACCAGCCAGGGTAAACTTCTTTATTCCTACTAATATTACAGGGCTGTGAAATCTTATTCTGATATAAATATAGTCATTCCATTTTTCTTTTGATTAATGTTTGCATGATAAATCTTTTCCCACTCTTTTAAGCTAGCTGCATCTTTATGTTTCTTGTATAAAGCACAGAATTTAGTTTTGTTTTGTAAACAATGTAATAGTCTTTTCTTTTAATAGGGGTGATTTCACTCATTTACATTCATTGCAATTTTTGACATGATTAAATTAAACTCTATCATGCTGCTTTTGTTTTCTTTGTTCCATCATTCCTTGCTCTCTTTTAAACTTTTTCTGCCTTTTTTTGGATTGAATAAATACTTTTTATAACTCTTTTTTTGCCTTCTTTGTGGAATTATTAGCCCTGTTTCATTACTTTAATGATTGCTTTATCATTTATGGTATTATTCTTTAATTTATCACAGTACACATTCAAGTGATACTATATAATTCTGCACATTGTATAAAAATTTTACATTTCTAGTGTCATAGCCTTTTATGCTATTGGCATACATTTCCCTTTTAAATATTTGATAAATTATATAACATTGTTTTAATTTTATTTAAACATCCAATGATATTTGGAAGAGATTTAATAAGAAAAAAGTTATATTTTCTTTTTGTTACCATTTTCCTTGCCCTTCATTTATGTTGATGCACACTTTTTTCTGGTGTCTTTTTCCTTTATCCTGAATATGTATTTGATATATCTTTTAGTGGTTGTCCAACTCTTCCTGATCTTTCAGCTTTTGTACGTATAAAATGGCTTTATTTTGCTTTCATTTTAAAAATATCTTTTAGCTAGGTATAGAAGTCTAGATTAGATTCTCTTCCTTTTTCTTTCAGGACTTTATAGATAGTATTCTACTGTTTTATATATAGTTTCAAGTGAGAAATATGCAGTCTTTATTATCTTTGTTACACTGTGTGTAATGCATGTTTTTCCCTCTGGCTGCTTTTTTTTCCCCTGTTTCATTATAAAAAAATTTCTATTGCTATGTCTTGAAATTCACTGATCTTTTTTTCCCAATAGTGTCTAATCTCATCCAGTATATTTTTCATCTCAGAAATCAGTCTTTTCGATCCTCACCCAAAGATATGTTCACTGATTTTAGAAAGAGAAAAGGGGAGGGAGGAGAGAGGGGGAAGAGAGAGCGAGACAGAGGGAGAGAGGGGGGGGAGAGAGAGAGAGAGAGAGAGAGAGAGAGAGAGAGAGAGAGAGAGAGAGAGATGTGAAAGACAAACATCAATCTACTGCAGATGACCAGGAATCAAACCCACAGCCTAGTTAGGTGCCCTGATCAGGAATCAAACCTGCAACATTTTTGTGTATGGGATGATGTTCCAAGCAATGGAGCCACCCAACCAGGGCAAAAATCATAGTTTTTAAACTTTAGAAGTTAGTTTTTTGTTTTTTTTTTTTTTTAATTTCTTCTGTGTTTTCCATTCAAACATCTGAAGTACAGCTATACCTGTAATAGTGTCCTTGTCAGTCACTGGTTCTAACATCTATGTCAATTCTCAATCAATTTTGATTAATTTTTATTTTCATTATGGGTCATATTTTCCTGCTTCTTTGTTCATGCTGTGATTTGTGATGGGATGCCAGACAATATGAATTTTCCCCTTTTAAATGCTGGTTATTTTGTATTTCTATATACATCCCTGAGCTTTGTTCTGGAACACAGTTATTTGAAACAGTTTCAGCCTTTTGGGTCTTACTTTCAAGATATATTAGGCAGCACCAAATTTCTAATCAATCTGGGGTTACTGCCTCAAACTAAAGGAAGCCCGTCTTCAGTTCTATGACCAACATCTCATAAGTAATGACATTTTCCAGTTTAGGTGGTGTAAACAAGGTGCCATTTCCCTTTCATTGCTCCTTCCCTCAGCCTTAGGTCTTTTCCACACATGTATAAAGGGGTGGGCAAAAAGTAGCTTTACAGTTGTTCTGATGGAAAGCAATGCAATAATTAATAAATAATAATATAAGAATCAACTCTGTATTTCACATACTCACAACTACAAAGCTACTTTTGCCCACCTCGGTATATTCATCAGTACTCAGCTGATTACAAGAAAATTTTCTGAAGATCCCCAGAGTTCTCCCTCTGGGAAGCTCTCACCTTCTAGTACTATGCCCAGTACCTCAGTGTTCCTGTAAGTTTAGCTTGGTTTGCCCAATGCAGGAAGTCTGCCAAGACCTGACTGCTTTCCTCTTCCTCCACTGTGCCCTGAAAACTCTGTCAAAGTAGTAAGGTAGGCAGTATTATGATTCACCTCCTTATTTGCCCATCTCTCAAGGATCACTATACATTGATGCCTAACAGCAGGTGCCTTGAAAACTGTTTTCTCATATATTTTAAGGCAGGAGCTAAATCTGGTCTCTGTTTCTCCATCTTAACCAGAAGTAGTAATCTCCACTTGATAACCCTCCAGTCCTCTAAATGGGAACATGGTTCATTTTCACTATTACAAAGGCTGCTGTAGTCAGTTTGCCCCCTTGTCTCCTGTATCTTGGGTATATGACTAGAAATTGAATTTAAGGATCACAAGGTTCATATATCTTCAGTTCACTGGAAAACTGTTTTCTAAATCAGCTGTATTAATCTACATTGCCATGAATAATTAATTTAAGGAAATTGGTGTTTCACCACATCTTTTTCCACACTTAGGTTTTTCAGTCTTATTAGTTTATGATAATCTGCAAATTGCATTGTGCTGATTGCCAGTTAACTTATTATAGATTTGGATGTCTTCTAAAATTTGCCTGTATAAAATCAGCCCATTTTTACTAGATTGCTTCCATGAGTATTCTGGAATTCTTCATATAAGTTTTAATCCATTGTGAGTAATATGTTTCTCAAATATTGTCTCTAGAAACTGAGGTTTTTCTTTCACTTAGTTTTGTGATTTTAGTTTTTGTCACTCAGAAGCTTTAAGTTTTGAAATAGTTGAATATATAATTTTACCATTTAAACTCTGTACTTGTCTTGTGTAGGAAATCCTTCCCTATCAAGACTTGAAGTCTATCTTCTAAGTTTTCTCTAAAATGTTTACTTGTAACAATAGGTCTCTAATCCATCTGTAATTAACTTTTGATATGTGGTAGAAATAATTTTATATTTTTTAATAATAATAGCCAGAAGTCTCAACATCATTTAATTAAGCACTTTTCCTTAATCTTTTGGATAGCTATGCAATGTCATTCATTTATATTTAGATTCATTCCTTTGCTTTTTTGTTCTGTTGGTCTGTTTGACTATTCTTGCACTAATATCCTGCTGTCTTAATTACTAAAGCTTTAAAATAAAGTTCCATTACTGGAAAAGTAATTCTTTTTTTTAAGTATATTGTATTGATTATGCTATTACAGTCTTCTCAATTTTCCCCCTTCCCCCACCCCCCTCTGCCCTGCACCCCCCCAACCCTCCGGCATTCCCTCTCCTTAGTTCATGTCCATGGGTTGTACATAAGTTCTCTGAATTTTGTTTCCACTATCATTTTTGACCTCGCCCTGTTTTATACCTACCAATTATGCTTCTTATACCCTGTACCTTTTCCTCCCTATTCCTCCCCTCCCGCTCCCTATTGAAAACCCTCTATGTAATGTCCATTTCTCTGATTCTGTTCCTGTTCTCAATGTTTGCTTAGTTTTTGTTTTCATTGTTCTTCTCTTTTTTAGGTTCATTTGCTGATAGTTGTGAGTTTGTTGTCAGTTTAGTGTTCATAGGTTTTGGTATTCTTCAATTTCCTAGATAAGACCCTTTAACATTTCATATAATAAGGGCTTAGTGAGGATGAACTCCTTTAACTCAACCTTATCTGGGAAGCACTTTACCTGTCCTTTCATTCTAAATGAAAGCTTTGCTGGATAGAGTAATCTTGGATGTAGAGCCTTGCCTTTGATGACTCTGAATACTTCTTTCCAGGACCTTCTTGCCTGTAAGCTTTCTTTTGAGAAATCAGCTGATAGTCTTATAGGCACTCCTGTCTAGGTAAGTCCCTCCTTTCCTCTTGCTGCTTTTAAGATTCTCTCTTTATCTTTACTCTTGGGTAACTTAATGATGATGTGCCTTGGTGTGTTCCTCTTTGGGTCCAACTTCTTTGGAACTCTTGGGTTTACCAGACTTCCTGAAGTCTATTTCCTTCACCAGATTGGAGAAGTTTTCTTTCATTATTTGTTCAAATAAGTTTTCCATTTCTTGCCCTTGTTCTTATCCTTCTGGCTCCCCTATAATTTGGATATTGGAACATTTCAGGTTGTCCCAGAGATTCCTCAGCCTCTCTTCATTTTTTTGAATTCTTGTTTCTTCATTCTGTTCTGGTTGGATGTTTATTTCTTCCTTTTGTTCCGAATCATTGATTTGAGTCCTGGTTTCTTTCCTGTCATTGTTAGTTCCCTGAATATTCTGCTTTATTTCACTTCGGATATCCTTCATTTGTTCTTTCATTTTTCAACCAAGCTCAATCAGTTCTGTGAGCATTCTGATTACCAGGGCTTTGAACTCTTCATCAGATAGGTTGGCTATCTCCTCCTTGCTTAGCTTTCTTTCTGGGGTTTTGCTCTTCTTTCATTTGGGCCACATTTCTTTGTCTTGGCACACTTGTTAAGTTGTAAGGGGTGGGGTGGCCTTAGGTATTCACCCAAGCAGAGTCACCTTCCTTGCTGCACTGCAGTGCTGCCTGTGAGGCAGGGGCCAGAGAGGGAACAGTGCAGCTCACCTGCTCGTCTCTAACCCACTTTCCAACAAACCCTTGCATGAGACTGGAAGTTCCTCCCACCAAGGCAACCCCTGCTGTAGTCCACAGTCAGCTCAGGGTCTCAGTTTCCTGTTCAGCCAGCCCTGCCCATACAGTCTGCTGTGTTGCCACGGGTTCTCTCTGTCCACCCATCTACTGAGCTGGTTGGTCTGTTTGGCTGTTTCTTTAATTCCTTGGCTGTCGGAGTTCTATGCAATTGGATTTTTTCATGCTTCTGGTTGTTTATTGATTTTAAATGGGTTGTTATCCTCCCTTTAGGTTGTGCAAGAAAGCGAAGGGCTTCCACCTATGCCTCCATCTTGGCCGGAACCCCATGGAAAAGTAAATCTTGACTATTCTTGGGAATTGTTACATCTATGTGAATTTCAAATTCATCTTATCACATTCTATGAAAACTTTATTAATGAAACAACACTGAACTTATGGATTAATCCTTGGAGAATTAATACATTTACTATATTGATTTCTTAAATTCTCAAACATTCTATACATTTGTTTCTTTAACTCATGTTTTCAAAGAAGTTTTATATTTTCTTGAAGGTCTTATAAAACTTTCTCAATGTACAATTTTGCAGTCTCTATTCTTTGTTTCAGGTGTGGAAGAGTGCTGTGTTGTTTTTTTTTTTTTTACTATTGTTATTTATGCTAGTATAAGACCCAAGAATCTTACCATTTTTTGTAATTAGTTCAAATAGTTTATCTGTGTTTTAAAAAATTGAGAAACTGTTGCTAACCCTCCATGTGACCTCCATTTCTGTGGTTCTGGGGAGTGGGAGGAGGAGAGAGGGGGAAAAGGTACAGAGAATAAGTAGCATAGATTGTAGGTAGAAAATAGATGGGGGGGTAAGAATAGTATGAGAAATGTAGAAGCTAAAGAACTTATGACACATGGACATGAACTAAAGGAGGGGGAAGTGGGCGGGAGAAGGTGTACAGGGTGGAGGGCAGTGAAGGGGGGAAATGGGACAACTGTAATAGCATAATCAATAAAATATATTAAAAAAACAAAAAATTAAAAATAAATGAATAAAAAATAAGATATTTACATTTTAAAAAATTAAGAAAACTGTTATTTAATAAGAAACAGTTTTGTTTGTTTCTGATTCTTACAAATTTCAATTTTCATGTTTCAATATGATGGCCATGATCTTGAGTAAAGTGGGCGTCATTTTCTCCCAATTTCAAAAAAAATATGATTCTGACCATTATACTTGCATTTTTGCTACAGGTATTTAACAAATTCCCTTTATTACATAACTAGTGTTTCATATTGTTTTAAATCATGCACAGTATTTATTCTGAGAACTTCCATGCCAAAGAAAAGTCTTGTCTGTCACACCACCATATAGCTGAAATGTTTATATGTTATCAGTATCATGTTTTTCAATACCCACTGTGAAATATTTTTGGCTTTTTAAATAATGTGGTATTTATCAGGTGGTGATATTTAAAATAGTCAATTCCAGTGTTTTATGCAGATATTCTTGAACCACTTTTTTCTGATTTTGTGGTGTTAGCAACTCTTGCTTCTAACAGCTGACACCTGCAACTCTTCTCTGGTGGGTTCTTCTCAGGATTTAAGACTTCTATGCCTGCACATGACCCCATCTTCTTACTGACCTCTGACAGAATATAGTGTGAAAGCCCAGCTCCCCAGTCTCAGGTAGGGGCAATCCCATGAAATACTCATATTCTAGTTTTCCCAAGGATCCCTCTTACAAGTTTTCACCTATGGTCATGCTTCCTGGCTCCTACTTTCTCTATTGGCCTATCTATCACCCAAGTACAACGCTTGAATAAATACATGAAGTCCTAATCTCAGATTATGCTTCTGGGAGCCCAACTTCAAAGAACACTGTGATAAATAAGAATGTGCCTTCTTCCAAAAGTATGTTTTAAGGCTTTGACAAATATTCTCACATAAAAATTGATGCACTCATATTTCTATCACAATATGAGTTATTCTTTTTTTTTTCATCCTCACTAACACTGGAGATGTGTGTGTGTATGCAAACACACACATTTTAATTTTTCCTAAGAAATAAAAATAGTATTTGACTTTTTATATTTATTTATTTGATCATAAGACTGAACATAATTTGTGCATGTTTACTTCTGTATAAAATGAAACTGTAGCCTTTTGCATGAATCCAACCCCAGTAGTCACACACCTCCTATTCATAACCAAATGGTGAGGAGCTCACTCATTACCTTTTGGTGCAGTTTAATTCAGTGTGTAAATCTTACTTTTATCATTCCCTGCTTATAAATGGGGAATTAAGATAATTAGCTCTTAATCTGAATTCTGAACATAACCCAAAATTAGTCTAATCTGTCTTCCAAACAATGACCCTTCAGACATGTGGAGAAACTTCCCAATCTCTCTGTTCTACTCCCAGAAGTCTTCTATGCTCCAGGCTAAATCCTTTAATTGCTCTTCATAAGACGTGGTTAGGAATTTAATTAACATCTCTCCAAGATCTGACCAGGCTCTAAAAAGAATGCTCTTTCAAAAAAGCAAAGTAAAAATAGCAAAGGGCACTTTCATTTAGCATTAAGAAAATTCATTGCCTAAATAAGATGTTTTTTTTAAATAACTTTATTAAAAATTTTCAGATTTTTCTAGGTTGATTTTCTGTGTCTGAAAAATCCAGATACAGAATTAATTTCCATTATTTCTAACAATTAATATACTCTTCCAATTTTATTTAAGAGTGTTGGAGAAGGACATTCAGTTCAAATCCATAATTCCACTTAGCAATAATACCCGAAGAGTCCTACTGCAGATAAAATCAGAATATTAATAAATTTCATAGAATCTTTAGGTAATCAGTAGTAAAATTAAATTTAGTTCTGCACATTGTATAGTCACAAAATATTATCCAATTTCCTTTTGCTAATGATATACTATACATATAGTAGCAGGCTAAATATTTACTCGTATTTCTTTGCTTTTATCCTAAACATTTACAGATTTGTTTTGCTCATGACCATAATACACTTTTAAAAGTACTTCAGATATGGAATAGCCCACTCGATATTGAAGAAAAACAAAGTTATTGGGCCATCTGCCTTGTTCCTTAATGTAGTGGCTATCATGTCTGCATGACAAAGTCAGGGGATAGACACTACCCAACTTCAAGGTTTAATATAAACCTATAGTAACCAACATGGTCTAGGACTAAGGAAAGAATAAAGAAGTAGAGTAATAGAACAGAATGGTGAACCCAGAAATAGGCTCCCATAAATATAGTCAAATGATCTTTGATAATGGAGGAAAGGCAATAAAATGGGGCAAAGATGGTCTCTTCAGCAACAAGTGCTGAAATAGCTGGACATCCACATGCAAACAAATGAATCTAGACATAGACTTTATACCCTTCACAAACTCAAAATGTATTGTCACAGAGCTAAATATAAAATACAAAACCATAAAATTCCTAATATAGAACA
Organism: Phyllostomus discolor; assembly: GCF_004126475.2. Taxonomy (NCBI): domain Eukaryota; kingdom Metazoa; phylum Chordata; class Mammalia; order Chiroptera; family Phyllostomidae; genus Phyllostomus; species Phyllostomus discolor. The sequence continues at coordinate 56,284,005 of NC_040908.2, read as the reverse complement.
GAAAAGAAAACCTAAATGACCTTAGATACAGCAATGACTTTTATATATCACAGCAAAGGCATAATCCATGAAAGAAAGAATTGATGAGCCAGATTTCATTAAAATTAACAACTTCTGCTCTGTGGAAGACAATATCAAGAATAAAAGTATACAAGTCACAATTGGGAGAAAATATTTGCAAAACACACATATGTAAAATATTTTCCAAAATATACAAAGGACCCTTTGAACTCAATAATAACAAAATGAACAACTTGATTTAAAAATGTGTAAAAGATCTTAACAGGTACTTTATTAAATAAGAAATACAGATGATAAATGAGAATATGAAAATATGTTCCATATCATATGTCTTCAGGGAAATGCAAATCAAAACAATGAGCTATCAGTACACACTTATTAGAATGGCCAAAATCTGAAAGACTGACAACACCAAATGCCAATGAGGATGTGGAATAACAGGAACATTGCTGGTGGGAATGCAAAATTATACAGCCACTTTGGAAGACAGTTTGGCAGTTTCTCACAAAACCTAACATACCTAGCATCAAAGACAAGAGCATCACATGTAGGACTAGATCTGTGCCATCTGTTCATTAAGGGGTTCTGACCAGAACTGAGGCTTGGAAAAAAGGTGGAAGCTAGATGGTGAAAAATAATGCATAACACAAGAGTTGGATCATAAAAATATATTTGAGCAAAATAGTATATGATCAGGTTAATGTTCTAGAAGTATGAGGTCTGTCCGGAGAAAGTCCAACCATTGTTAATACGACCAGAATGGTCTATAAGACATCTATGCAACATGGCAGCCAAGTAGAATGGACTGGAATATGCATGAATGAACAATGATGACTTCACTGTACTAGTCAGTGGAATTGGTAGACACCACTGAGTGAGAATGTATACTGTGTGGCCATCGAATTCAAAATGACTGAGCAAACAGAGCCATGAATCTGCATGAAATTTTGCATTAAACTTGAACATTCTTCCACGGAAACTATTTAGATGATTCACAAGGCCACAGCTACAGGCCACTGGTGATTGGCAGCTTCATCATGACAATGCACCTGCTCATGCATCACATCTCATGCAGCATTTTTTGGCAAAATATCAAATCACCCAGGTGACTCAGCCCCACTACAGCCCAGATTTGGCACCCTGCAACTTCTGACTTTTCCCAAGACTAAAATCACCTTTGAAAAGGAAGAAATTTCAGATTGTTGATGAGATTCAGGAAAATATGGTGTAAGAGATGATGGTGATTCACCCCCCCCTACTTTGAAGGGGACTGAGACATCATTGCCCTATGTGCAATGTTTCTTGTATCTTGTATCTTCTTCAATAACTGTCTTTATTTTTCATGTTTCATGGCTGGATACCTTTGGACAGACCTCATATAACTGTCAACTTTACATAAGATAAATTGGAGAGCAGGTGCCATCAGGAAGTAAAGCCATTCAAAAATTCTTGTGATAGCTCAGCAAAGAAAAACAAAGGCCTTAAAGTAAGGTAGTAAGAATTAAGATTGAGAAAAACAGAGATGTGAGATAGAATTATAAGTATCATGATATAAATAGGGACTCATAAATTGTATATATAAAAAAGGAAGGACTCCAAGATGAACACCAAGTTTCTGGTCAGAGCTCTTGGGTTGATGCTAAAAGCATCCACTAGGATTGAAATGTAGGAGCAGTGCAAAAGTTGGGACTCCAATGAGTTTAATTTTAGATGTACTGAATTTGGGATGCCTATGGGGGTTCACATCTACAAAATAGTTGGAAAGAGATCTGAAAGCTCAGGAGAGAGTTTTGGGCTTGAAATATAGAACTGTGAGTCACCGGCACATCTGGTAAACAGTATGTAAATCATGGGAATGGATTAAATTACCCAGGGAACATATATAGAGTAAGGATCAGGGTAAAATATGGGATGTGGGTGAGAGCACATATTTAGGAAATGGGTGGAAGACCTAGGAAGGAGACGAGGTCAGAACCTGGTGCAGAATCAGGTGAGAGTGAGAAGGTTGAGCCTGAAAGCTTAGGTCACAATAGTCCAAACTGGCTAACAACATGGAATCTAGAAGAGAGCCACAGTGGACGAAGGACAGAAAGAAAATCTCTGAATGTGACAGAGAATTGTTGCTTTCTTTGTTCAGTATCAGCAAATTGCAGCTACAGCCAGAAGGGAGTGAGTGCACTGAAGGAACATTAATCTTAAAAAAAAAAAAAGTTTATATGACAGCCCTGTCCAGGAGTTTCAGTTGGTTAGAGTGTCATCCTATACACCAAAAGGTTGTGGGTTTGATCCCTGATCAGGAAAATACAAAGAGAGATGCCCCAGAAAAACAGATTTATAAAAAATTGTGTATTTATTCTTACATGTTTAAGCTTCAGTCACCTTTAAAGTACTGTCCATTTGATGCAATACACCTTATTGAGATATGTTTTTCACTGCTCAAAACTGTTTTTGAGCTCCTTGATTTTAATGTCTTTTAGTGCTTCTGCCATTTTTTGTTTCACCTCTTCCACATCAGCAAAACACTTCCCTTTGAGGACTTTTTTTTTATCCCAGGAAACAAACAAAAAAAATAAAGTCACTCAGGGCGAGATCAAGTGAATAGGAGGGTAGGCCACAGTGGTCCTGCCATTTTTGGTGAAAAAGTGCCGAACACTCAGCTTAGTGTGTTCATAAATCACCCATCGTGAAAGGGGCAAACACACTGAGTCTACAATAAATTTCACTGAAGCCAAACACAGGCTCTCACAACACCAGCTGGTACACTGACACAGATGGCTTCCTGGAACATTCACCTCGTGGCGGAAGCCTGCACCTCAAGGGGCCTGATCTCCAGAAGTCAATTCAGAGTTATTTAGAGTGCCCCTTTGTATATGAGAAGTTATCACAGAGAGATTCCTGTTTTTACTTTAATTTATGTTTTTACATATTTTTTTGTATTTTTTTCAGACACATTTCTTTTTAACCTTTTGTTGTTTGTGATGAAGATGCTGCTGATGATAATGGTGATTTTTTATTGGTTTTAGAATAAGAGAGACATTACTTTGTGTATAGGCTCAGGGTATGGATTTCACATAAAGGAGTAGATTGAAGATGTGGATGAAAAAAGAGATAAACATAAAACTAAACCAGAGGCAGGAAAAAAACATGAAGAAATAGAATCTTTTTACACACTGTTACTGAGAATGAGAAAAATCATCAATAAAAGTGGATGAGCTGTTTTCAGTATAATAGGGATAAAAGATGAAAACAGAGATAGATGCCTAAAAGCCTGAATATCGTCAATGATTTTAAAAAGGCAATAATAATCAACACCTACCTAGTTCTTAATATGTGTCAGATGCTATTTTGAGTACTTTTTACCAACAATAACTCATTTAATCCTTACAATACCCCATCAGATAGATATTATTTCCCCCATTTTATAGATAAGGAAACAGAGACAAAGAGAGGTTCAATTACTTATCCAAGATCATAAAACAACTTGCAAAGCAAGTCTAAGTAGTGAGTACTCACTCTCAATCTTTGTTCTATAATCACTGCTCTAAACAAAAAGGCAAGTTTTAGTGGAGGCATTTGGGGAGAAAACACAGGAAATGATTTTGTATAGACCAATAAAGAACAAATAAAAGGAACTAGAGAAAAATGAACTAAAGACTTAATTGTAATATCTGAAACTGTAAAATTCCTAGAAGAAAACACAGAGGAGAAGTTTCATCACCTTGGCCTTGGCGATGACTTCATGGCTATGACACCAAAAGCATAGGCAACGAAAACAAAAACAAACAACTGAGACCACATCAAACCAAGCAGCTTCTCAGTCTTCCAAACTCTAAGGACAAAACTATTATCAAGAGAGTGTTTAACTCAAACCAAGTTAAAATCACCCTCCTGAGTCATGTATTAAACCTAAGAGTATTGTTGCTAGCCCTTTATTTGATTGGCCTTCTCTTTTTTATCAATACTTCTACCTGTCTTTGTGTATAGGATTTTAATACCATTAAAGGTGTACATAAATAGATTTTTTTAAAAAATCACATACTTTCAAATCATTTCATGGTATTAAAACAAATTTAGAACCTTTTGCAAACTAAAGGACACAATCAACAGAATAAACAGGCAGCCTACAGAATGGAAAAAAATAGTTGCAAACCATTTGTCTGATAAGGGGTTAAATCCATGTAGATAAAGAACTCCTAGAACTCCATAGCACAAAAAACTGACTTAAAAAATGGGGTAAAATCTTGAATAGACATTTCTCCAATAAAAGACACACAAATGGCCAACACATGTATGAAAAAGTAATCAACATCACTAACCATTATGCAAATGTAAATCCATAATGAAATATCACACTCAGAAATCCACTTTTGTATATTTTTTCAAACTTTGAAATCAGGATCTCAAAGACATATTAGCATCCTTGTGTTCATTGCAGCACTGCTCAAAATAGCCAAGAAGTGGAAACAACTCAAGCGGCCACTGGCAAATGAATGAAAAAAGAAAATGACACACAAGCACACTGGAATACTATTCATGCTTTTAAAAGAAGGAAATTTTGAAATATGTGACAATATGGATGAACCTCGAGGACATTATAATAAATGAAATAAGTCAGTCACACAAAGACATACTAAATGATTCCACTCATGTAAGCCATCTAAAATAGTCATATTCATAAAATCAAAGAGTGAAATGGTGGTTGTCAGCAGCTGAGGAGAGGGGGAGATGAGGATTATTATTGATTAATAATCCATGGGTGCCCTATGCCTCTTGCCCTGTCCAAAACCCTTCAGTACCTCCCACATGGCACAGAAAATACCCATGCCATCTTGTCTCCTTCCAAGACCAGCCTTGTACTTCATGCACAGGATTTGTGAGGAAGAAGTTAACAACTGCTACTCATATGACCTCTGTGACAGTCCATACGGTGCAGTATGCAAGTATTTTCAGTGATGGTACTGTATTTATGGAGACTGCTGCAGATGTGAACTTAGCAACCTACTGAAACAAGAAGAAGCGACTGCTACAGATCTAACTACAAAATCACCCCTGGCTGCTTCTTCAAATCTCTTATCAGTATTTGGACCAATTATTGAAATGAATATGGATGAGGCTGAAACAAGAAATTCCAACCTTGCAACTGCAAGAGCAGGTTCAGAAGGTTGTGAATGTCACTGAGTTTGTTCCTGGGCAGTCCTAATGTGACTGTACTGCCCCTTCTTTCTTTTTAAATCCTCACTGTACTGATTTTAGCATTAGAAGGGGGCTGGGGAGAGAATGAGAGAGAAAAAAAGAGAGAGGAACATCAACTGGTTGCCTCTCATACACACCCTGACTGGGAATCAAACACACAACCTAGGTATGTGCCCTGACAGGGGATCGAACTCACAACATTTTTGGTGCATGAGACAATGCTCCAACCAACTGAGCCTCCCAGCCAGGGCCTACCCCTTCTTGTACTGAAACATCCCAGTAAGGTTCTGTGACCAAGAAAGCATCAGAGACGGAGCAAAGTGCAGTAGAAACAAAGCGGCAGCTTTGCCCCTATGCTGCACTTGGAGAGAGCCAATATAGGGAGAACTGCATGTATCTCCACAGAGACTCCTGTGATATGTGTGGGCTGCAGGTCCTCCATCCAGTGGATGCTACCCAGAGATTGCAACAAATAAAATCTTGCATTAAGGCCCATGAGAAGGACAAGGAGCTCTCACTTACTATCCAGCACAGTAAAGACATGTGTGTGGGATCTGCATGGAGGTGGTCTAGATGAAAGCCAACCCCAAGGAGTGCAGCTTCAGGGTCCTCTACAGCTGCAACCACACCTACTGTCTCAAGTGTGTTTGCAAGTGGAGGAAAATGAGGCAATTTGATAACAAGATCATAAAGTGAGACTCCTCCCCAATCTTACTTTGTGCTTTCTGTTTGGGGGAAGAATTTAGTATCTTGTGCCAACTTTCAAATGTAGATGGACTACATTTAAATGCATGCATTCTTGAAACTGGGGTATTCTTCTATCTAATGGGACTTCTTCTTTATATTTCAGTTTGCTTCCAGGTTAGCTGGAATATCTGCTTTTATTTGAATGAGAAAATCCTATGTATCAGTTAGGAGACTCCTCATGCTATTTCTGAGATTGTGTTTAATAAATTAGCTCACTTAGGCTCTGTAAACAAAGTTATCTAGCTCTGAATGCACATTTCCTGACATTTTACATTTTCTTCTTCCTATTTCATTCATTAAGTTAGCCAATAATCCACCATTTTGTAAGTGAACAAAAACAATATAAACTAAAGAGAAAAGTTACAAGAAATAAGTGTACTTAAATGAAAAAAAAAACAACAGGCATACATTTCAGTTAAGCAAGATGAGATATCTGCTGTATAACACTGTACTTAGAGTCAACAAAATGTATATTAAAATTTAAGAGGGCATACCTCATTTTGTGTTCTTACCACAGTAACATTTTTAAAAAATGATCTTAAAATGAAGCATGTGGATCTCAAGATTGAAAATAAAAAGAAGTAAAGAAGGGCACCACTAGGCTCAGCTGGAGGTGATGGCTGTGGATTTGTGGTGTAACCGACCTGCATCACTGCAGGCTATTTCTTCAGAAGTGCTTTTCACATGGGTACAAGAAGCAAGAAGGTAGAAGTTCTGATAAGTGTTTGAATTGTGCTATATAGGTGAGGCACAAACATAAAGAAGGTAATGTACATGCAGAAGATGGTGGGTCAGCAATTCAACCAAATTGCCCAAGAGTGGGTCAGTAGGGAACAGGGAAGAAAAAGAAACCAAGAGCAGAATGATAGGGAGAAAAGATGAACAGCCTAGAAATATGTCTTTAGGGAGGAATGTCTGTACAATGGAAGTGAACACATAGTGTCAGAGTTGCAAATAAATAAAGAAGGCTGTAATCAGAGGAAGATGTCCTTAGAATTCTGAAGATGAGAAAAATCTAGTGTTTAGTTAGTTCCACATTAACTGAGGATTGCTCCTTATGTTCTACACTAGTATCCTAAGTGTGTCCATAACGTTCTACAACTATAACAATATACCCCACTTCAACAGGCAGCCAGGTGAAAGACTGTTGTTATTCTCAGACTGAGGAACATCTAAGTAAAACATAATGAATAAGGTAACAATGGAACTGAAGTGCTGGTGAGTGTTCACTAGAGACACTCAGCCACAATATCCAGGCAGGATGGGGAAGAAAATGCATTTGGGGGAGTTCTGATGCACTGATATTAAACTGGAATTAGGCTGTTTTAGAATAGGAGTTTTACACAAAGGTGAAAAAATATAATTTCATCATGTCAAACTATCCCTGTGTTTATTTCTTTGCAGATATGTCATAATCTCCCTTTAAGGACATGAAACTACATGCATGTACAGTTTGGCTTCTCCATATCTTAACATTCTGAGGATGCTGTGTAAGTTACTAAACAAGTGCTTGCTGGGCTGAATACATCACTGACTTTACCTCTTAGATGCTCCTTAGAAAAAGAACCTATAGGCATCAGGAAGGAGGTCAAGAGGGGACTTGATTCAAATTTTAAAAAAATGAGTTAGCCCTGGCTGGCATAGCTCAGTGGATTGACTGATGGCCTGTGAACCAAAGTGCAGCCGTTTGATTTCCAAGTCAGACCACATGCCTGGGTTGCAGGCCAGGTCCCCAGTAGCGGGTGTGTGAGAGACAACCACACATTGATATTTCTCTCCCTCTTTCTCTCTCCCTTCCCCTCTCTCTAAAAATCAGTAAATAAAATCTTTTTAAAAAACAGTCTCTCTTTCTCTCTCTCTATATATATATATCTAGCTCTATATATCTATATCTAGATATAGATATCTCTATATCTCTAAATATAGATATATAGGGAGAGGAAACCTGTATCACCTCAGAACTGCTGGTTTTTCAGGAATGGAAACCTAATCCGCTGACAGTCAGCAGCAGGAGTTCTATGATTTTGATGGGAAGAAACGATATAATAAATTTCACTGGGATATCTTGTATATTAAGCAGAGCAATGATGTGAAGTTTAAAAGAATTAAAGAATTCCTCGCAAGAACATTTATAAACATATTTTACTGACAACCCACTTTCACATAAGCTGTTTCATTTGATGCAGTCATTCCCAGTAGTGTCTGGTACAAACCGAAATCATAGGTTAAATGCTCCAATATGAGGTAATTCAAATTAAAATTTTACAGAAAACTCTCAAATTATCACATTAACTGATGATAGAATCTTATGATAGTTTGCATCTTATAAACAATGAAAGCCTTTTTATTAACTTTATTCTATTTTTCTGCAGAACTTCTGAATTTCTATACCAACATCAATATATGCCCCATGTCTCCTAAAGCAAAATAAACACACTGTAGAACAGAGAGGGAGCAGGAGATAGAACAACACATTACATTCAGCCCCCACCCTGAGAGCAAAACAAAATGGTGAAATTGATTAATCAGGCAAAATCACTTTCATCTGAAATGACCAAAAATTAAGGCAAGCCAGTTTTATATGTTAACAGGTTTGTCACTTTTTAAAAATACAGTATTTTCCCTCATCTGTGTTTTTTTTAAAAGCAGACTGCTGATACTGCAATGATGTTTACTACAGCTCTAGTTGTCCTATATCAAGAACAAAGCCAAAGGTCACATGTTCCAGACACACAGGTCTCCATCACAACTCGAAAAGGTCTTCTCCTGAATAGCAAGTGTCATGTTGGGTTATTTTTAAAGAACAAAAGCATATGTTTTAAAATATGACTATACTGTATTTATGAATATGTCAAATTGAGGAAATAATAGAAAAGAATAAAGGAAGGATATTTTTGCCGCCCAGTCATTCCTTTTGCATGCAGGGTTGTCCATATCCATATTTTATATTAAGCATCTCCCCATCAGTTAGAAAGTATCAAATGGCTCCTGAATACCTGAAGACATTCAAAAAGCCAAACTATAATAGGTTTTCATCATATTTGAAGAAATAATGACAGAAGCTGAAGAACTATTTTCAAATATCATAATCTTCATGTTCCCTGAAATGTATTACAAAAAACATACAAACAGAAAAAAGTTCCTTTTTTTTGCAAAATATGGACCAGCACAGAGTGATTAAGCATGTGTGTTTGAACAAAGTCTGGGCAAAAAAGCCTTCTCAAAGCAGCAATTACGGCAGGTGTAACAAGTGCAACCTGTTTTTATTAGGATCTAAAGAAATATAAGGGGGTAGGATTGAGGGTGGGAGGTGGAGATGGGTGGGGTGGGGAGCAGTGCTGGGGGGAAAATGGAGATAACTGTACTTGAACAGCAATAATTAAAAAATGAAACTAAAAAACACAAGAAAGAAAGAAACACTTACCCATTATTCCCTTGCAGTCAAACTTAAAAGAAACACTGAAAATATGACCTGATAATAGATAATAACAACCGGCGAGGGGTTTGGGGTGGGCATGTGAAGAATTAAATACTCAGACGTCCAAGTAACAATTAAGAAAGCAAGTGTCATCTGTAGTGATACTTTGATGGTGTATACCTACAAGGGGGAGTACTAAGCTTTGTTTTCCAATTAAATTTGAAGAGTAAACACATTTTTGTTCATGCAAAGACCCATCTTCAAATTCCTAGAGAGAAGTTAGAAGACACCAGCCGGTCACTGAGATGGTGAACTTTGTCAATTTGATTTAAGCCTTCAATAGGCATTACTTAGTTTCCACTCCTGATAGTCTTACAAGTAAACTGGCATCTTGGGGCAGGGAAATCTGGAAATTGTCACAGTAAAACAGCTATAACTCAGTATGAACATCATTCTTGCCTTAATTGATGAGAACTATTTAGAACTTATTTCAGTTTCTTCTTCATAATATCGAGTCCAGTTCCTATCGGTTCATTTTTCAGGCTAATCTTAGTCTAGGAAAAGTCTTAAAGAGACACAGTTCTTCCCAATAATATGCTTCATGTCTTCTAAATGGTAATGGAGGTTAATGAACTTTGGTAAGGAAAAAAATAGACAATACTAGAGACAATTTAGACAATTTTACTGATTATATAAAAATTAAATTTAGGAAACAAAGCATACACTTCTAATTTGTAAGTCAATGAGTATTGTGATGAGGAAAATGTAGCAACTATTTCTTTTAAAATAAAAATATATATGGCAAATAATTTTTCCAGGCTAAAATTATAGAGCATATATTATTACCATAACTCTGACTCTTGCCCTGACTAGTGCGTCTCAGTTGGTTGGGCATTGTCCAGTGAGGCAGAAAGTTGCCGACTCAATTCCCGGTGGGAGCACATGCCTGGATTGGGGGTTCGGTCCCCTGCTGGGGCACATGCAAGAGGTGGCTGATAAATGTTTCTCTCTCACATGGATGTTTCTCTCCCTGTCTTTCCCCCTCCTTTCTCCTCTCTCTAAAACTAAATAAATAAAATCTTTAAAAAAAAAAAGGGACTCTGACTCTCTGATCACCTGACAAGCAGTGGCACAGACCCAAAACTACTTCTGGAGAATAGCCTTGGCTTACTGGAGGCTCAACCCTGTACTCTCCTTAGATTCCTCAGTTTTTAAGAAAGAATGTCTTTCTTCCCATATCACAGTTTAAAGTGTACATCTAGTAACACAGAATTAGGAATACATCAAACCCATTGCTCATTAATACTATTAATTGCTAAAAGGTATTGAGCATTTACTTTTTGCCAAGCACTTTGCTGATCCCTTCCACCCATCACCCATTTAGCCCTCCAAATAACCTATGAAGACAGTTCTATTATTTTTCTCAATTCATTTTCCATTCATTAATCTATCTGAATCTTCAGAGGCTAAAGAACATATATCCACCTGACTATATATATATTATTCTCTGTGCCTCCCATGGGGTATTTATCCTAGGTAAGTGCCAGTATTCTTTCTAAATATTTTGTGTGTCAATCTTCATGGCTCAAGAGCCTCCAAGTTCTATTCATTCAGAGTGTTACCTAAGTACAGGAAAGTCTGAATATTTGTATAATGATTGGTACTTCCCATCTCTTTTCCTCTCAGTAGTTATCTGACTTTTAACTCAGCACATTTTCTGTACAACTATTTATTGCATAAAAATCCATATACCTAACAAAATACTTTTTCCATTTTATAAGAGGCTATGCTTTTATCAGTTTATGGGAAGGTTTATCAACTTCAAAGATCTCATTTAACTGCAAGACAGGGAACAACAGGAACTCAAGATATATGTTACAATACAAAAAATATGAAAATGCTAAAATAAATGCAAATAAATCTTTGGCCAGAAAGCACAATCCAAAACTAAGGATCTGCTCTTATAAGAATTTACTGATATGAAGTTAAATATAAAATATAATAAACAAGGTAACAAAGGCTTATCCAAGTGAACTTGCACCCTTAAAACACAAAAATAACAAGAAAAAAAGGGAAATTGCTAAAATAAATAAATAAATAAACAATTAAAAAGAGGAAGCCTTAGCCCTGGCTGGTGCAGCTCAGTGGACAGAGCACCAGCCTGGGAACCAAAGGGTCGCTGATTTCATTCCCAGTCAGGGCACATGCCTGGGTTGCAGGCCAGATCCCCAGTAGGGGGCATGTTGAGAGGCAACCACACCTTGATGTTTCTCTCCCTCTCTTTCTCCCACCCTTTCTCTCTCTGAAAATAAATAAATAAAATCCTTTTTAAGAAAGAGGAAGCCTTTTTGGAAAAGAAAACTATGAACAATGAAAATATGGGATAAAACACTGATATGCAGTTAAATAAATAGGGAACTTGCCAGAGGCTGGAAAGGGGAATAAGAACCAGTGAGCAGGACTCCAACTCCAACACATCTGACCACAAGGCTGACAACACTGACAATAAATAAGAACAGGGGCCAGGATTTTAGAAGGTGACACTCTAGACAGAATATAATCAAAAGAATGCTACACCCTTGACAGTTTCCTAATATCTGAAGATTTACTATGCAGTGGAGAAGGCAGTGTTATACTGGGTGCATTAAGCTTGAACCTCCCCCCACAGAAACTATTCAGGTAATTCAGAAGCTCTGGGCCACTGGTGACTGGCAGCTTCATCATGACAACGAGTCCCTCGAGCATCACACCTCGTGCAGAGGTTTTTTTGGTAAAACATCAAATCACCCAAGTGATTCAGCCCCACTACAGCCCAGATTTGGTGCCCTGTGACTTCTGGCCTTTCTGTAAGCTAAAATCATTTTTGAAAAAGAAGAGATATCACACCCTCAATAAGATTTAGGAAAATGTGATGGAGCAGCTAATGGCAACTGGGAGAAATGTGTGAAGTCCCAAGGCGCCTACTTTGAAGAGGACTGAGGCATCACTGTTCTATGTACAACTTTTCTTGTATCTTCTTCAACACGTCTCTATTTTTCATATTGCATGACTAGATACCTTCTGGACAGACATTGTGTCAGACATTAAAACAGTTCCATGTTTCAGTTCTTTACATATTATAGTACTATCACCATAAGAACCAAGTCTTACTTAATGGGGAAAGGTCAGAAGTATGCATGGTAAACTCAGGATAAGAAACGTATGTCCACTCTTGTCACCACTATTTATTTAACATTGTCTTGGAAGTGTCATCCAATATAGTTAAGACGAGGCAATAAGAGTCATGAGAACCATAAAAAAAGAGTCAGGATTATGTTTCATTGTAAATAAATATCTCAAAAACCAAGAAAATCAATTGAAAAGCTAATGCAAACAATAGAGATACCAGAAAAATAGTGAATCCATGAAATAACATACAGAAAATAATTGTCTTCATACATACAAGCATACACTTAAAAGATATATTTTGAAATCTAATATAGAACAAAAGACATGACTTATTATGGCAACAAAAAAGATTTAAAAAACTTAGAAATGTGAAAAACTTACACAAGTAAAACATTTAAACACCTTCCTAAAGGATCCAAAAGCAGACTTGAAAAATACTAAGAAATAGTGTGTTCTTGGATAGAAACAGTGTCATAACAATGTCAATTCTCTTTAATTTAAAAATTTATACCAATCCACATTTACAATTACCAGGATATTAGTTTTTCTAAAACTAGATAATTCTATGGATGCAAGAATGATGCATGCATAGACAGACCAAAGAACCAGGAAAAAAAAAAGTCCAGAAACTAGATCCATGTACATATGAAATTCTATAAACCCCTACACTTTTCTTTTTAATTTCATTAATCTAACCTGAATTTGAAATAAATAGGAATCACTGAAACACAGTGTATAATACATAAAATCCCTGAATTCATGACGACACTTAAAAGAGTAAAACAACAATAAGAAAACAGTACATTCCTTCCGTGACCACCCATTAATTAACACTGAACATTTCAGGGAAACTAACTCTTTATTCTAAGAGATAGCAATACTTCTCTGTATCAACTCTACTTTAGGGAAACCAGGTAGCCCTAGTAACTGAGAAAATGTCTTTCTTTAAAGAAGACATCCAAGTGATAAATACAGAGGAAGAAAAAAATAGAAAATATAAATATTTTGCCCTGGCTGGCGTAGCTCAGTGGATTGAGCACAGGCTTGCGAACCAAAGTGTTGCAGATTCGATTCCCAGCCAGGGTACATTCCTGGGTTGCAGGCCATAACCCCCAGCAACCACACATTGATGTTTCTCTCTCTCTCTCTATCACCCTCTCTTCCCTCTCCAAACATAAATAAATAAAATCTTAAAAAAAAGAAAATATAAGTATTTTGTAAAACTTAACAAAATAACCAATTCAAGGAAAGGTAAAAGGATGAAACCATCAGCTGAAAATTTGACATACAACTGTAATGGAGAACACCACTGCTGCCCCCGAACCTGACGTCAGTCAGACGGCATGTGCTTCCTGAAGCAGTGCAATGACAAGCAGACAGCCTGTGAAGCATCTCACCAAAAATATAAACTTGACATCTGACAGAGTTTCACAAGCTAACTTCCATTTTATAGGAATGATGGGGATCAAGGACCACGTTAAACAACAGAATAAAGAAAAATCATGACAACATTTTTAGTTCCCTCAACCATCTACTAAGACAAAATATGAGGGGAAAAGACTGATCTTGACTAAAAAAAGGGTAGGAAAAATAAGTACATTTAAAGATTCTCAGGGTCATCAGATCAGTAACTAGGATATGCAAATTAAAACAACAATGAGATTCCACTCCATACTTTTTGAATGGTTGAATAATAAATATTTTTAATAATGAAAAAAAAGTACTAGCAAAGATGTGGAGAAACTAGAATTCTCATATATTGCTTTGAAAAATGCAAAATGGGCAGCCACCTAGAAAACGGTTTGCAGTCTTATATGACACTAAACATACACTTACCATGTGACCCATGAAGTCTCAAAAAATACTACTGAATATTTACAAAAAAATTGTATATCTTTAGTGAATATATATGTGAATGTTTACATCAAATTTACTCATAAACTCCCAAAGCAATCCAAATGACAAAACATTCCAAATGTCCATCAGATTGACTGGATAAACAAATTGCAGCAACATCTGCATGATGGAATAATACTCAGCAATGAAAAAAGAACAGGCTTCTGATATGGAAACAACAAGGCAAATTTCAAATAATTATGCTAAGTGAAAGAAGTCGACATCCCAAAAGTCTATATCCCACATTATTCCATTTCTATGCTATTTTGAAAAAGGAAAATCCTACTATATGGATATAAAAAAGGATCACTTGTTACAACCTTAGGGTAATACGGAGAGAGTAAAATAAAAGGAGCATGAGAGAACTTGATTATGGTATTGCTTATATAACTGTATACATTTACCAAATTCTAGAGTCCTGTACCACAGGACTCTACACAAAAGAAGTAAATTATACTGAATGTAAACTATACCTTAATAGACCTGACCTTAAAGAAAAAAAGAAGAAAAAAGGGCCTACAAGATGTAAAAACAAATGAAACTTGTTTGAATTCTGACTCAAACAAATAACTAGAAAAATATTTTTAAACAATATTGAAAATTTAATTGCAGTCTGATTTTTAGCTACAACCAAGCAATTATTTTAATTTTGTTAGGTGAGATGACTCCCTGGTAATCATTTTAAAGCCCATATTCCTTACTTTTAAAAGATGCACATTGTTGCATGCTGGGGCAAAATGATAAGCTTTAGAGCATTCAGAAAAAAAAAACTAACAAACAAAAAAGGGAGACATTTAAAAACTGGCAGTTTGTATAATTCTACCACCTAGGTGATGAATATATGCTAGTCAATTATTAAAGAATCAGCTAATTATATAAGCAATTCTATTTTGTATAAGTTTGAAAATATTTATACTTAGAAATTAAAATTGTAAGAGAAAACCATTTTTGAACATTTATCCCATACCTGGACACGTTTTACATACTTTATATGTTAACACATTTAATGTTCACAACAAAGCTAACTAAGTGTGATTATAATCTCCATTTCACACATGAAAAAACTGAGGCACTCAAATTTTTAAGAAATTCCCAATATTAAGTAGCTAGTAACAGTCAAAGAGGCTCAGCCTACATTCTTAACCACTGCTAAATCATAACAAAGGTTACAAAGTTTGCTGATGGTCTGTGTTATTTCTTTAATTTGGTTATCACATTGATACATTCAATAATACATCTTCATATATATATAGTAATTAGTGTATATATATAGTAATTAGTAATATAATAGTATATATATAGTAATTAGTATATCTTTAGTAATTTCCCACTAAAGCAGAGATAGCAAAGTGTCTGTAATTTTCTAGATAATAACAACACACCTGTTTAGATTATAAAACAAAAAAAATGTGAAAGTTAATTACATATAATTTGGAATAAGATAATAAGTCCATTTGAACTATTATGTGGCCTTTTTCTTCCCAGGGGAATGATTTAGTAAATGACAATATTGATCCCTCCACTAAACGTGTCAATATGCTCTCCTGTATGGCATAGGGGTCTCTGCAGATGTGGTTACAGGTTAGAGGCCATGAATTAGGGAGATAATCCTGGGTTACAGGGTGAGCCCAATATAATCACAAGTCCTCAAAAGTA
Source organism: Phyllostomus discolor (assembly GCF_004126475.2). NCBI lineage: Eukaryota > Metazoa > Chordata > Mammalia > Chiroptera > Phyllostomidae > Phyllostomus > Phyllostomus discolor. Next base: position 56,267,906 of record NC_040908.2, on the reverse strand, counting down.
GAGACTTTCCTGCTTTACCTCAGGAAGAAGTGTATGTAGCGGTGTATGTAGCGACAGAAAAGTCAAAGATGCAATGTAAAAAGGACTCCCCCCTGCGGGTTGTGGCTTCAAAAATCCAGAAGGGCCATGAGCCGAGAACTGTAGTTGATTCTAAACGCTGGGAGTGTCCTGCGGCTGCTAGCTAGCAAGAAAATACAAGCAACTCTACAACCTCTAGCAAGTGAATGTGCGCAACGACCCAAAGGAGCAAGGGAATGGATTTTCCCCTAGAGCCTCCAGAGGGAACGCAACCCTGTCAAAACCTTGATTTTTGTCTGCTGAGACACATGTTGAACCTCTAACCTACATGAATTTAAGATTATATATTTGTACTGCTTAACCCAGTGTGTTGTAGTCTCATAGTAGTGATACAAAACTAATACAAAGGATAACTGTTTTTTTCCTTTTAAATGGACCATCATGCTGCCTATTGCAGCCTTTCATAATTCAATATCAGAATTTGAACTAAATCTCTGTTTCCTCAATATGAATTTTCCAACATTCTTGCCTTGACTACATTCATTAAGCAAATGGTAATACTGACAGCAGGTAATGAGACAGTGGTTGGGGGGCCAATCTCACCACTGAATTTTTTCCAAACCTTTTCACGAACAATGAACAAAAAGATTCCATTTAAAAACTTGCATTAGTTAACAAATTATTTCTCTTTAAAAGTATCTAAAGGTATCGGTGACAGTGGTCAATTCCAAACTGTGACTGCCATCAACTCCAAAGTATCACCAGGCTGTGCTTACAAAATTTCATGCAAACACGAAGAAAACTGTTAATTTAGTTGATCCTCATAAGTGTATGCCAAATAAAGGTACAGTTGCCACTAGCTTTCCTGAAACATTGAAAGTATTGCTAAGTTCACTGACCACTGAAATTCCCTTGAACAGATATGGAAGATATTTCACACCTGCCAGTGTTTAAACCCTCTGGCATCCTTACAAAACAGAGCATCGGTTTCTAAATGTAAGCCCTCCATGAGAGTAATGACAGCCAATAATTAAATTAAGTGTATTCTTCTATCATTAAACTCACTGGGAAATTGCCAATGCGGCTATATATAAATCCCATCATCATGGTGGTATTTTTCTCCCTCTAGAGGTGAGAAAGTGAAACTTTTCAATTCTGCCTAATTTTTGTCACCTGTCCTCTAGTTAACATCCAATCCCACCTCCCTCTGTACTTTCTCAACACACATTTACTTAATGACTCTTGGAGCCAGGCATACTTCTGAATACTAGGATCTGATAAACTCAATAATAAAATAAAGACATTGCATGAGTGTCTAGAAAAAGGTGAAAATTGGTGAATTTCTGAAATTTCTCCAAGTTTGACCTCAAGAAGCAGATTCTAAAAAAACATAGGTTTTCCAAATCTAACCAGGAGATGATAGGGTTTCTACCATAGGCATCTCTTGACCAAAGGCCCAGTTCAGAACTACTATCCTTTCTGTATCCTTTCTGGTACATACTGTTGTTACATCTGAAAGCACAGCAGATGCTACTACATTTTGCTACTACATTTTCAGTTTCCAATGTCAGATGACCCATAAGCTTGTGGCAACTTTGTTCAGATAGATTTTTATCTGCTTATCTCTGTTTTTTTCCAACACCTGTAATAGTGCCTGCATGTTTTATAGCAGGGGTGTCAACCCATTTTCACTGGGGGCCACATCAGCCTCGAAGTTGCCTTTGAAGGGCCGAATGTAATTTTAGGACTGTATAAATGTAACTACTCCTTAACTGTTAAAGAGCTGAAATTACATTTGGCCCTTTGAAGGCAACCGTGAACGAGGCTGAAGTGGCCCCCGGTGAAAATCAGTTTGCCACCCCTGCATTATATGTTGGGCTGTCTGCACCCACCATTCCACTTGAGGATTTCCACCTGGCAGCTATTCAGACCACAATGACTACTCCCGTTTGAAGCAGTGACAACATTATTATGCCTGGGCTTTGTTTAAATAATCTGTTCAAACATTTATCACTTACATTTATCAACTATATCTATAAAAAGTTATTACTTACATTAACGTTTCAGATGAAAAGGGCACAATTATCACCTTCCCAGTTGTAGCGACTAAATTAAATTTAGGTTCTCTCGTTTTCAGAAGAACAAATATATTCAGCTTGCCATGACTACATGAAGCAAAACTGTCATAAATACATGGTACCAGCCCTATTGAATTGGTAACATCTGAAAATACCACTTACTTTTAGATACCTGACCTAATTGGATTTCAAAATTATGGGGGGAAATCAACATTTTTTAAAGCATTAATTTTAAAAAGTAATTACAATACACAGATGATATATTATAGAACTGTGCACCTGAAACCTGTAATTTCATTAACCAAGGTCACCCCAATAGATTCAATAAGAAATAAGTTTGCTGTAAATAAATACATTAATTAGGTTACATAATTTGGGGGGTATATATAATAAATGGTTTAGAATTGGATGAAGTAATTCCCTCCTTAGTCAAAATTTTATGTAAATTACGTTATTTTTTGTAACTTCTTCAAGCCTGAAATAATTTGTAACAGACTTCCTCCAACTTGCAACAACAAATGTCATTTATTTTCCAGTATCTCATGTCATCGCAGAATGACCTAACATAGATTTCTAAATAAAAACTTTATATTTGTCTGATATTAATAAATGTTATGAAACATGGCTCAACTATTTATGTATTTTTAAAATTCCTAAATATCTTTTGATGTAATTAAATATCTTTAATGTAACATTGGAAATGTAAAATTGTATATGACAAAAATAAATTAAATATATATCATTTCTTCAAAGAACGAAGAAGGTATTAAACACTTGGTAACTACTTGGAAGTGGTCAGCAATAATGCTACAATGAAGTCCAATCATCAGGACGTCCTGGTGCCCATAATATCTTAATGCTATCTAAAACACATGCCTTACGCAAGTGGGCTATGGCTTTCAAATGAACATTTTAAACTGAGCTGCACTAAGATCAAAGAGGAAAATAATGAATTCAAACAAGCTGACAGAAAGCTTAAAATATAAAACCTACAAGAACATGGCTGCAAACTTTCACACTCACATTTTCACTAACTTAAGTAAAATGAGTTCAAGTTAAAAAGTAGAAGTTATGCTTTCATAGTTTTTAGTAGGCATTTCTTCCCTAAATGAAGCATAATAAAGTAACAGAGAACAAGGATATGTCTGACCTTCTTCATTTATGAATGAAATACTTTAATTTATTTTAATAGCAACTTAAAATGCCTAAGGCTTTTTACTTAAACTCCATAAACTACGATCTATATATTTTTACAACAGGCTCAATGCCCAGTGAGGTTGTAGGTTTTAGTATATGAGAAAAACAAATACCAAAAATACATTAAGTCATCTATCAATGAGCATGCACCCCCTCGACAAATGTAATTTCAGATATACTAATACCTAGTCATTCTGTTCGAGACTGTACATGGAGTCAAACTAAGGAAGAAGGTATACCTTTTTGAATAATATATAAAGTAACATGGCTGCTTTTTAAAATTGAGGTATAAGGACCAAAAGTATATTTAGTGAGTTTTCAAAACTGTATACTACTGTAACCACCACCAAAAACAACATACAAAAAATAAAGTAAATGTCCATTCCCTGTGAAGTCTACTTTATTCCTTTCTAATAAATTGTTCTTCTTTCTTCCTGGTAAATATGGCTGAATTTTTGAACATAGCAAATAGAACTAGACATCTAAATATCTTCATTGGCAATTTATTACATTGAAATTGCCACTACTAACAAAGTTTTTCTTATTTGAAAATGTTTTCAGAGACTGAATGGTGACACACTTTCATGTTCTAAGTGTTTGATTAATGAAAAAAGAAGTCGGAAGTCATTCATAAGTAAGTCTTTTCAGAAAAGGGTAATTACAGAGAAGAACAAGGAGGTGACACAGCCCAGATATCTAAGCACCAAGCACTGAGCTAACCACTTTACACTAATGTTTGCACATGCTCTCCACAGCAATCCTGAAAAATAGTTATGATAATCTTTACTCTGGAAATGAAGAAATTAAGATCCAATAAATTTAAGTAATTTGGCCAGGATTTCACATTTGTAGAGTCAGGATTCTAGTCCAGATCTTTTACTAAAACAGATGCTCTTGTACTACATTCCAAGCAGACTTCACAGTGGTCAATAATTTTGGAGTAAAAAATAAAGCATCAGGACCTCCTGTCTCTCTCTGCTATTGATACACTGACTCAGCTGTGTGGTCATGGGAAGTGAAGCCAAGCAGTAGCAGAAGTCCAAGGAGATGGATAAACGTTTGTCCTGAGAAAAGAAGGACCTACTTGATGCAGGCTGTAAAAATCCTGCTGCTGGGCACAGGCCAGAGAGGCAAGTGCACCTTCCAGAAACCAACGTGGTTGCCTGTGAGGAGTTCCACCGCACTAGAAGGTGATCCAAGGTATAAAAGTACTGGTAGATTTCAAGAGAAGCTTCGTATTCTTGAGGGAGTGACGTTGGACACCCGATCACTCAGGGCACCTCAGGGAATGGTGAAAATGTCAGCTTTTTGGATTTGGTTTTCAATATCTTTCTTCTACAAGAGCCTATGGGCAGATAGAGGCTTACAGAATCCCTAGGAACATCACAGATACATTCAGCTTGGTGAATCAGGAAAAAAAAATTCCTTGATCAAAGGGAAGTGTGGACAGCCAGGTTACCTTCCATAACAATAAGATATTCTCCTTTCCCAGAAGACCTACCAAAATATTCGTAAGTACAGCTTTGAAACTTAATATGTCCCTTTCAAAATGACTGATGTAAGTGGTCAAAGACCAAAAAGCAAACATTGGTATGAATGCTTCCTTCCACACCGTAATATCAATGACTCCTTGATTTGCAAATATCAATGACTCCTTGATTTGCCAAGTGGATTTCACCAGAAAGCTTACAAAAGACACACTGACTTGTTGCCTTACAGACACTATGAGCATTTTTTAAATTATCATCAATAACCAGGTTGTCACTGCTGTCTCCATAGTTCTTTTTAGACAACACAAACTTGCTTAGGGAGAAAGTGCAAATGGTAAGAATCAAAGATTATTTCTTAGAATTTGATGGGATCCACACCGCTTAAGAGATATCCAAAAATTCCAAAGATATCTAAAATTGTAACAAATGCTGCACAAGCAACAGAAGCACTTTTAACACCAAGTCACAGTACTATCAACATGGAAAACACGTGCCTTGTTTTCTGTGATAGGAAGGATACTATTCCTCATGACAAATTTAAACATCTTATGCTACAGTTATACACATCTTTTTGCATTTTAATTGTTTGTGTTAACAGTTTTCTATATGTTTCATTTCACAAAATACAAGTTTAAAACAGGAATTGGAAAAATCTTGATTCTACATTTAGCTTTATAAAAATCTTTGTTCCTTGTCTACAGACTTTGGTGTGTGGCTGAAACATGCTGAAAAATACACCACCAATATCTGCTAATGTTCATGCTTTGATCTATTTCACTATGGCTACAATTTGAGGCAAGTTGTAATTTCCTGGCATACCTCAGACTGTATATTTTGGGCTTTAAATTCTTCCACTTTTCGAACTGAATGTTCCGTCGGTGCCAACTACTGATACTTAAATACTGGCAGATCTGAGGTTAAGGGCAAGTAAAACAGGCAAGCTATCTCTTGTCTGCTCTACACAGCAGGGACAAAAACAACACCGATCTTTATTGTGGCCTCCAACTTTCAAAGGGATATTGGAAAAAAGTTTGATAGGAAAAAACATTCCAGAGTTTTACACAGATTTAGCCTTCATGTTTTTAAACTGCTTGTATACCTAATAATCATTTTGTTTTCAAATCCTGTAGTGTCTAGAGTTAATTTTCTTAGGGTTTTAAAGCTTATATTAAGGTTTTCTGGTCTGATACTATGAACAGTTTGCAGGTGGCACAGAGAAGTAAATGGCAAACAAATACCATATACAATGTTTTGATCAAAAGGAAAGAGTGAAACACAATTTGCCTTTTTCACATTTAATTATCATGTATTTAATGTGCCATATGTAAAACATTCTGGCCATAACAGCAACTAAAAACTGTAAGCAACTGCATAATTGAACTGTCTAAATAAATATATCCTTTCCGTATAGTTTCTTTTAATTAATAAAATGTCACTGTATTTTAATGAAGCTACTCTTCTTAGCATTGGAGACTTTCACAGTGGCAGGGATATAAGGTGGTATATACTAACCTTTCAATTTTTTTAATGAGGAAACTAATGAAGAGGACAAGAATGAGTTAAAACTGGACCTAAAACCCAGTCTCTTTATTCCAAGCCTGGGCTCCTCCACATCCATAATTTTTTAATATCCTTAGTCTCAAAGCTTTTCTAAAAAGTAATCAAATGTGGAAGTTTGATATAAAAACAGATTGAAGCAGTGATGTTCAGGTTGAAGTTGGGGGAACCACAAGTGCCAGTCTGCTCACTCTCCCTCCTCCAACTTTTTCAGGAATCCCTTAGGTTCAGTGGAATGCACTTGAAAGCCATCTGCTCTACACTATATCCTCTCAAAATAAATCTGGAGGAAAGTCAAGTTTAAAAATGTAAAAACTTAAACATCAGTACGAAAGACAAATTATAGTTCAAGATAACAATATGAGACGTGTCCCAAGTTAGTTCATGATGAAGCCCCAAATGCATGAGAAATTCAGAGCTCTGGCAGTGGTCTGGAGTGAGTCCCCAAAGGGAAGGACTGACTTGGGTCTTAAAATTTGCAAACAACAGCTTTGACAAGGTGTCAATATCTATAATAGAGCTCATGCAACTCAACAGCAACAACAACAAAATCAATCTAATTAATAAATGAGCAGAGGACCTGAACACACTTCTTCCTAAAGGGCATACGAATGAATAGCCAACAGATATATGAAAAGAAGATCAACTTCACTAGCTGTGAGACACATGAAAACCAAAACTACAATGAGATACCATGTCACCCTTGTTAGAATTAACAAGACAAAAATAAGTACTGGAGAGTCTGTAGATAAAAAGAAACACTAGTTCACTGCTGGTGGAGTAATGGAAGAGGAGCCCCAGTGGGAAATAAGGCAGGGTAAATAAAAGTACCAAAAAGACTGGGCATGCATGCTCTGCCCCAGCAACTGGGATAAAGCACCCATGACTCGGCAGAAAAGAAGCCCTAATGACTGACATTTGGGGCTAGGGAGGTGATTGGATGGGAGGGACATACCCTCCCATCTACTTCTGCAGCAATAGAGGGAGGATAATGGGGGCAGTTTTTAAAGTAAGAGCACATGGAAAACGTGTGCTTTGCTCCCTCTTTGATCTGGTTAGTCTGCAGCTGGGGCTTAGACTCTTGAACTGGTGGGCCTCGGAGGAAATGAATCATCTGGGAGCATTCCCCATGCTCCTACCCACACACTCCAGAATCTGCCCCGCCAGCAATGCTGCAAACTAGGCTGGTAAGAGGAGAGCAAAGGGGAGGAGGCTTGTGGGTGGGCTGGTCCGTGGAGGTGGTGTGGCCAGGCAGCAAGCCCCACACACCTCCACGCAGGAAACCATCAGTGTCGGCCACCTGCCCACATGCTCCTCCAGCAGTGGACCCCATCAGAGGTGGCCACCTAACCACAACTTACACACTCCTCTAACAGGAGGCCCCATTGAAACAGTGTGTAGCCAAGGGGGAGGGTGGGGGACAAACAGGGATTTGGAATGGGGCCCAGAACTCAGGGTGTCCAGGAAATATTAGAAAGGCATATAAGATGTCCTCACCCGTTCCCCCCTTCAGGTGTGAGTTGGGGGAAAGGACAAATGGAGCAGGACCATTGAGAACTGTTTTGCATAGCAACAGCTTTGTAGCTAACCTCTGGTGTGGTCATTTAACATATCTATAACCTTTAACTGGTTGCATAGATATGTTAGATAGGTATGGCCAGGCTCTGAGCCAGGGGAATGGAAGTAACTTCCCCCGCAAGACATAACTTGAGGGTAGGTCCCCCAAGTTAGAGTGCCTGGGTGGGAACTTGGAGAAGATTGGCTCCATGACATGGGGCCATGCCTGCCCAGACTCACTATGGCAGCCCAGTAAAGCTGGAAGGATAAGAGAGTGCTGGCAAGTGTAGTCAATTGTGGGAGGAGTTGGAAATGGGGATGCAGAGGACTGGCATGGGGATTTAAACCCAGACTCGACTGCCATTGAGGAGAGAGGATCACGCAGCTGTGGCAGTGCAGAGAGCCACTCGGTTTTGGCCATGTAAGACAGCCACGCACTTCTGGCAGGGTGGAGACCCCTGAAGCTTTAGAAGGGGGAACCACCACCCAGCTTTAGCTGGAGATCCCAGCAACACAGCTGATGGTGCCAGGAACCGAGGGAGGCCTACCAGCCAAGCACGGATTACTGGGAAGAACTGGGGACTGCCTGAGCCACGGACTTATATTTCTTTTTCTGAGATACGGTACCCCAGGCTGGGCAAAGAGGGGAAGGAAGGACTGTGTATGTTTTTAAGTGTTTTAAGGGACTTTGGGATTTTGAAGAAGACATTAGGTCACTACTTTAAGTCTGTATAGCATTAAATAAACATTTCCTTTCCTTTTCACGAATCTCTGGCATTGAGAGATGTTTTTCCTATAAGGCGGTGGACAGTCAAGCCCAATAGGGGGTTATTTTGATAATAGTATATCGCCCTTGGCCCCCTTTGTTCTGTAACACCATCAGTGGTGGACCCCTGCCCACAGCTCCATGCTCCTCTGTGGGAGCCCCACCAGTGGCAGCTACCCGCCCACTGCCCCTGCATCCCTCCAGGGCAGGCTCTATTAGCATCTGCCATCCACATGCCTCCAGCGGGGGCCTGTCAGTGGCAGGCCCAACACCCTTTCTCCACAGGTCAGTGGCCCACTGACCAGAAGCTGCCCTGATTATGGCAATTCCCGCCATCACTACTGTGCCACCCCAGGCAGGGCCTCAGACCCACCACACTAACATGCGGGATGGGGCTTAGCAGACCACCAGAGGACAGTGGCCAGAGGGAAAGGACCGCACATGGTGGATAGGATGGCTGGATGTACAGACTCCAAAGGATGAAAAGGACAGTACTCTGGGTAGGAGGAGAGGTTCCTGGTGCAACCTTAAACTGAGCTGGTAGAGAGTGGCAGGGTGATTTTCTTTGAGGCTTTTTTTTTTTTTAATTTTATTTATTTATTTTTAGAGAGGGAAGGGAGGGGGAGAGAGAGAGAGAGAAACATCAATGTGCGGTTGCTGGGGGTCATGGCCTGCAATGCAGGCATGTACCCTAACTGGGAATCGAACCTGCGACACTTTGGTTCGCAGCCCGAACTCAATCCATTGAGCTACACCAGCCAGGGCTATTCTTTGAGGCTTTTTCAAGGAAACAGGTTTTGATGCAGAAATCTGCCGTTATTTCAAGCTGTATACAACTTTAAATAAAGGATTACTTTTCTTTTCCACCAGACTCTATCTCCAGAGTTTTTGCTTATGGGAGGTGAGTGGTAGGACCCCACCGGCTGTTCAGGAACAGAATGAGGCTGTCGGTAACAGTGTGAATGTAAACTGATGCAACCACTGTGGAAAACAGTAAGAAGGTTCCTCAAAAATTGATAATTGAGTCACCATATGACCCAGCAACCCCACTTCTGGGTATCTACCCCCAAAATTGAAAACATTTATTCACAAAGATTACAGACATCTCTGTGCTCACTGAAGCATTATTCACAGTGGCCAAGACATGGAGACAGCCAAAGTGTCCTTCAATAGAGGATTGGATACAGAAGATGTGGTACATGTATACAATGAAATACCACTCAGCCATGATATACTGCCACTGTGACAACATGGATGCATCTGCAGGATATCATGCTAAGCCAGATGCAAAAAGCTGAGAACTATAAGATTTCACTCAGGTGCTGGATATAAAAGGGGAAGGGTTTATAGGAACAAGTATAAAGGACACATGGACAAAAACTAGTGGGGGTGGAAATGGGAAGGAGGTGGGGAGGGCTGGGGAGTGGGCTAGGATGGGAGTGAAAGGCAGAAAACTGTACTTGAACAACAAATAAAATTTATAAATAAATAAATAAATAAATAAATAAAACTAAAAGCAACAACTAAACAAACAAGATAAACAAAGACAGAGACAACAGTATGGTGGCTACCAGAGGAAAGGAGGATGGAGGGTTAGTAAAAAATAAAGGGGTCACATACATGGTGACGGAAGTAGGCTTGACTGGTTGTAAACACACAATGCTATACACACACACACACACACTATATGTATATAGAATATATCAGGATTATATACTTGAAACCTATATAATTTAATTAACTAATGCCAACCCAATAAATTATTAAAAAAAAAAACATGGGTTAGTAGTGAAGGAGGGAGAGGCAAGGGAAAGCACATTAGTAGCAGCACTGCAACAAGAACAATTTAATTTCAGCATAAGTGAGCAGACCAACAAAGCTCAGAGGATGGAGTGGGGAAGTGGGACTGGTGAAGTTAAACAGAAATATATGTTGGAACCAGGTTATTTCACCTTAATGAGTTCCAACTTTATCCTGTAGGCTGTAGGGAATTGAACTGAAGGTTTCTGAGCCAGGGAGTAACATGGTAAAAGTAAAGTGTTTTAGGAATTTTATTCAGAAGGTGGTATAACAATATTCTAGGGAAGAAAAACAAGAGGAGAAAGACCAGGCTATTCATAGACATCCAGGCATGATAATGATCAAAACCAGGTTAAAAGCTGAAAGAACAAAAGGAAAGAGAGAGAGAAAACATCAGGAAGGAAGATATAAAAGGCCCCAGAAAACTATCTGTCATCCCACGTACTGGAAGCACAGTCTGGACAGTCACCACGCGATGATTCATATCTCACATGGTAACTGAACTGTATGCCCTCTAAAGTTCCTTTCTGTTCTGAAATTAAAATTCTGTGTAATGGACTGAGTAGATTAATAAGCGGTGAGGTGGGGGGAGCTAAAGACAATTAAAAGTTTAAAGCTTGCTTGACTGAGACTTCTATTACTGACCCTTACAAAACAAAATAAAAAGCAGACCCAGTTCCTTTTAAAATATTGAAAAATTTAGCCCTGGCTGGTGTAGCTCAGTGGATTGAGTGCAGGCTGCAAACCAATGTGTCCCAGGTTCGATTCCCAGTCAGGGTACATGCCTGGGTTGCAGGCCATGATCCCCAGCAACCGCACATTGATGTTTCTCTCTCTCTCCCTTTCTCCCTCCCTTCCCTCTCTAAAAATAAATAAAATCTTTAAAAAGTGTTGAAAATTTTAATCCAAAAAATCAAGTAGTATATGATGATGCATAATCCTCTAGAGTGAAGTGTTTCTAATGATTTATGACCCACATTTTCCCATGTTATACATCAAAGGAGACAACTCAGAAGAGAGAACTGGGTTGTTATCAGTGCCAATATAAAATAGTGCAAAATCTTTTTACATTTGGTCCTTTAAACCAGTCACACAGAGACACTCAAAGGCAGGTAAATTACCTCTGAGCATGAATGAGAATAGCACTTTATGGTTTAGAGCTTGCATATATATTTTTTATTAGTTCACTGGTCTCTGAGGGCAGCATTATAGTTCCATCTTCTTTGTAACTCTACATAGCACTTAATATACACATTTTATGCAAAAGAAAAGAGTTGACTAGTTCATGTTCAATTTTAGTCCACTGTTGTAACAGATCTTTTTTCACCTATTAACATATATTGAGTTGCTATCATTTTACATATTTATTACTAATTAGTATTCTAAAGTGTGCTTCCATGAACATGCTCCCAATGAAATTTATTGCCAAAATTTCTCACTTTTTCAATGTATAAAAGTGGCCTGAATTCTATATCTAGCCTCAAATATTTCCAGTATGATCTACAAATATTGTCATACTCTTCTATGCTAACAGTTGACAATCAACAAATTTCATCCAGGCTCTTAATTATCTGAAATGGATGATATAATTTTAAACAGCAATTATTTATAAGAAAGTCTTTCTCATGCTTGCAAAGGCTCCAGAGAGGCTATTTCATATGTGTCAAGGAAAAATTATTTCTGGATACCTGCTAAACACTTGGGATTATGATACAAAGACTTTTGCCCAAAGGATACTTAAAAGATACTAGTATCTTGTCAGAAGGAAAACTGACTGCTAGAGGAATAAAATACATACTGAATTGATCCACTGAAGAAGATGATGGAGCTATGTTCCTGAAGACCCCTCAAGAATAATAGGTTAGGATAGACAACTATATGCTCTGGCTCATTTCAACATCCATCTGCCATAACTTGAAACAAATACAGCAAGATTTCTTATATGATTCTAGATCTTTAAAAATTTCTGAAGAATAAAATATCCAGAATACTAATGAATGTTAAAGTAAATCTACCATTCTTTAGATTTCAGGAGTAAATGATAACTGTGAAAACCCTGAAGTTCTGTCCTTAATTATCAATAACAATATCGCTAACACAATAGAATATAAACTTACTATTACATGAGAATCCTGATTTAACATTTTTGTGAGTCAAGATATAGAATGGAATCTCTAAGATTTATAAGGTAATGCTGTTATAATGTGAGGATGATACATAATGATTTCAATTTACTGTGTTGTGGAGGACATTATCTCAGTTTAACATTATAAACATGGTCACACTGTTCAGCTGTGATCATTTAGAAAGTAATAAAATGTTTTTAAAACTTATGGCCTATGTAGTCCCACAATAAATATCAATACATTCAAATATGAGAAAACTTGGCATGAGAAGTAATTATAACATTTTAGTTTTACAGTAATAGATTTAAAAAGTCTCAGTGTATGTCTGTTGCTTAACCCTGACTGATCCTGAATTTAAATTTGCCAAAGGAGCCCTGGCTGGTGTAGCTCAGTGGATTGAGCACGGGCCTGCAAACCAAAGGGTTGCTGGTTCAATTCCCAGTCTAGGGCACATGCCTGGGTTGCAGGCCTGGTCCCCAGTAGGGGGCCTCTGAGAGGCAACCATACACTGATGTTTTCTCCCTCTCTTTCTCCTTCCCTTCCCCTGTCTCTAAAGATAAATTAAAAAAAAAAAAAAAAAAGAAAAACTGAAGACAGCTAAAAAATTTAAAAAATAAATAAATAAATTTGCCAAATAAGGTATTACATAGGGAAATAGAGTTTCCAGTACAACCCATCCATTAAGTGGCTTTAATGATTATACTGTGGCAAGTGTATCAAGTCCTCCATCAGTTCCTGGACAGCTTCATATTGTAAGACCTAACAGGTTCCTAGAAGGACATTGGAGGTGGCACATCAAAAATTAGGTGAAAGATAAAGCAGAGAAGAACAAAAGAAATGCACTTGGAACCCCTTCATAAATATTTCAATGCTTCTCAAGACAGAATAAAATTCAAATTCTTTCACATGCCATTCATCAGGATCTGACCCCTCTCTGCATATGCTTTCTCCTACCTTTCCTCAATCCCCAGTACATTCACCTACTAAGCCATTTCCCCCACATTCACATGCAGTCACACCCCATGAGTTTCCTGGCAGACCCCTGCTCATTTGTCCTTAACGTCTTCCTGAGAGCATAGCTATTCCCACAATGCACCGTGCATAAACCTGTCACCAAAGCTAACACAACTGTGGCAATATCTTACTGTCTGCCTTCTCCTCTAGGTGGTAAAATAAGCAATCATTTTGCTTTCTGTATATTTCCCAAGATAGTAAATAGTTATTTTTTAAAATAAATGATTAAATGAATGAATTTTTAGTATGAAATCAGAAATGTCAGTATGTCATACTTAAATATAAAATGGGTTCAACATTTACTCAATAAATGAAACAAATATTTATTTAGCACTTATGATGTGCCAGGCATCATATTAAGTGAGGAATAAATACAAAGAAGACTATAATAAGAACATGGCTATGAAGACATTTACAATTTATAAGGTACAATAAGAATTTACCAAACTACTATATGTAAATGGAATATTATAATAAGTGTTATATGATATCTGAAAAGAAAAAAGATCTGGTATATTCTCTGAGGTCAGAGTATATAATGCCTAGTGTCTGCCCCACCACATCTGCAGGCATCTTCTAATAGTCTTCTCTGGCTCCGTGATTATTTTCAGGAACTATCCCTGTGAACTGAAAACCATTTGGTCTGTCCCATTGAGAGACTCCAGTTTGCACTGCCCCTCACAGCCTAAGCACTCAGGCTTGAAGAGTCACTGCCTGACTTTGACTTCTTCCTGAAGATGCTGTATGTGGAACACATCTTTTCGCTCCACCTTCCATAGCCTTCCAAGAAGGGCCAGCCACAGGCCTTAGGGATGTGTCCGACACCTCTGCCTCTACTTAACTGGGAAGGGGAATCATCAAACCAGAATAAAGAGGAAGGTTTAACTCTGACTGGGATAACAGGTAAAGGCTATGCAGGCGCAACAACATTTGAGTTGGTCCTTACCTTTCGGGACATGTGGAATTGATAAGGGGATGACGGTAGTTGAGGAAGAGAGGCCTGCCTTCTTGAGCAGTAGCATAAAATGTGAAACTGAAAGCTGGCTCAGGTCGAGTAGCCTGCTTGAGTCACACTCAATCGTATATCCAGTAAGTGTGAAAACAGATTTAAAATATTACAAAATGCCCAGAAGTGCCAGATTATGGTTTAAAAAATATCAAGAAAAATCTCATCTTTTAAAAAAGGGAAGAAACACCTTTGGTAAAGAGAATGGGTTGTAAATGATAAGTTTAAAAAAAAGAAAGAAAGCAGTAGGACTTCATGAAATTGGCCTTGTGGAATCACAAAGGTATAAGTAATAAAATGATTTTCCTTCTCCAACTGAGTTTTCTTGTCTACAAAAACAGTAATTTTATTCCTCACTTTTAGTGTAAAAAGTTTATTGAATTTTTACGTATTTTCTATATATTTATCCAAATGTATATTTGTTGGGGCTAATATCTTTTCATTTCAATTCTTATCACTGTTGAACATCTGCCATTTTATCGTGTTTAATTGATTAGAACAAATCATAAAGATGCTATTTCAGTTTTTAACATGGAACTTTTGTAAGAACTTTAAGTACAAAAGGAACTGACTGTAAAGACAAGAAGTTAAAGTAGAATTCAATTTCCAAACACAATTTAACTTAAATTTCATCACAATGGGCAAGTATGAATTATACAGAGTATCAAACTAAAGGAGAAGAAAATAATACTAGGATTGGATTTCCATTTCCCTACAGTTTTTTCAGTTACATTTTCTCATCATTTCATGCAAAATATTCTCTTTTCTTCATCCAAATAATCATAACTATATCATACGACTCTCTGGCTATCTGTGCCCAGTCCACATCAAGAAAGGAAAATAAAAGAAATCATTTAAGTGTGTCAGCATTTCATCTTTTGGTCTCTGCATGTCAAGATACAATTTCAATATGCGGCAGATTTGACTTCCCTGAAAATAAAAGTGGAGAATAACTTTGGTTAGCAACATTATGAAAATTTCCATTTGTTTCCTTAATAAAATTATTCTTCATATGATAGAATATTTTTTCTTGTGAATAATGTATTTGGAGATGAATAAAGAAAAAGTAGTCCTTCATTTATCTTTTTTTCCTACAATGTGAGGAAGGTCTTTCTTTGCAATTCCAAATTTTAAAAAATAGAAATGGTCAGAAGACAAAACCTATATTGGGTTATCAGGAACTAACTGTGATGAGGACTTTTACTATATTGAAAGCTGGTGGCTAGCATTAACTGTGACTGTGACTGAAGGCCACACTCACACAATAGAGCCCTGATAGGCGCTGCTTTCATCAAAGTCTAACAGAGTTTTCCTTCTCCTGCCTTCCTGGGTAATGCCTTACACTATTGGCTACAAACTTCCAAAAATGCTCTTCTCACTTCATCTGGTTCCCTACCTACCTCTCTGGCTGTTCCTCATTTTGTCTTCTTGCGCTCTATTTCATCTGCTTATTCCATAAATGTCAGAAATCTTCAGGGCCCTACCCTGAGTCCTCTAGTCTTCTTTATATTTTTTTTCTGAAAATCTCCTTCCACAGCCATCTCTGTATGCTTTGATAAATTCTGTTATTTCCAGCACAGATCTCTCCCCTGAGTTCTAGATTCTTATCTCCAATAACCTACTGGATATTTCTTCTTGACAACCTCCAGGCACTTCACATTTGTTGTGTTTTCTAAAAAAAAGAAAAGAAAAATGTGTTTTTCCTCATGCATGACTCCACCAGCTGACTGTTACTTTCATACTCATCATAAATCAATAAAGCACCAACTCCCATGATTCTGCCACCTGTATATCACTTAAATTCCTCCATGACTTTCCAATACCACCACCATCTTAAGTCAGACCATCATCATCTCTTTTTGTATCAACTTTCTAAGTCCTCTCCCTGACTCCAGAAATGCTCCCACCAGCAGGCCACCAAGATCCTTCTCCAAACTCTACCTGTATTTTTTATTTTTTAAAAGATTTTATTTATTTATTTTTAGAGAGAGGAGAAGGGAGGGAGAAAATAAAAGAGAAAAACATCAATGTGTGGTTGCCTCTCATGTGCCCCCTACTGGGGACCTGGCCCACAACCCCGCATGTGCCCCAACTGGGAATCGAACCAATGACCCTTTGGTTTACAGGCCAACACTCAATCCACTGAGCCACACCAGCCAGGGCTCTACCTGTATTTTAAACATGTCAATTTGATCAAGTCATTTCCCCACTTAAATCCTTGCTGTACCCCACTGCTTACAAGATAAATGTTAGTTACATTTTAGTATGGTCTTCCAGGTTCTTTATGATCACTACAAGCCCCTGAACTTATGGAGTCTACTGTTTTACTGGGAGAGACAGAAAATAAACAAAAAAAATAAGTAAATAAAATAGTGCTTCATTTAAACAGCTCAACTGAAATAAATACTTAAAGAGACAGACCTGTTAGCTGTAAGCATCACTAATATAATATTTGAACTCCTGAGTAAAAGAGAAAAATAACCTGGCTGGCGTAGCTCAGTGGATTAAGCGCGGGCTGCAAACCAAAGTGTCGCAGGTTCGATTCCCAGCCAAGGTACATGCCTGAGTTGCAGGCCATATCCCCCAGCAACGGCACATTGATGTTTCTCTCTCTCTCTCCCTCTCCCTCTCCCTCTCCCTCTCTCTCTCTCTCTCTCCCTCTCTCTCTCTCTCTCTCTCCCCCTTCCCTCTCTAAAAATAAATAAATAAAATCTTACAAAAAAACATTTCTAAAAAAAAAAGAAAATGTTTAAAAAAGAGAGAAAAATAATTCAGGATCCATCCAAGGAACAGAGAAGTACTGACAGTGTATTCCTTCTACTTTCTACTCCTTGACCCACATATTAAGCCAAATGTAGGCACACTTGAGAAAAAAGTGTGAGCTTGTCATTTTTAAAAATGGTGTAATAAGAGATGTTATAGAATAAACTACTGTGGTGAGGTACGAATTAATTTCACTTTTGTTTCATGAAAATCAATGCAGATATGCATGGCCCACAGAGTAGGATTTCTAAAATAAGATAAGAATGGGTAAGTTCCTCCTTTTAAAAAGAAAACCCAGTCATCTTCACCTCTCCCAGCCAAAAATCTACTTTGTCTTTTAAGGAACCTCTATTAAAATGTGTCAGTGAGTAGTGACAATTGTCAATTCAGCTTTTGGAGATGGTCTTCCACTAGCATACATGTTATATTATGAAATATTAAGTAACACAGAGTTAGAACCTGAGAGTCTCATTTAAAAAAAAGTTCAAAATCATATCATAAAAACAATAAAATGAAATTTAATACTATATTTTTATAGCATCAATTCAGCAAGCATATTTTATTACCTCTCTGTCTATAACAAGATAATGGTTGAGAGTAGGTGATTGATATATAAATCTACATGTAGCAGGGCCAAACTTGGGTGGAGGGGAAAGAGATGCTTCTCACACCATTGCCACTGGTGCATTTAATCAGACTGTGCTCCAGGAAGGCCTCCGGGGGATGGCCTCCATTGGGATTAAGGAAGGAACAATGGCCATGCCCTCCAAGCTGGGGGCAGAGAAGTACCATTCAACCTAGCCTCCGATTGCACCTGATAAGAGTTTGAATGGCCAATATATAATTTAGCAAATCATGCTCTTTTCCAAATTAATGAAAATTAAATACATGTTACACCAGTACACTTGGTGAGTTCCCGTAGCATAATTATGACTTGCATTAAAGAACAATAAGTGACTCAAAGCCTTGTTCACATTTTGGATGGGATTTAAAAACAAAAATACATAAATTATATGTAGAAGTAACTTTATATAATTAGTGCTAAATTTTATATATCTGTACCTATTTTCCTCTTAGAGTATAATAAGGTCATTCTGACTAAATCTTGACCCTGTCCCAACCCATTGGAGATGAGTAATAATTTTGAGAGAAAGTGTAAGTACACCCTTCCCTACATAACAAATTTCAAACAGAACCCATTAACCATAGTGTATGGTCTCAAATGTTACATGTACAATATAACTTTTACTTTTAAGATGTCACTTTTTGTCCTAAAGAGATAAAGGGCATGTTATTACCTAAAGCTTTGTGGGTATCTGTCCAGTCCCATCATATATTTTATAAGAATAATGAATATATTTTTCATGTATGTATGAGATACACATTCAGAAAAGAAACTAATATTGAGAGAATAAAAAAAATTATCAGGTGAATAATAAACTTTTCATCTTTATTAGATGAAATTTTTCTCCAAATACTTCCACAAACAATGTCTTCAAAACAAGATGAATCACATACCTTATCATGTCAGCTGGACATGCATTGTCTTCTCACACTCAATGTACTATGCCGTGAATAAACACACATGATTGGTATGTGAGTGCATATATTGTTTGTATATTTGTTACTCACATTCATATCATAGAAATGAGCAATGCCTTGGAAAATTTTCATTAGTATTCTTGTCCTCTCTCTGTCACACACAGACACTACAGAATTTTAGCATCAAATGAGGATTCCAGGTTTTTTAACATCCAACTCCGCTTTATCTAGATGCATCCTTTCAAAATAATAAAAAGAAAAGTGATATGCTGCTCAACAGCCTAGATTTTCTATGATAATAACCATCAATTTCTGTTTAGACTGCTAACCTCCAGCTAGGCTTTCTTCCTCTGTCTCCATTCAGAGAAACTGGGGGCTGAAAAGCCCTATCATGTTTCAGTCAGGGAGACTTTAAAATATTAACTTTTCAGCCTAGGTCACCAAGAACATAAACTAACAGATGATTCTACCTTATTATATTATTTGAAAACACAGACTTTAAATTGGAATCATAAATGGTACAGTAGTTTGTATTAGAGGTAATATTACTTCTATACAAACTACAAAACTACTGCAATAAAAAAAAATGTGGTACTGGCATTAGGACAGATATACAGATTAATGAAACAGAACTGAGAGTCAAGAAATAGCCCTTACATTTATGGTCAACTGACTTTTGCAGACAAAATGTACTGAAACAATGGGCTATCCACATGTCAAAGAATGCAGTTGGATCCTACCTCACATCAAACATAAAAATTAACTAAAAGTGAATCAAAGATTTAAATATAAAAATTAAAACTATGAAACTCTTGGAAAACATAAACGCACATCTTTGTGATTTTATTTTTTTTAATTTTGTTGTATTTTTTTCTATTACCATTTAGTCCCCTTACACCCTTCTTCCCACTGCAATCACCACACTGTTGTCCACATCTAAGAGTCCTTGAGTTCTTCTGTTATTTTGGATTAGGTTATTGTTTCTTATGACACCAAAAGGGCAAGCAAACAAAAAAAAATAGATAAATTTGACTTCATCTAAATTAAAAATGTCTGTGCTTCAAAGGGTAACATCAAAAAATGAAAAGACAATCCGCAACATAGAAGGAAAAGTTTGCAAATCATGTATCTTGTAAAGGTCTAATATCAAGAGCACATAAAGAGCTATTACAACTCAGTAATAAAAAATAATTAATAATGGGCAGAAGATTTGAATGAACATTTCTCCAAAGAAAAACATATAATAGCCAAGAAGTACATGAAAGTACATGAAAGGGTGCTCAACATCATTAGTTAGTAGGGAAACAAATCAAAACCACAATGAGGTACTTCTTCACATCCATTACGATGGCTGCAGTCCCAAAGATGGAAAATAACAAGTGTCAGCAAAGATGTGGAGAAACTGGAGCCTTCTTACACTGGTGGAGGGAATGTAAAACGGTGCACTGGCTTTAGAAAATAGTTTGGCAGCTATTCAAAAATTAAACAAGGAATTGTCATGTGATCAAAATTCTACTACTAGGTATAGACATATACACTCAAGAGAAATGAAAGTGTATGTTTACAAAAAATATTTGTACACTAATGTTCATAGAGCATTACTCATAATAATCAAAAAGTGGAAACAACCCAAATGTCCATCAACTGAAGAATGGACAAATAAAGTATGATATATCCATAGAATATTATTCAGCCATGAAAAATGAAGTGCTGATAAATGTTACAAATGAATGAGCATTGAAAACAGTATGGTAAGAAAAAAAACAAGACCCATTTTATAATTTCACTTATATTCAAAAGTCTACAATAGGCAAATCTGTAGAAACTTTATGCAGACAGTGGGGCTGGCTGGAGAGGGGAATAGAGATTGATTACTAATGAGCTGGGGTCCCTTTGTGGAGTTAGAAAAATGTCCTAAAATTAGATAGTGGTGATAATTCCACAATTGCAAATATTCTAAGGATGACTGTATTCTACATTTTAAAAGTATAAATTGTATGATATATTAATTATATTTTAATACATATGAAAATCTAGTATTAGAAAGATAAAATTTGGGACAAAACACAAGGTAAAATCTGGCGTTTTCTCCATGAATGCCCAGCCCTGAAGTTAAGTAAATAGCACATTTTTAACATCTCCTTCTAGTTAAGGTATCATCTCTAGGATACAGTTATAACTCAGCTTCTGCCTATGGCTCTTTAGGTAATTGTATGCTTACTGTATGTAATTTTTCTACTACATTCACACTCTATTCTCTGGAATTGAAAGGCTTAAGGAATAAGCATTCTTTTGCCTCCCAATATCTATCATCTTTTCTTCATACTAGCAAGTATAAATGAGACAGTCACATCATTATCCAACCAACTATCCACATTTGCCACTTTCTCTAATTGTTTTTCCCACCCTTCCAATCCAGCAATCTGAATAAAAGCCAATTTCAATAACACTTTTAGAGTTATGAAACAACCAGATTCTTCCAAGTCTATTTGTATATTTTGAAAGTGTATAGACATTTTCACTCTGAACCTTCACAGATATGCCCTTTTTCTTTCTTTTCCATAACCACCAACTTGCTGATAGAGATGCTACATTCAACCTCTTGTCTCTAAAGACACACTTCTCATATATTGTTACTTGTCTTCTTCCATCTCCATCTCACTGAATTTCTAATCTCAAAGGTTGCTAACGACCTCCAAAATTGCCAAAGCAAATCGATTTTCCCAAGTTCTGAAACAAATGTACTTCTCTGAAGCATCTGATGCTGTTTAAAAAAAAAAACACTACTCTCTCCAAGTTCTCATTTTCTCCTTCAACTAAGTAAAAAATTATGTAGCTGATCTTTACCCGCTGTTTTGTCCCTAAGACACAAAGGTTTTCTTGGAGCAGTGAGTGGGGTACTGGAATCATCAAAACCTACATACCACACATTCACCAGTCTTTTGATCACAGGCAAATTAACTTCTCAGAGTCCCAGTTCTTTCTCTGTAAATTGTACATCTCCCAGTGTTTCTGTAAGGATGATGTGAGATACTGTCTGTAAATTTCTTAGCAGTGGCCTGCCACACAAATGGTAGTTTTTATAATAATTAGTATTATTTCTTTTTTCATCATCATAATCACTATCATACACTTTTTATAGAAAGGGAAAGGTCTAGCAAAGGAACATGTATAAAGGACCCAAGGACAACAGGGTGAGGATTGACTGTGGGAGTGTGGGTCAGTGGGGCAGGGTAGGGAAGAATAATGGGGAAAAATTGGGACAACTATAATAGAACAATAATTTAAAAATTAAAATTAAAAATAAAAACAAATCAGCCTTAAACACCTTATCCCGTTATGTCCTGTCCTCACTTCCAAGCAACCTAGGAATCCTCCGCTGGACTGAGGTAACAGATGTCCTCCTACTCCTGCCCATGCCCTCAGTCCATCTAACATGCAATTAATCATCTCTGTCAACAACAATTAAACACCACTACTTTAGTGCTGACATCACCATTCTCCCAGTCTCGGGTTTTAAAGCCCAGTGTCAGTTTTGATTTTTCCCTCCTCTTTAGGAAGAGTTTATTCAACTATATCTCTGTAATGTTTTATGAGTGCATCTCCTGTCCTCAAGTTCCACAAGAAAATGAGGCTGTTCCACATTATATCTCACTTCTATTGCTGGTTCCCAGACCTGGCAAATATCACAATCAAAATCCAGATCCTTGGCATTACCCCACAAACATAATCTACAATGGTTAAGACCTAGAAGTCAACCAGATTGAAAAATTTTGAGGTAATTAGCATAAACCACCAGATGTACAAATCAATGGCACAGTAGCAAAACAACCTCTGACAGTCTGTCTTTAATATCAGCTCTTTTTAATGCTTCTTATCCAATAATACCAACTGAATTTTCCCAAATTTCAGCTTCCCAACTACTACCCTAAAACATGCCCGACCTCTCCATCACCTACAGAGTAAAATCCAATCTTATTCAATAATCATTCATCAAAATCTAGTGTAGGATCTACAATAATAAGTGCTGAGTATATGAAAACTAAGGATAAACCTTTAAGAAGCTATAAATCCAAAGACGACAAGAGAGAATAAGAGAGATATGGGGGTGGGGGGCACAGAGAGGGAAGGAGAAAAAGAGAGAGTAAAGGAAAGAGAATGAATACAGCCATCTTCTCAATACCTCCAACATGCTAAACAAAGCATCTACAATGGAAATTCATTTTCTTCTTAGTTTGGCATTCAAAGCCTCCACTGACACTTCTTTGTTATTTACCACTGTTACTCAAGCACCAACCAAAATGAGCAATTTTCATAAAAACTCTGAGTCTTTCTGCATACAAGTTTTGTCTATAGTTTGCTCTCTGGCTATAATATCCCCCCATACTATGCCATTTTCTTGTGCCCTGATCCTTGTAATTTTTTCTGTCCTAACTGGTGTGATTCCCCAAACAGGAAATTAGCCCTTCCTGATACTTTAAACTTCTATAGCTTTATGTGGAACTGAGTGTTTTGTACTCTGTATCACAGATGTTTTATATTTGTTATCTTTCCTTTTATATTACAAGCCCCTGCAAGGATGGTAAGATTCCTATTACATCTGTCAACTAATGGTGGTTGGCACCAACTCATTGCCAACAGGAACCCCCAATTTGGGGTGTGGTAAAGAAAATTTTACTCAGTGTAAGGCAGCTCAACTGTGATACAGCACTGGCTGTGAAAAGAGCAGAGCTAGGATGCAGCCATGGGGCCAAGTCCCTCTGAGGCTTCACAGCTCTGCTCCTCCTTCTGCTCTGCTCTATGCAGTTCTGCTTTGTGCTGGGCTGTTCTGTTCTGCTCTGAGTTGCTCCATGGCCTGCACTGCCCCACTCTAGCAAGACACCTTCAGTGTTTCAGGTAGCCAGGGAAACACAGTCTTCAGTCTTGGTGGAAGGTGGAGTGTACCCTCCAAGTCAGAGGGGAGCTGGCTAATATAAAGAGAACCCCCTGCCCCTGGTCCCTGATTGGCCCATCTTTATGCAAATAAGAACTACAAATCCTTGTAGCTTAATTGATCCAAAAGGCACTGTCCTGATTGACCAAAATAGAGCCATTTTGATTGGTTGGAGCTGCATAGCACCAATTGGCTAGAGAAAGCTTCAGTCCTATTGGTTGAAATAGGATTCCAGGAACTCCTTTACAAGGGCTGCCTCATGACAGGAAAAAAGTACAGGCAGGCAGTTCAGTGCAGGGTTCTCCCTGAAGAGCAGTTTGCATAGGAGGCACCTGTGTAGAAATGGCTGCTATGCTCGGATTTTTTTTTTTAATTTTAGTTCATTTAGACCCTAGGAACCCTTCTTGGGAGGTATGTTCTTTCTCAAGGTCCACAGATCTTACATTAAATTTTAATGGCAACTAAATACATGTTTAATCAATACACATAGATAAATAGATAACTAATACTTCATAAAACCTGAATTCTGCACCTCTTCAGAGCTTTATTAAATAAGAAAAAGTTCAATAAGATGGTATTCTCAATAAAAAATGATAGCTGATTAAGCTATAGCTAATAATGGGACATTATTTATCATCATTAAATGGCTAAATCAGTCTTCACAGTAGTGCCACATTTAATGGTGAGTTAGCAACAATTATGGGAATGTTTATTTGTGAACTAAGCTTTTACCAGCCTAAGAAACTACCCAAGCATACCAAGAATATTATCTAAATTTCATGAGAAGAACCTATACAGAACTAAAATATGTTAATGAGTATATTCTGGTCTGAAATGTGGGAGTATCTCTGTGTGAATGCTTATACAGGTGTATATATAGATGAAAACACTTCAAAAAATCTGTGTAATGTTAAGAATTGAGTTTCATATTTAAAAACAAAACAAAATGAAGCCCAAGCCTAACCAGGAAAATCCTATGCAGGTCTAAACAGGTAATTCTACTGAACTGAAAGGTTTCGCTTAATTAAGTTTAGAACCACAATAGTACACTGACAAAATAATAGGTGTGACTGCCACTTGAGGAAGCCAGTCTTCTACAGACACAACTGCAGTGCAGCCAGTTAATCCATACATATGAAACTAGGAGTGAAAGGAAATGAATTATATCATGGAATTTATAGTTATCCTAGTTCATGTGGAATATGCCACCGTAAGCAGAATCATCATTTTGAAGGCAAAAAGACAGCCAGAACTCAAGAACTTACCATAATTTTCCAAGGGTTTAATATGTTCTATAAGAGTCTTTCCTACCCAGGGAGTAAAAGAGTCTAATTTGGGGTACTAAAATGCAAATGAAGCCACTAGAAATGTGATGAGTTTAAAAGTAAATAGGCAAATTATAAATACCAGTTGTTTTTTAAAACTAAGGAAATCCAAAAAGGGAATTATATTTAATTTGGAAATGTGCAGTGTTACTATCTCTTCTACGAAGTCTTACAGGGACAGGGGCTGAAACTGCAACATTCCGAGCTCTCCTGTCACACTCTGTTCCCAATTTCTGAAACAAAGTGCTTCTTACTGATAATTACCAAGGACATCACAGAGCAAGAAAATAAATGCACACATCAAAATTTAGAGGGATATCCAAGGCCCCAAACTCTCCTTATAGGCAAAAGGTCAGGTTATAAAGAAAACTCAAGAATAATCCAGTCATTATTTAAATTTATGTATCAAGAGCTATTCTAAGTATAATAAACATAAAAGTGATCTATTCTCTCTTTCCACCTAGACCAGTGCAAGGAAAGTGAGCTGAAATTTCAGTAGCAACAGAGAGTTAGGTTACATAGGAGAAAGATCCCTGACTATGAATACTGTTGGGTTCTAGAAGAGTCTACAAAAACACTGAGAGTTCTTCTCTCTGAATTCATTAAGAATCAGATACATTGCATCCATACAGGGTGACTTATCCAGAAAATTAAGAGAGATAAATTCAATGACTCAAAAGGTCCTTTTGATTTTAGTTTATATACATAACACTACATAAGTCAAGAAAATTTTATTGACTGTCTCTGAGGAAAAAATGATTATTTCCAAACATACTTTATCACTTAAAACTCAAACCAAATTATATATATATATATATATATATATATATATCAGTTTCCAGATTTAAAAACTGAAACTCAAAGAGAAGTTGCATAATAAATATATATAGAGGCATCAGTGTTTAAAGCTACATTTGTCTGGCTTCAAATTCCATTGCATTACACTATTTTACATGTGAGGAAACAAGGGATCTTAAACACTTGAGTCCCTTTACATTGGCTAATAGCTAGGGTATCAGGAACCGCATTTCAGAGAGACAAGAGAGGCAGGCTTGAACACTAGAGGCCTTCAGAATACACATCATTTGAGTGTCCAGTTTCTATACAGCAATATAACTAGGAATACATCAGAGCACTGGTTTCAGTTCAAGCACAATGAGAAGCTATCATTGTGATTTGTTTGAAGATGCCCTAAACCAAAAAAAAAAACCAGCCATGCCTTCTACTATTCAGACGCATGGTGAACCAAGAACAAAAATGCTAGTCGGGTCAATACACACAGTGGTGCATTCTTCCAGGGAAGTCAAGGTTGCCACTACAAATTTTCTGTGAACATGATCGAATTACATGGAGGAATATCTCCACTCATCTGTAACCCAGTTTCTAAGCAAATGCACGAAATCTTGTCAATGGTAGCAGTCCACATTAAATAAGAGAATCAAGACAGCTCAATATAAACCTATTGTCTTAGTCCATTCAGGCTGCTAGAACAAAATACCACAGACTGGATAACCTATAAACAAGATAAATTTATTTTTCACATTTGTGGAGGCTGGAAGTCCATGATCACAGCGCTAGATCAGGGCTCTGGTGAAGGCCTCATTTTGGGTCACAGTCTATACTGACTTCTCCCCTATGGGAGAAGTCAGCAGTCTGTGGGGACATGATGGAGGGTATAAGCAAGTTCCCTGGAGCCTCTTTTATGAAGGTATTAATCTCATTCACAAGGGCTCTGAACTAATGAGCTATATGCCCCCAAAGATCCCACATTCTAATAGCATCACATTGGGGATTAAGATTTTAATGTGGGAATGGGGGGGGCGAGCACAAACATTGAGACCACAGCATCTATCATTATTATTAGAAAATATACTCTTATAACTTGTTCTATTAACGATAAGCCAGTAAAATCTTCTATTTAAATAAAACATAATGCACTACTTAATCAGAAAAATAAGGCAATGGTAAATTATCCTCCTTTTGGTTGTGCGAGGAAGCGAAGGGTTTCTACCTATACCTCCATCTTTGCAGGAACTCCAGCAATGGTAAATTAAAATACAAGCAAGGACTATAGTCTAATAAGACTTTGTCTAATTTCTCTTTGAAATTTGAGGTTAATGTGTTTTGACAATAATCGTCTTCAAAAAAGAGACTGTTGCAAAAAATTGTGATCGACTGAATTATACAACCAGAAAAGTGTCAGAGCAAGTGAATTTCTTTCATATGAATGAGAAACTAAACTCTCAAAATAGCCAGTGAAAAGATTTACATTTTTCATATTTATTTACTTACTGAGCTCAGTCTTTGAAAGGAACTTCATGAACTTTTCTTTCTTCAGTCAAGGTCAATAGGTAACAGCGAGTTGCATTTGAAATATTAGCATTTCTCTATCTTATGAGTAATTATTATATTAGTTGACCATGGCAAACCTGAAATGCTATTGCCAAGTTGAAACAACGCAAAACTAAGAATAAAAAAGTTAATGCTTTAGGCAGAATTCTGCCCATGATACAAAATGCAGCTTGATGTAAATGTTTCTTACATTAAAAAATATTTTGAGGGTATAAGAATAAAATTTTATATTCAGAAACAATTCAAACAAGAGAACAGTTAAAATGTTAAAGCAAAACAAGAATTCCTTAAATAACATGACTGATTGCCTCCTCTAAATTAGTAATAAACCCATATTAATTACTGAAACCTACAACATAAATGGGAGCTTTTGAAGTAAAATTCTTTTATTGCTTAGGGTGATGCCAGTTTCATACTCACCTTTACCCCCCAACACTCAATGCCCCCCCCCATTCAGAGGGAAACACCTGAGGGAAAGGCCCAGAGTACAGATTGTTGGGTGTTTTCTTAGCTACTTTGTACTCCAATGTATGCAAAAGAAAACTTTTCAAAAAAAAATAAAACAGAAACAATTTTTTTTGGTCATCTACATGGCTTAAATAACTGTGCTGCTTGTGATCCAATTTGCTTACCAAAATGAGACTCACAAATGAATAGATGTTAAGATGACAAAAAAAAACAACCACTACACTCAACTATTAACTAGCTGTGTGACATGACACTGGCCTCGGCCTCTGCAATTAAATAATTTTATATGGTCTTTAAAGCACCCTGTTACTGAATATCAGCATATTTAATATCCATTTTGCTCTCTGAATTTTCTGTTTCATGCCTCTTTTGGACACGACAAAGAAAAGCCACAAAAAAAAGAGTAAGAAAATCATGACTGAAATGGAAGCATCACCATTTTTCCCAGTTATGAAATAAGCACAATTTTTGTGAGGCTGTTTTACGTAGAAGATTAATTAAATACAGTGACTAAAGCAATCTAATGGTTTGTATGGGGTGACTTGAGTCTCCTTTCTTAGTGTCTTCTTTCATGTTCTTAAGAGGTATTCATATAGGAATCTTGAAAACTTAAAAACATGTTAAATCTGGAATCACTGGGCTATTTAAAATATCCACTGCCTATTAATGGGCATGGCAAAACTACCTTAATAATTAAATGTGTCAGTCCCATTAGAAGGTAACACCTCAAATTATCCCTGTATCAATGCCACTGTTCTCTGCATACAGTGTACAATATTATATTTTAAATTATGAAGTATATATCCCCTCATAAAGTTAAGGGGAAAAATGCCTATTTACTTGTCCTGGAGCTATAGCCTGAGGAGCAGGATTCAGGCCTGCCCCACATTTAGAGGCTACAAAGGTTCTCTCACTGAACTTAGGCTGGGAGAGGCCATTATTATGGTACAGTGCACCAGTACCTCCCAGAATGGAGCTTCTATACTTGCCTGGAGCCCCAGTTTTTTAAACTGTCATGGGACACCTCCAGATTGCCTGCTGTGCAGTCCAGCAGGGTTTACAAACTGTGGTCTCGTAGAACTCTATATATTGGCATACTTTGAAACCTCAGCCTGAGGGTCTGGCTTTCAATCAGCCTGCACTGGATGCTGACTGATATCCCTCTCTCTGGAACACCACCAGGTCTTAGCATACCCTCAACAACTGGGACCTATAAAAAAGAAATCATGCTGCTGAGATAATCACAGAGTCTCAAGAGACAACCAAGAACTTGGACCAGGTTGACTAGGCAGCTCTATCTCGTATACAAGGCAACTCCGCTAAGATGAAGAGGGATGAGTGTTTTGCCTAATACAAAGAAACAAACAGAGAGTCAAGGAAAATGAAAAAACTCAGGTATATATCCCAAACAGAAGAGATCATTAAAACCTCAGGGAAAAAAAGTAAAATGGAGATAAGTATTTTACATGATGAAGAGTGTAAATAAATGCTCATAAATATGCTCACTGGACTTGGGAGAAGAACAGATTACCACAGGGAGAACTTCAGCAACGAGAAAATATAAGTACCAAACAGAAGTCACAGAGCTGAGCAACACAATAACTGAACTCTAAAACACACTAGAGGGGTTCAACAGCAGATGAGATGAAGACAGAAAAAAGGATCAGTGATGTACAAACAGAAAAGTGAACCTCATCCAAAGAGAGTTACAAAAAGAAAAAAAGAATTTTAAAAATGAACACAGCTTAAGGGACCCATGGAACATCAAGTAGAATAACATTCACGTTATAGGAGTCCCAAAAGGAGAAGAGATAAAGGGGCACAAATATTTTTGAGGAAACATTGGCTGACAAGTTCTCTAACCAGGGGAAGAAAACAGACATACAGATGCAAGAAGTTCAGAGAAATCCAAGTAAGATTAAAACAATGAGATCCAGGCCTGGCCAGTGTAGCTCAGTGGACTGAGCACGGGCTGTGAACAAAGGGTCGCTGGTTTGATTCCCAGTCAGAGCACATGCCTGCCTTGCAGGCCAGGTCCCCAGTGGGAGCCACATGAGAGGCAACCACACATTGATGTTTCTCTCCCTCTCTTTCTCCCTCCCTTCCCTTATGTCTAAAAATAAATAAATGAAATAAAAAAAATGAGATCCACAGCAAGACACATCACAATTAAAATACCAAAAGTTAAAGATAAAGACAGAATTTTCAAAGCAGCAAGAGAAAAACAATACAAGGGACAATCAGCAAATTTTTAATTGGAAACTTTGCAGGGCAGGGGAAATAGCATGATATATTCAAGT
Source organism: Phyllostomus discolor (assembly GCF_004126475.2). Taxonomy (NCBI): domain Eukaryota; kingdom Metazoa; phylum Chordata; class Mammalia; order Chiroptera; family Phyllostomidae; genus Phyllostomus; species Phyllostomus discolor. Next base: position 56,237,614 of record NC_040908.2, on the reverse strand, counting down.
GCTGAAGGAGAAACACTTCTAACCAAGGCTATTCTAGCCTTGCCTACCAGGCAAGGTTATCACTCAGAATTGAAGGAGAGATAAAAGTTTACCAGGCAAGCTAAAGCTAAGAGGTCCATCATCACTAAACCAGTCTTGTTAGAAATATAAAAAGAGACTTCTTGGAGCAGAAAAGCTCCCAATTAGTAACAAGAAAATGTATGAAATTATAAATCTCACAGGTAAAGGTAAATATATAGTAAATATAATGTGTTAATCACTTATAAAGGTAGTATAAAGGTCAAAAAACAAAAGCATTCAAAATATAACTATAATAATTAATTAACTAATATACAAATTAAAGACATAAAATGTGATTATAAAAACAAAATGTCAGGGAGGAAGTAAAAGGTAGAGTTTAAACACATTCAAATTTAAGTTGCTATCAACTTAAACTATGCGTGTATACATTGTTAAGTGTGTATGTATGTATATATATGTATGTGGTAGGATGAAGGTGGGTTTACAGTTGGTCATGTAAAAAATAATACCTTAATAAGTAATAATATAGGAGTAAACTCTGTGTTTTGTGTAGCTCCAACTTTAAACCTACCATTGCCCCATCCTGTGTATGTGTGTATATATTGTTAAAATGTGAGCCTCCTGGTAACCTCAAAACAAAAACCTATAGTAGATATGAAAATATAATGAAAAGGTTTCTAAACATAACACTAAAACAGTCATAAAACCACAAGGGAAGAGAGCAAGAGATGAAAAAAGACACAAGAACTACAAAACAACCAGAAGAAAATTAACCCATTGGCAATAAACACATACTTATGTTAGATCAAAAAAAAGTCTCAATAAATTTAGAACATTGAAATCATATCAAACATTATTTCCAACTGTAATAGTGTGAAGCTAGAAATTATTAGAAGAAACAAAAATTCACAAATATGTGGTGATTAAACAACATGCCAATGAATAACCAAGGGCTGAACAAAGATGCCAAAGTTTAAATAAATTTATTAAAAAAAATATCCTTGAAGCCCTGGCTGGCGTAGCTCAGTGGATTGAGCGCGGGCTGAGAACCAAAGTGTCCCAGGTTCAATTCCTAGTCAGGGTACATGCCTGGGTTGCAGGCCACGGCCCCCAGCAACCACACATTGATGTTTCCCTCTCTCTCTCTATCTCCTTCCATTCCCTCTCTAAAAATAAATAAATAAAATCTTTAAAAAAAAACAGCCTTGAGACAAATGAAAAGACAACCACAGCAAACCAAAATCTATGGGGCGCTTCAAAGGCAGTCTAAGAGGGTGCATTCATAGTGATACAGGCTTACCTCCAGAAGTAAGAAAAATCTCAAACAAACAATGTACGTTTATACCTAAAGGATCTATAAAAAGAAGAACAAAGTTCAAAATTAGTATTGAAAAGGAAATAACACATATCAAATTGAAAATAAATTGGAGATTAAAATGACAATAGAAATAATAAATGAATCTAAGAGCTGGTACTTTGAAAAGCTAAAATTGACAAATCTTTAGCTAAATGCACCAAGGATAGAAGAGAGAGAGCTCAAATAAATAAAATCAGAAATGAAGAGAAGTTACAACTGAAATCACAAAAATACAAAGAATCATAAGAAACTACTATAAACAATTATACACCAAGTTTGACAACCTAGAAAAATGGGTAAATTCCTAGAAATATACAAACTTCCAAGAATGAATCATGAAGAAACAGTAAATCTGCCCTATTTTGCATCAAACGTTCATATGGAGAACTATCCGAACGTTGTCAGTGTTGGAAAGACTTCATCCAGAACTATCTTATCGAGCATCAAATAGTATATATTGAAAGAGAACTACAAACGTCATCAAGTTGGAACCACCTGCAGCCAGAACTCCCAACTTAGATTTCTCTGGTTAATGACTTTAACTTTAATATATATCAGGAGAATCGTATTAGAGAAAACACTTACTGATATACTGAATATGGAAAATTAGTCGCCAAGAGCAATTAGTTTATTCTGCATTTAAGAAATCATTTCTAGCTCGGGCTGCGAACCAAAGCATCGCAGGTTCGATTCCCAGTCAGGGCACATGCCTGGGTTGCAGGCCACAGCCCCCAGCAACCGCACATTGATGTTTCTCTCTCGCTCTCTTTCTCCCTCCCTTACCTCTCTAAAAATAAATAAATAAAATCTTAAAAAAAGCTTACAAAAAATCATTCCTGAGAGAAGCTCTGCAAATGTCAGCTATGTAGAAATCTTTTTAATCATGTTATGATCTCCACTGTACACTAGAGAACTGTTTCTGGAAACACACACCACACAAACACACACACAACACATTTCAGTAAACAAATACATCAGTTTTTCTTTCTTCAAAATTTCTATAAATTCTTACAAAAGTAATTGGCCTGGAAGCATTCTTGACCATGCCTTAAGGCTTAAATCTGAGAAGGAACCATTAAGCAGAAAGTTGTTCCAAGATGACCAAGCTTCATTATCTTCTCCAGAAAGATAAATAAATACAAATATGACTGTAGGGAGTATTGTTGCCAAGAAGACCAAAAACTGTACACAGTTCTCGCAACAAAAGTTGAGAAATAATATCCAGTGAGTTTGTATGCAATTGTTACTTAACTGCTCCCCTTTTGGAACCCTTAATAAATTTTAATCTGTTATATGCATTTGCTCTAAACCACATTTTGGTTAACAACAGGGGAACATAAAGCAATCAAAGGAAACGTATTTATACCACTCTTGTATACATTTTAAATATATTTGCATAAAACAAGAATTGAAAGAGCATCTATAAATAAATGAACAGAAATGATGTAGTACATAAAAGGAGTATAAAGAAATTTATTTTTATTGTTTATTCAGAATTATGTAATAATACTTTGAATAAGATTTTAAATATTTTTAAAGGAATAAATATGTATTGCAGTTTATCATCACAGAAGCTTAGATGCAATTTGCTAGGAAAACATCCCATGAATTCTCAATTTTGTGGGTCATAGTTAGAATTCTATTCTTTCAGACATGGCTTTAAAAGCTCTTGAGAATTTAAGAACACGGTAATTCCCTGTAATCTGGGCCCCAGGGAAAACACTGGACAGTTCAAGGAGAGAGCCATTTGAGTGGGAACCTGTATCTGTGCAATAGTTATGGTCATTTTGTTCATGTGATAAACACAATACTACATAAGCTGCGCCTTTTTCCTCAAACTTGTCTTTTATCTTCATAAAAAGAAAATAATTAAGAACAAAGACTTGAGTTGGACTGTCCAGGTTGAAACCCCACCCCCTTCCCTAACTAGCTGGGTGATCTTGGACATGTTACTTAGCTCCCCTGTGTCAGGATAACACATATCCTCCTCTCATGAATAGGAATAATAGTAATACCCCACAGAATCATTATATTAAATGAGTAAATGTATAAATAGTTTAGAATAATGTCTAGTACACATTAAGTACCCTAAGTTAAACTTGCTTGAGTAGTCATATAATCTCAAAGAGTTTTTACTTCACTTCTGCCACACACATTTTCCCCCTTTACCACAGTCAGGAGTTAGTAGATCCCTGAACCCTAGCAAGTTTATTGATTCACTTCTGATAAACCATTTTTAATATTATTTTTAAGATGAAAATGAAATAATTTCCCCAACTACACTAAAATGTTGTTTTCATCATTTCATTATTTTAGTGTATTAATATTTAAGATGTTCAATACAGTTAGGATACAGGTCAGCTGCTACAACAAAGGATTAAGCAAGGTCTTTCTCTGTCATATAACATCTGGAATGTAAGTATTCATACATGATATGGTTGGTTACTCTATGTCATGGACATGCTCCTTCTATTGTATTGCTCTAGTATACTCAAAAGACAGCTTCCATCTTGTGCTTTCAATCCACTGCCAGGTAGTAGAGAAGGAGAAGTGGAAGCATGCCTCTTTTCTCTAAACATAGAGCCTTGAAGTTACACACATCACTCAGTTGACATTTTATTAGACATAACTTAGTGACTACATCTAGCTGCAAGGGAGCCCAGGACATACATTTCTCTATGCCCTGTTACTAAAGAAAGAATGTTAACAATGGGTATGGAGGCTCATATGTTGTCCTTGAAACAGAGCTATTCTGAGAAGCTTAGTTTAAATATGCAGGTATATGGAACTAGGAAAAAACCCGAGTCTATGTAGTCTGTGAGATTGATACTGACATTATACACTTTAAACCAAAATGTATAAGGAAACTTAGCTACACAGTTGTAAATAAGACATTATAGTATTCATCAAGACATGTATATTATTAGTATCCCAGCATTATTGAAAAGATTGTGACTTACTGTATCCAAAGCAACCATTCACAAGTATGCATTCAATAAAGGTTCATGCTGTTCCTTTTATCTTTCTTTTTGAAAGCCCCAGACTGTTACTACCCCCAGATAATAATAAAACAGAAGCATCATCTTATGTCCAACTGGAGTACAAAAGCCTTCTCCCTATAGATCAAGTTGGACTTCCCTCAAATGGAGTCTTATGATTGACAGCTACTTGCCTCCTATTCCAAAATCTGCCTATCTGAGATTAGGAGTTCACCCAGATCTCAAGCAAGGGATGACAAGAAATATATCTTTTGTAGGTCACTTGGACTCAACACCTGCTAAGCATTTTTCTTGTGTGATTCACAAAATTTAAGAAGTGATCCATCTCCAACCCAGGCCCCATGAATTTTCACTCTCTTAATGTCAACATGCAATAGCTTTGAAGCTGTATACATTCCTACCAGGCCACTGAATCCTAGTCTAGCTGCGTCCCTGAATGACCAAAAGCCACTTATTGACAAAGCCACGTGAACTTGTATATCTTCTAGGCCACAGCAGACCTCTTTGTAGTGGTATTCTACACAGAAACTATGAGAGTTACCTTCTAATTCCAGAAGTCTCCCCGACTGATGGAACAACTAAATTCAACTTTGGCCTCTTCCCTTTATACAAAAAAAAAAAAAAGTTTCACCTGTTTCCCTTACAAAACAGACAGTTATATTTATAGGTTCTCAAACCAAGAAAGTCACTGTGTGCTTTGGCTATTAGCTAAAGAGGTTATGAGCTAAATTTTCAGGACTGAACCTATGACTCAACTGCTGTATTACAACTACCCCATCTGCAGAAAATCTCCTAAACCTGGATCTTGCTGACTGATTTTGTTTAGCTTTGTCCTGATCGAAGAATAAAAGTTGTCTTTTCCTACTTTAATATTTTTTATAACAAGGAATTTAAATTAAGTAACATTTAATTTTTTATATTTCCAATTTGATATTAATGAAATTTTGATTTCATGATAAAGATATAGAATAGACCAGGTAAAACAGGTAAGACCAGGTAAATATCTGCAATATTGTGTAGCTTCTGAAATCATTTCCATTGAAAAATTGCATTTTCATATATGGTCATCAATAAAGTCATTTGTTCACTTGCTAGTCAAGTGTAAAACCAATGCATTAAGAAATGTCCAACCAGGTAAATGTAAGCAGTTGAGTTACTGAAAACAACTTAGCAGGCTGAAAATGGTCAAAACAAAGTAGTCAAAATAACAAATTAGTCAGAAATCTTTATTTCCCATTGCTGATTTTATAACTAGCCAGCTACAGTTGCCTATTTTACCTTGATAAAAGATAATATTCAAATTAAGAAAATAGCACTAAAATTTGCATATTATTCTTCTTAAGAAAGGTAAAATAATGCTTGGTTATTGGAATGACATTTTCATTTCACATTTCAAAGTAAAAAAAAATCTTTTTTTTGATCCTTTAATGATTCTTTAGACTGAAGATATTGAAACTATAATGACCTCTTTTTTGTCCTTTTTAGATATCATAGTTTTGTTTTATTTTTTTAATGAACCTTACAAATATTTTTATCAGAGTTTTGTGAAGATATTTAATGAAAATATATGAATATATGATTAAGTAATAAAATTAGATATCAGAGTTAATATTATTTTTAAATATAAAGCAAGGTAAAAAGTGAATACAATTTCCTTCAATTTTACAACATAAAACAGCCAGATTTGTTTCAGACAATTCAGCTAGTACTGTAAGTTGAAGTCTATAAAAACATTGCCAAAATAGAAAACCAAAGTATTTATAAATGGTTGAAAAAGAATTAGACAATACTTAAAATAGTAGAATATGCATAACTATTCTGATATTCATTGAATTTACTGAACTCCATATTCTGATTAATTGGCAAAAATTCTTAATGGCACATTAAGAACAGAAATGCATCATGATAAAAAAACACTAACATATTTTTAAAAGTTTGTTTTTGACAGTTTTGATCAATTTACTAGGAGATAGTAAGATTATCTTATTAGAATAACTGTATATGTTTAAGATTTCCAAAATCCTACATTCTATTCTAACATTTGTAAGCTAATAAAAGTGTTCTCAGTATTGTGCTATGAATTTTTATATGCATTATCTCTAATCCTTATGACAACTCTGCAAGTTGGTATTATTACCTCATTTTACAGATAAGTAAATTAGAGCTTAGAAATTCTCATTAAACCTTCTCAGTGCAATAGTGCAAGATTTGAATGTAGGAGTTTTCTCCAAAGTTCAAGACACATTTTAAAAATGGAGACACTCTGTTCAAAAGTTTGAAACTTAATTTCAATACTTTTACTTCACAAAAACAAAAAATATCAAATAATAAATAGAAAAAGTAAGTTTTGCTGCTTAAATTCACAAAACTCTTACCAGTATGAATCCTAAGTAGAATTGTTATTTTTAAATTAATCTTTTCCTTTTTATGTCAGATAACACACAGTTCATTTTTAATACAAAATTTTTTAATTACTTCCTTGTTGTTCAATTACAGTTGTCTGCATTTTCCCCCCTCCACTCCCCCCTACCCCAGCCAAACCCACCTCCCTCCCTTGCTTCCACCTTCCCCCTTGGTTTTGTCCCTGTGTCCTTTATAGTAGTTCCTGAAAACGCTTCCTCCCACTACCCCCTCCCCCTCCCCTCTGCTACTGTTAGATTGTTCTTAATTTCAATGTCTCTGTTTATATTTTGTTTGCTTTTTTGTTGTTGTTGATTATGTACCCGAAATTTCTTTCTTTTTGACATGGAAAGACTGATGACAACAGCCCAAGCAGGGGGTGGAAAATGGGGACTAGCACTCACACTAGGGAAGGACAGCTGGCAGACCAAACCCTCCAGGTCATCATGGCCACCACAACAGTGCTGAGAACATTCACACAATACACAGTACTTCCAGTCTAAAAGGTTAGATATTTCAGTTTTAGAAATGTAAAACACAGCTTTTTATAAAAGCCAAAGGGAAAATTAAAAAGCCAGAAAGTTTTCTGCTAAATAGGATTATTAATCTTCTAGCATTATGAAACATTATCACCACAAGTACCAGGTGCAATATTCCATAAAAATTGTGAAGATCAGGGAAGTGAAAATTTCAGATATTCTCTAAGGCACCATTCTAGTAAGCTGAGGAACTAGGCACTATATTATCTATTTAATCAACTCCTAAGCCATAAGAATTTGGCCTAAATGGTGAGTGACTATGTCCACTTTGTTACTAAGCATATTCTCCAGTATATGTGTACACTTTGTCCTAAATTTAAATGGTTGAAAATGCTGACTGAAAAAAAAAACACACATAGATAAGCATAGTTACAATTTTAGACTTATAAAACAACAAAGAAATGTCCCTTGAGTCCATGTCTCTTGGATATTTACAAGTTACAAAACGCAGAATCACAAGTAAACAAACCAAAACCTTTTGTTCAATACAGCGTTAAAATTACACATTTAATCACACCAATCAGAAAGCTATTAAGTAGAAGCCACTAATTTCCTAATCAGTCAGTGTTAAAATGCTTGAAGCAGCCTCTCTGGTCAAACCTGTGGTAAGTTGGTGAAATTGTCAATACTCAAAAGTATTCAGGGGAAAAAAAGCACTGATGAGTTAAATGGTGTCTAGAAACTACACAAAGCAAACTCACATAATCAAATATCTTTTTAAAAGTTAGACTTAATATAAATATATTTCATTAATAGTTAGGGAATTTAAATATTTGTTAAATTTTATTATTAAATATTTAATTAAAATATTTATTATTCTATTATTGTTTAAGAAAGTTAAGTCACTTCATTAATGTGACTTCATTAATATTTAAGAAAATTAAGTTATGGTTGGATTCATTTAATATATTTACCACAAAAATATTTAATTCAGCTTTTTTTATAACAAGATCATCTATTTAGTTTACTAGTTATAAATACACAAATATAATTTACAAAATCATTTATCTTGTGAATCAGCTAAAATAACAGAAAGCCATCCAGTGTACAGCAAGTGACATTTTAGGAGACTCCAGTATAAAACATCTTAAGAATGGAATGAAGCCCTGGCCACTGTGATTCAGCTGGGTGTCCTCCCTGCAAAACAAAAGGTCACTGGTTCGATTCCCAATCAGGGCACATGCCTGGGTTTCGAGTTCAGTCCCTGGTCAGGGCATAGACAAGAGGCAAAAGATTGATATTTTTCTCTGGCATCAGTGTTTCTCTGCCTCTCTTTCTCCCTCCCTTCTCCTTCTTTAAAAATAAATAAAATCTTTACAAAAAAGGAAGGCAATGAAAATCAGTATATACTTTTAGCTGTGGAGACTTACAGAGAACATAGTCCACATGGAGATGGTGTCAGCTCATGTAGAAAAATTGCTTCTGTTCTATTTATTTTCACGGCATATATATTGTACTTACTCTTCACCAGGCACTATTTAAGGAACTTTACACATATCACAGTTCTTATTCTCACAGCAACCCTAAAAGGTAGTATTTCATCTCCACTTCATAGATGAAACAGTTGAGGCACAGAGAAGCTCAGTAACTTCCTTAAGCTAACAGGTGGCAGAGCCAGCATTTGGTCCCCAAAAGAGTCTACACCCTTAAGCATTAAGATGTACTGCCTCCCTCTGAACAGCCCAAACCTGCCCAGGAGATTCAACCTATTCCTGCTTTTCTCTTTATCTTATTCATTCCCTTTGGAGACACAGGTATAATTACTAGTTCATTCAATAAATATTTATGTAAACTCTTGAGAAATAAGAGCAAGAAAAAGTAGACATAATCCCTGTTCTCATGGAGGTTGCTATCTGATGTGGAGGGAAGGTGTTACAAAATAATTACACAAATGAGTATATAATTGCTAATCATGACAAGCACTGTGAGAAAAAGACAGGTTCTCTCAAAGTATATGACAAGGAACCTGACCTGGACTTTGTAGTCAGGGAAAGTTTCCTTGAAAAGTGACACTAAGCAGGAGCTCTAAATATGTTGTTATTAACCAAGCAAAGAAGTGGACGACCTGGGAATTTACAGGCCCCTTAATTTCCAGGCAGTTATGGCCAGCCTCATTTATTGATGCAGGAGTGAGAGCCCAGAGAGCTGTACTCTGTATTTCAGAGACTTTTAAATACTGCCCGGCTTGAGGAGTCCATAAAAGTATGATGAGATCACAGGATTAGACAACTGAGGGCAAGCACACAGCCAATTTGTAGGGGTGGGGTAACAAGGATGTAGCATTTCTGGTACTCCTTGTTTCTGTCTCTCCTAATAAACCCCCAATACTTACTAGGATAAAGATGAAAATGGGCCCTGGTCAGGTGGCTCAGCTGGTTGGAATGCTGTCCAACAGATCAAAAGGTCACAGTTTCAACTCCAGGTCAGGGTACACAGCCAGGCTGTGGGTTTGGTCCCTGGTCCAGGCCATACTGGAAGGCAGCCCATCGGTGTTTCTCACATCCATGTTTCTCTCCTCTCCTCTCTCCTTTCTTCTCTCACCTCTCCTTTCCCTTACTCTCTCCCTTCCTCTCTCTCTAAAGGCAATGAAAGAATGTCCTTGAGTGAGCATAGAACAGAAAAATAAAAATGGGAAGGAACCATGAATAATGTGGTATACTGTAGAAGAACTCTGTGAAAGCATAATTCCCACAGGTGGAACTCATATTAACTACTTCCATGGCACCAATGGCTCTCAGAAGATCAAAAAGTTTTCTGTGAATTAGCCTTGACAACATTATCCCAAGGACCCAGGACTACAAATTCACCTATTTCCTGTAGCATGTGAATGGGACTTCTCTGGGCCTCTTTGCATTTTCTAAACTCTCAAAACATAAAGACCAACAGAGTCTACAAGAAAAGTAAAAGTATGAACAATTATGAATAGATCAGAAAGGCTACTTCCTGCCTTTTGCATGCCTCACTCCTATTAATATATTTCCCCATAGTGTTAGTTCTGTTTTTTAATAACACAACACTGCTGACTCACATTCACCATATGGTCCTCTTGGACTCCCAGGTCTCTGCTGTACTTGTGCCTGCCTAGCTAGTCTTTTCTTAACCATTATCTGTGTAATTATCTGCATGATTTCATGGCTAAGAGAAATTTGCATTTACACTTATCAATCTTGATTTTGATTTTAGCAGAAAACTTCCCCAGGTTACTACTCCATTCTCAAGCACAAGCATGCAGCCCTCTTTCAGGGCCTCATAATGTGTCACCTGACTTACTGCAAGAGCCTCTAATTGTTTCTCTGTCACCACCTTTTCCAATTATGATCCTCACTTTGCAGTCACCATGTCACGCTTCAAACATTGGAACCCATTAGACAGCTTCCCCTTGCATAGAAATGAAGCTCATATTCCTTAGAATAGCATTCAAAAGCCTCCGTAATATGCTCCCAACATTTTCTCAGCAAACTCTGACCCCATATGATATAAGTGTCAAGTACACAAGACTCCTCACCTCTCCACATTCTCTGAGCACCTTTGGTTTTGCTCGTATTCTCCATTCCTCTGGAATGACACCATTCCCAGCCCACCCCCTATTTCCACTCACAAAATCTCCTTAATATTAAGGATATATTCTCTATCTCCCCACTCTCCTCATTCAACATGTCTTTCAATTCACTGTGCTTCCAACAGTGTTTTGCATCACTACTCCAATAAAGCAGTTCCTCACTGTTGCTAAGGGTAACTAAATACCACAACCAAATACTCAATACTGGCTTGCTCAAGTTCTCAAAAATAAATAAATATTACAGTTTCAGACAATAAAAGTAGAATAAGTATGAGGTTCTCAGATAACTTTTTTTGATATGTTATGGTTAAAAGTATACTCTGACAACTTCTTTGTTCAGGTAATTTTCTTTCATTGTTATATAATTATGACTGTAGCACCATCTTTCCAGAATCTATGTCCATAATTTTTAGGCTATACAGTTTGAAAAAAAATTGTTTTTAATTTGTGTTCTCCCTTATTTGGTTTTCATAAATTATCTTGGTGTTTCATAGAAACAGACTCACAGATACAGCAGACTTGTAGATACAGAGAATCGACTGGTGGTTGCCAGATGTGAGGAGGTTTGTGGGGCTGGCTGAAAACAGGTGAAGGGATTCAGAAGTATAAATTGGCGGTTACAAAATAGCCACTTTATAGGGATATAAAGTCAACACCAGGGAACACAGGGTGGGGCAAAAGTAGGTTTACAGTTGTTCACAAGGAAAATAATACAATTAATAATAATAATAATAAAATAAACTGTTTCTTATACAACTGTAAACCTACTTTTGCCCCAACCTATAGAGTCAGTAGTATTGTCATAACTATGGATGGTGCCAGGTGGGGTACTGGAAATATCAGGGGGAATACTTTGTAAAATATATGATTATCTAATCACTATGCTGTACACCTGAAACTAATACAAAATAATACTAAATGTAAACTGTAATTTAAAAATAAAATTTAAATTAAAAAATATATATCTTGGTATTTTAAAGCATGGTTTTGTGACCCTGATTTTATACCTGCATGTTAAGTAAATGAAATTTAAATAGCCACTGTCTCTCTTGGTTTGAACATGATTGCATTTCTTTATCAAAAAATGAATCAATAATTGTTATATTTTCTTACTGAAGAAAGCTGAACCAAACCATGCATATATGTAAATAATCCTAAACTTTAAGTTTGAAATGTAGGGTGCAAAACCCCATTATCTAAGACCTTACTTGAATCAAAGTAAGATGTATATATAACTTCCTTTCAAGAGGAAAAGAAAGACACGGGGCAATTCAATAAATATATGTTGAAAGCAATTATTACATTCTCCTGGGATGTAAATGTAACTGGCATGGCGAGTACTTACAGTATAAAAGTAAGAGTGGTTCTGATGATTCCCAAGTGTTAATTTCAGGGGGAGCTGGGCAGCAAAGAACCTTTGCTGCCAGAGGAACCCTTTAATCTGAGCAAGAATCAAGTCTGATTACCAAGACTGATTTGGTTCCTAAGGGACCAATGCCTTAGTTGCCCTGCCAGAAAAATTCTCTTACTCAGGCCAGGTTTCCTAAGGTCAGATACATGACTCCTCTCACCGTCATTGGAAAATGTTGAAAAAAAAATCCAGACACAGAAACTGGCACCACCACAGGAGCAAAAGGATAAAGGGATTAAATGTGACTTAAGGACATGAAAAAGAACATGAAGTGATAGAAGGCAGGAACAGAGTGTGGGCAGAGAGTTCTAAGAGAAAACACGACAAAATCCCACAACATCAAAACTGGAGGAAAGCAATGAGAAACAAAGTTGGCTTATAATCATTTTGTGCAAGGTATTGCTAATTTCTAGAAAAGGTAGAAATTTCATGACAAGGCAGAAAGGTGGAACAAGCAGGTCAAATCATTTGGTTAAAAAGTTATTTCTTCAATTCACCAACAGAATTACTTTCAGCATTTTGTTTGTTTTTTGTTTCTGTTTTGTTTGGGGTTTTTTGTTTGTTTGTTTGCCCTCCACATGCACAGAAAAAGGGCAGAGACACTGCAGAAAAGAATGCTCAGTTCACCCAACAATGACAAAGTGAGGTGAACAACATGAGAATCCCAGGTGAAGAATAAAAGGCAACTAGGGAGACAGAGGCCACTACCACTAAAATCCCTGGGGCTGATGAGAGACAGGAATGAATTGAAAGCAAATGTGACCACACACACATATCTTCCTTACAGATACTTAGATGCATATGTTAATTTAATCACCCAGAAAACCTTGCTATAATTTTTGTTCATATTGACCATTATCCTGTGAGAAAAATATTTGTCATAATTGTGGGGTTTAAAATGGTACTACAGTATCAGCAATATCTGAGTCTCTTTAGATCTTATGGTTTCACTGTGAGGCTGTATATCAGTTAGGGTGGCCTGCTGAGAAGCTAAGATTGACTAAATCTACCCACACTTCCTACCAATCTGGATAGTGGCACACCATAGTTTGCATCTTTTTTTTTTTTTTTAAATTTTACTTACTTATTTTTTAGAGAGAGGAAAAGGGAAGGAGAAAGAGAGGGAGAGAAACATCAATGTGTGGTTGCCTCTCGCACGCCCCCTACTGGGGACCTGGCCTGCAACCAGGCATGAGCCCTGACTGGGAATCGAACTGGTGACCCCTTGGTTCACAGGCCCACACTCAACCCACTGAGCCACGCCAGCCAGGGCAGAGTTTGCATCTTAATTGGGATGAACGTATAGTCAAAATTAACAGAATAGTGAGTGATCAGGCTCTCACCTGATTAATTCTACCCCTCAGCTCTTGACAAATTAAGCTACAAAAAACCTAGGTGCTCAGGAAAGTGAGGCTAGAGATGTGAATTCAGGTGAAGTTTTCTTTTGTATCTCCGACTTTTGGGCAACTTCTCTTTCCTTTTCAGCAGCCACTGCTCAGTCCCGATCAGCTTGGGCCACTCATCATGGGTATGTCTTCTGAAAATTATCTCTCCACATTCCCTCTCCTCAGGAAGCTTGGGTACCACCTAGTCAACATGATTAATGCCTAAATCAGAATAGTACCTGAGGGCTATTCACTTATGAGTCCTTTCAAACATTCCAACATTATAGAGATATTTTATGGCAAAAGAGGTCTTAATCATTACAATTGGGTGGACAGTTTCTCAACTTTTCAACAAAGATGACACTGTGCAGCCACACAGTAGCTTGGAAGAAATATAAAATGAATCTTTACTAACTTATGGTCACTGTTTTTAATTGTTTCTGGAAATATCTTTTCAGTGCCTTTTTAATCTCTCTTCATATTTGATCTCTTGAAAGTCAAACTCTGTTAGCATTTATATCTGAGAATAAATTATTACTTATTAAAAAAATATATATAAGATTATATCACTGTATAGTAAGGTCAAAATCTAAGAATAAACGACATAAAAAGGTGTACAACTGCAAAATGCCCAATTTTATGTGCTACTTATCACAACTTCTTCCTGGTTATGAATTTTTCTTTCTTCCTGATTATAAAACAAAATGTATTCATTGGAAAAATAGCTTTTTATTTTGAAAGAATTATTTGGAGCTTTTTATTTACTGAGTTCATTTTTTTAAAGATTTTATTTATTCATTTTTTTTTTTAGAGAGGGAAGGGGGGAGAAAGAGAGAGAGAAACATCAATGTGCAGCTGCTAGGGGCTGTGGCCTACAACCCAGGCATGCACCCTGATTGGGAATCAAACCTGCGACACTTTGGTTCGAAGCCCGAGCTCAATGCACTGAGCTACGCCAGCCAGGGCATATTTACTGAGTTAATTAACCAAGAAATAGATAAAAACACTGTTCATCATACATTTCAAATCTTTTGTATGTATAGTTTCTTACTTTATTTTGTCTTATTTTTTACTATTTAAAAATGTATACCATATGTAATCTATTAGTTGTTTACTTCTAAATTTCTTCATTTTTTTTATGCTTAGAAAGGTCTTTCCTACTCAATATCAAATTAAATAGTCATGAAGATTTTTTCCTAGGTTATTATTGTAGCAGTTTTTCACAAATTAGATTTTTAATTTTTTTACCTATTAACTGTCTGCATATCATAATTACCAAACTATATTCTTTAATATAGTACGGTTGATAAAATGAAAAAGTTATGATTTTAGAAAAATTATGTAAGACTTTGCAATACAATAACTCATGGAGTAATTGGTTAATTCAGCATCTCTAAGCACACCATGACACGGTGGTTGAATCCTTTAGGCTGGAGAAGTCATTTACCAAATTCAGTGTATGTGACAGATTTCAGGAAAATCCTTTTGTTCTTTTCAATACCATTATTCATTTGGAGGGTTAATACTTAAAATATTTACTAGTATAAAATAATAAAAATTATTAACATGATTTTAGAGACTCAAATATCACCTTTAGAAATCTAATAACACCCCTCTCTGTACATACTCATTTGTCAATACTTACACACCTTGACTGCCCTGGACCTTGGTTTAATGTTCTTAGACACCCTGTTGTGTATTATTGCAGGCATAATACAAGTGTACAAGGAGACTGCTTCTGTTGTTGCTATGGAAATATCATTTAATTTCCTAATTAGTAAGTATACAAATGCAAAATCATAGCATATGATTATTTCCCAAGTTTGGAAACCCAATCTATTGTTCACATCTGAGGACAAACTCTTCATGTTTTCAACACTTTTGTTCAAAGTAAGAATTAAGAACTTAACCAGTCTTGCAATTCAACACTTATAAATTGATTTGTTGTACACAAGGAAAATGAAAAAATGGAACAAGGAACGTACAGGTAAGTCATTTACTCTTCTCTCTAAGCAAGATATAGGAAAATACCTATTTACTAACAAATAAAAACAAGTCATGGCATTAATGTAACAAAAGGATTTCTTTAAATCATAACTTCTTTAATGGTTATGATAACAAAAGGTGATTACAATTACAAAACTGGGCTTTAGCAATCCATCTGCTATATAAAGCAAGGCATAAATGACCTCTTGTTCTTTCCTCCGTCCACCAAGGTTTGTCTAACTTGGGCTTTACAATAAAGTAGAAATAACAAATTATGCAGATGAAGCACAAATTTTAAAAAGTGGTAACATTCTACAATCCATTGCTTTCTACCTACTTTAAGACACGGATTTACTAATGAACTCCCTATCTAGCTAGAATGATTTCCCACTCAAGTAGTTTGACTTAAAACAAAGCAAAACTAAATTAAATCTTCCTTTTAAACTACCCCCTCCTTTGCCTTTCAGCACCCAACTCTACCAAACAACTCTGAAACTCAAAACTTCTAGTTTGTCCCTTCTTAGTATTGCCTCCATTCAATATTACTTCAGATTTCTGAGCTGACCACTGGCCTAAAGCTCCTCTGGCAAAGGTCAACACAGGATCTACTTCTTATGTAACAAATCTCGCGGCCATTCTTGACTCTTTACCCTCCCTGATCTCTTGTCACCAACTGATACATAATGGTTTTTCACTTTGATGGAGTCCAACTTATATTTTTGTTTCTTCTGCTGTGGTTGCTTTTGGTGTCACCACAAAGAAATTATTGGCTTAATCCAAGGTCATGAGAAGTTTAATCAATTTTTATTCTAAGAAGTTTATAGTTAGTTTTTACATTTAGGTCTATGGGCATTTTAAGGGTTTTTAAAATACATAGATTTGTATTAAAATATATATATATATATATATATATATATATATATATATATATATATATGTGGGCTGAGGGAAGGGATACAAGTTGTCACAGTACCATTTGCTGAAAAGACTACTTTTGTCCCATTAAATCTGTCACCCTTGCTGGCGGGGGGAGGGGACACTGGCCATAAACGTATAGGTTTGTTTACAGATGCTCAATCCTATCACACAGATCTGCATGTGTACACTCATGTCTGTACCACACAGTCTTGATTACTGTAGTTTTATAGTAAGTTCTGAAACTGCGAAGTGTGAATCCTTCAATTTTTTTTTAAAGCTGGTTTGGCTATTCTTGCTTCCCATATGAATTTGAGCACCAGGTTGTCAACATTGGCAAAAATGGCAGCTGGGATTTTGATCGTGATAGCACTGACTCTGTAGATTAATTTGGGGAATGCTACTATCTTAACAATATTAAGTCTTCCCATCTGTGAACACCAATGTTGTTCCATTTATTTTGATCTTTCCATTTCTCTCCATGATGTTTTGAAATTTTTAGTATACAAGTTTCCAATATTTATATATTAGTAAATATCTGTACTTTTTGAGTGAAAGGCAAAGTACTAACAATATAAGTTGCTTAATACTTATAACAAGGATAGAAATAAAATCTGTTTAAAGTTAACATTCCACCTGAGAAAACTTTTTATGTCACATACCTATAATTTTAAATAAAACATTTTAAATAAACTACTGAAAAGGAATATTTATATATTAATTGGTTTCAGTTGAAAACAATTAAGATGAACAACCATAAAATGTAACACACCTGGATTTAAGAGACCAGCTACTCATCACAACAGCACAGGAAATTCTCTCCCAAGGCAGCCAAGTGTCAGGATAATTTTATCAGAAAAAATTGATCTCAAATTATTTAAACATGCTAGAACAAAAACAGCTATATGCTGCTCATTGAAATTCTGTGTTCAAACTTAGGATATTAGTATCATTGTAACGTACTTATTTGTGTAATTCTTTATGGACAGACAGAACTAATATAATGTTAACTGCATTTTCATAAGTTGATTTAGTGATTCAGCACTAATAAAAATATCTTACAATTCTATGACTTGCCACTTGCTATGTTCACATCCATATTTAATATTCTATAAAGAAAACCCTTACTTTCAATAGCAAATTTATATCATGTACAATATCTGATTATGGATCACAGGGTTTTGATGTGGTGGGTTCATTAATGATAAATCAATACTGATATGCATGCATAAAGGCTAGGCCAGATGGATAATTATAGTTGGTTGAAGGCAATTTGCCCATTTTCTTAATTTGTAGAGTCATTGAAAGATTTTCATTCAAGGTAAACCGTTTTTTATGATAAAAGAAGATCATGAAAATAATACCAAAGTTAACCTTCCCCTGAAGTCTGAAAAAGATCTAGTCCCCAAAAAATAAGTTCTGGACCAGAACAGGATACTTCCAAAGCTTCTTAGTGGTGAACTGGCTGCAGTCTTGGTATTTAAACATTTCTTAAAAAGCAATGCAGAATGTAGGGTGAACATGGTATTCAGCATAACAGCTGCAGTATGAAAATATGACAAAATAATACTTAAAGTATCAGACAGCCAAAGAATAAAGATGTTTAGAGAAACTTCTGAGAGTTTACCGTCATGAATATTGTATGTTATCACCACCATTGGAATGCTGTTCACTCAGCTCAGTTCAAGCTCTAGAAAAGACACAGCCATGTCACTGAAAAGTCCCACACAAAATACCACTTTAAAATACACATAAGGGCCTAGAAAAGGGCAAAGTAAACATTTGGAAGTTAGTATAAAAAAATCCAGGTTTACATTGCTTATTCCAAAGAGAAAGGTTCACAAACATACTGTCATTGGAATTAATATAGTAACATTTGGGATACTAAGGAAGAGACAAATAATGAGAATAATTTGTAAAACAGAAAAGTGTGTTTAGAGCACAGTACAATATACTTCACATATGAGGAATTATTCATACTAAACCTAAGACAGAAAAAAAATAATTTAATTTAAAATTTGAAGAAAAATATGAGTAACATTTTATCATGTTCATGCATGTGTATATATATGTATATATATACACACACATATATATGAACCATGAACTATCTTTTCTTAATAAATGTCATCTGTTTTTATGTCCTTCAGTATCATACATTTTTTCTTCATAGGAAAAAAACATGCCAACAGAGAGACTAGAAATTAGAAAGTTGTTACTTCTCCCTCAAATTATCTTTAATTAAATATAGTATCAGTTAAAATACCAAGGATGTGATTTATGAAATTTGAAAACCTACTTATCATATCTTTCTAAAGAAAAGGTACAAAAAGAGACAAGAAACTTTGGGGGGAAAAACACATTACTTACCAGGTATCACAAGAAACTGTAAGCTATGACAGTATATCATTACTTCAAAAATAACCACAAAATTCTTTATATCCAGAGAATAAAAAGTCTTGTAAATTATAATAAGATAAATAATCCAGTTGAAAAACCTAGGTAAACATATTAACACCTCATCACAGCACACACAAAACTTCAGGCCATTAGGAAAAAAAATGAAAGAAAATGAGAATCAACCTCTCTATAAATCAGAGAAATAAATTCATATAACAAAGAGATACCACTCTTACCTATTCATTGGTAACCTTCTTTAATTTTAAATTAATCATGTATTGGTAAAAGGGTAAGGAAATAGGTACTTCCAGATCTACTGGTAGAATGTAAATTATCACCATTATTTTGAAGAGCTATTGGGCATCAACTGTTAATATCTAAAATACATATACCTTATGATTCCAAAACTACAATTACCAGTTTACACTTTTAAAAAATCTAGTACATATGGATAAGAAACCACAGCATTGTTTAAAATAGAAAAATATCAGGAACTTAATGTCTATGAAAACATAAGGATTAAATAAATCATAATACAATCACACTACAAAATAAGAGGCAGCAGTTAAAGAAAAATAATGGTGTGTATATTCATGTTACCAGCTAAGCTATATGTGAAGTGAAAACAAGGTAAAGAACACCATTTAAATAAATATAAAAAAATTCTCAATATATAGACACTGACCACCTATACCTTTGAGGAACTCTCCTGGGCCTCCCAAAGTTAACCTCCTGACCATGACACAGCCCATATTTGAAGGCAGATAATACAAATATTTTATCTCTGTAGGTAGCCAAAAACTGGAAACTTGAATTCCAATCAATGTTGTGTTACATAGAAATTAATATGGAAGAAGACTTTTATTATCTTAGGAAATGCTCAATATGTTTACTTGAAAAAAATAGAACACACTCACACACTAGTATATATATATACCTACGATCTCAGCTTTGCTTTAAAAAGATTTCGACATGATAAACTCAGATATACTCATGGGGAAAAAACAAAAACAAATAACTAGAAATTCACCGAATGTTCACTGGAGAGTTGGACTTCAATAATTTTTATTCTCAAATGTCTTTTCCTTGTTATTGTCTAGATGTTTACAATGGACATGTATTGATGCAAGTTCAAAAAACATATGTGTTCTTTTTGAAACAATACATCTTCCATTGTTGCATTCTTAAGATACCCCTATGCAGATAGTGTCAAAATATTTCCTGATTCCCAGCCTCTCTGTTTACTCCAGTCCCACTTTTCAGCTGTCTCCAGAGCAGTTAGCAGAGTCCCAGCTTCAGTGCTCCTGGCTGTGATTTCACCTCTCCCACTTCTGAGCTCGTTAATCCCATGGTCCTGCTGGCTCAGCCCTGTCCCAGTTCCCAGACCAAGGCAGGGCTGAATTAAAAGGTACTAATACAAAGTCATCGCTTCCTCCATTCTTTCCCATCCATTACTACAGCAATGCTTCTGGTTCTGTGTCTACCTGGGCTTTATACCCATGCCACTGTGGAGTATCAGATTCTTTCTGGTATTAAACTGTTCAGGTACTTCTCAGTCTACTAGATTGTCAATTCATGAGGCCAAGAACTACTATATCTTACTCATATATAGATCCAGGCTGTGTTCCCAAAGCAGTGTTTTTAATAACTTGTTTAACCAGAAATCTGCAGGGTTTGTTCAAAGATAGAATGAGTTCAGAGATTTAATTCAATCAGTTAGCACTTATTAAGGAAGTAATGTGGGCCCAGAATTATAACAGAAATATTAGGGGAAAAAGCAAGGTATGGCTCCTATCCTTGACAAAGTTAGAATCTCAAGTGGTTGAGAACACCTTAAAAAAGGAGAATAATTACTGTTTTAGTTCCTGCCTTAACAAGCAAAACATGAAAGAAAATCTTCTTGCCTGAGGTCCTGATTTCACAGATGGGCAAACTGCAATCGAGTTTGCCTGCCTGGATTCCAGACTACTGCCAGCAGGGACTTCTGCCTCCTGTCCCAACTCCATGGCCCCCAGGTGCCCAGCTCTGCTTGTCATTATTTGCATGCTTGCCCACTTTGAATTATTCCCTTGGATCTAGACTCCCTCCCCTTCCAGTTCATGCTGTGAACTAGTATCTAAATGTCTTCGTTTCTCTTTTCCTACAAACCTAGCTTTCTACTTCAACTTCATTGTCACGAGTCTGAGAACATCAGACATGTTTCTAAATCAAATTACAACAAACACTGCTGTTTGCTTACCCAACCTTCCTACTCTTCCCTTTTTTAACAGAACTGCCATCAACCCATTTTTCCCCTTCACTTCCTCCACACAGCCATGTGCTTCAGGCAAAGCTCACCCAGACCCCAGACCCAGACCCTGCCCGGGCAGGGGGACCCTGGTTAGTCTAAGCCTATTTGGTCACGGTGTCCTCATCCCCCTTGCTGCTGACTGGACTAGGGATGGCTATGTGACCCAGTGCTGGCCAGTGAGATTAGAGGTTAGGAAGCTTTTGTCAAAAGTTGCCTCATTTTTATGGAAGAGACATTGATGCTGTGTGATATACTTAGAAGAGCAGCCATCACAACATTGGCTGAGTTTGAGGTCGGACACAGAGGGCATAGAGTAACAGAGATGGGCAGAGGGGAGAAGCTATGCCTAGATCTGATGCCTAGAGCCGCCTACCTCTGGATTTCTTGTTATGTTTGCAAATATCTTTAAATGTTTATGTTTACAAATATTTTTAAATGTTATGTTTACAAATATTTTTAAACCCTTTCCTCTACTGCCAGGTTACACATAGTAAATAACACATCTCTTTCAAAAAAAACAGTGTCATCTTTGTTTTCTATTTCAAACAAATAACTTTAAAATGGGAATCTGGCGGAAGTTTGGATTGGTTTTAGTTTGAAGCTAATATGAGTAAAACTGATATTAATTTTCATGTAAAAGTCTTTGTGAATGTTTTAATTTCACCTGGGAGTGGAATTTTGGGGTTGCATGGTAAGAGTATTTTTAGCATTCAGGGTGGCTGCCAAAGTATTTTATAAGGTGTTACATTCCCACCAGCAAATTATAAGTGCTTCTGTTATTTCACATCCTCTCCAAAACTCGATATTGTCAGTCTATTTAAATGTAGTCATTCCAGTGTTTGTACAATGGTATCATACAGTGGTTTTTAAATTTCATTATTTGGGTGAATAATGGAGTTAAATGTCTTTTCATATGTTCATTGGTCATTTGTACATCTTCTTGTGTAACATATCTTTTCAGATATTTTGTTCATTTTTAGTTGGATTGTTTGTGTTCTTACTGAGATACAAGAGTGCTACATATAACTAGAATAGTCCTTTTTCAGGTATACGGAGATACACAGGTCCAGCAAATCAGGTGTCTTTTCAACTGTTTTTTTAACTCTGATAAAGTTTAATTTATCCTTTTCTTATAGTTTTATGATTGGTGTATTTTGCATGCTAAGACATCTTTGTGTGACCCTGAATCACAAGATTTTTTCCTGTATTTTCTTCTCAAAGTTTATATACTCAAAATCATTTACAAATCTCAAAAACATTATGCTCGATGAAAGAAGGGCACATATTATATGATTCAATTTCTATACATTTCTAGAACAGGAAAACCTAATGTATAGAAATAAAAAGCAAATCAAGCAGAAAAGAAATTTTGGGAGCAATGGAAATATTTTATATCTAAACTGCAGTGGTGGTTACACAGGTATATTTGTCAACACACAATAGTACTTTAAACGGGTTTGCTTCATTATACATAAAATATACATCAGCAAATTTGATTACAAAAATTTTAATCGGAATTTGGAGCTGGATTGGTAGAAAGACTGACAACCGCATAGTTTCTATAGGATAGGATTAAGGGATAAGCAAGACAAAAATATTAACCTTAGAGTATATATAATTTCTTAAATATCTTATTCTAAATGAAGAAATGCCATTTAGTCTTTCCAAGACAGTGGCATCACTCAAACAAGCCAACTGTACTTTAGGCTGGTCCCCACAGGAAGGTGGCAAATGACTTGTACCTTCAGTTCAGGAAGGATTTCGAAAAGGAAAAAGAAGGAAGGATGGGGAGGTAAGAAAGGGAAATGTTTCTTAGTTCTCCCTTGGTCCAGAGGCTCTGTGAAGATAAATTTGAAATTTTATTGAAAAAGGGAAAGCATGTGGCACTGAAGATGAAAGGTTTTCTCATGTAGCAAGCAGTTTATGTTTCAAAATAAAAAAAACAATGGGACATATTAAGAAATAAGTCATTATGCCATGAAATTCTTAAGAAAAATTACATGTGGAATTATAGAATTTTATAGCTAGAAGACACTCTATAGATCATCTAGTTAAAGTCACTTAAAATAAACATCATTAAGCTTCAGAGAATTTGAAGCTTGTCTAGTCATATAACTAATCAGTTGTTGAAAACCTAGAGGAAGAGCACAGATATCTTGATTCCTCATTCATTGCTTTTATAAAATTATAATCTCTAGCCCAATGCTTTACACAGAGCAGGGATTTAAAAAATTCCTGTTGAATGAATTCATGGTAGGTAATATGATTTTTAAAATATATGGAACATATACTTAAATAGAGAGATAAATTTAAATGCAGACTTTTTTCCAATGACTTTTTTTGTTAAATATTTTATTTATTTTTACAGTGAAGGGAAGGTTGGGAGACAAAGAGGGAGAGAAACATCATTGTGTGAAACATCAACCAGCTATCTCTCACACACCCCCAATCAGCAACCTGGCCTACAATGCAGACATGTGCCCTGACTGGGAATTGAACCAGTGACCTTTTGGTTCACAGGCCTGCACTCAATCCACTGAGCCACACCAGCCAGGGACTGATGAGTTCTGTATAGATCTGTTTATGCCATTTCTGCATATTTAAGAGAGAAAAAAATGTATTTTGTAAAATGACTTCAGTAGGTATCAATGCCTGAAGAAAAAATGAAGAGTCGTAGTAAACTTTCAAGAATTGTGAACTTCCCACTCCTAGAAGTGGGATCAATGATATTTACCAACCACTTCAGGCCCTGAGTTTTTAAGATACACTTGAATGACTGGTTTCTCACCAAAATATTGTCTAATCACAATAAAATCAGATGAGACCATCAGACTGTTTTGTCATTTATGGGAGGTCATTGTTGTTTCTGCGTAGGTTGTGAGAGAACAGACATGTCTCCATCAAGAGTTCATGGCTTTAGTTGTGAAACACCAAAGGGTCATGAAAAGAAGATTTTAGATTTACTGCAGATATGGAATAAACAACATCAGCCCAATTTACACAACATGAACATATCAAAAGTGTCCTATTTATGTCTCTATAGCCCTTGGGATCTTATAGAGTTAAGTCATTTATTTTACCAAACTCTCAATCGCATGTCTATTTATTTAATGTAGGAATGATAGAGTAAGTTAGGGTAGTGGCCCCTCTGGATCTCTGTCCCAATCAGGAAGTTCCCACAAGTGTTGTATTACTTGATTCCTCCCCAAAATCCAAGCAAACAAAATAACAAGATGATGAAAAAAACAGCAAGATACTGAAAAACCAGCGCCTGATTTTACATATATGTTTTTCATCTGTGATCTAGTTCTAAAGACTGTTAACTGAAAAAACATGCATATGTATACACATATATGTCTATATATATGAATGCTTTACAACAACTACAACATGGATTGTATCAGCAGGAGAGCAATGATATAGAAACCCCTAATTAAACAGGCAGCTATAAATTTTCAGCTCGAGATGAAACAAAATGAGCTCATTTCATCTCATCCTTACTGCACTTTTCTGTGTGGCCACCATTTTCCGTTCACAATCACTGATTTCACTCCCATTAATGCACAGTGTCTTCACAGCTGAAAAATAACTAAGAGTTGTACACTCAGGTAGCCTTTAAACAAAAAGGCATAAGAGTTCTATAAAATTAACTTTATAAAGTCAGACTATCACTTCACTTTATGTTTTTATGATGTGTTATAAGTAATAATTTCAAAGAGTTACAGAATGCATATTTGTGGCTGAGTTAGAACTCATCTCCAAGGTAAAATTCACTTATAAGGAAAATGAAATAAAAGTAAAATTTGTCAAAAATCACTGGTGTTTTAAGATGAAATTGACCACAGGTAATACATTTGAAAATGTTTTATTTAGATCTGCTGAATCTTTAAAACATCAGACTATTGATAAAATATCAAGTTATAAAATAAAAATGCTACAGTTTATGTCTGTTAAACTGTTGGTTTTTTGATATACATTCAGGTTCTATTTATCTTAAGATAACATTCAGGAAGCCAATTTTGTGTATGATTAGAACTACAAAATTGTAAATATAACAAAAGCACCATGTTGGAGAAAGAAATGAAATTGTGTCTATTTAAAGTGGATTAAACATGAGCACTATAAACACTAACATTTGTTATCTGCAGGTAAAATTCTCTGGAAACCCTTTTTTAATAAAATAACTTAATTATATCACTTCATGGATGTATATTTCAAAACAGTTAATGAACAGCAATCAAAAATAAAGGTTTACTAACAGACTTAGCCAGTGAGCAACTGCCATCCCACACTAAGAAGATACTTAACTTGCTCAGTGCACATTCCCAGACAGATAGATGCTCTATCTTCATCCCATCTTCATCTCCCAGTAAAACACATTAAAGCACATAACCCATTTGGAATCTTTAATGACCTTGAATACTCACCACCCCCCCCCAAAAAATGGGCTATGGTATTAAGCAAAGTCAACAACAAAGTGAACATAAAGTTCTTAAAAATATGATAACCCTAACAAACAATGGCTTTATATAAGTCAACATAATAATCCTGGTTATTATTCTCCAAGACACAGTCCTGAAATATTCGTGGGTTAAGGCAACAAAAGATAGGGTTGTGGTAATCATATTTATCATAATGTTCATAATGTTAAATCTTTGTTGTTTAAAAAGGGCAAGTTGTCTTTATGCCTTTAAGTTAAATAAAAGGATTAAAGCAATAATCTGGGTTCTCCCTTTGACACAGACCTTAGATTCCTTGGTGTCTTGGGATGGAGCTTTGGGTGAGATAAAAAACAAGCTCCTCTGGGTAGCTGTACATTCATTCTGTCATAAAATGCACCTTGCACAAGAAGTTGTCCTAGACCAACTGACAGTGTCACTCTGACTGTATATATCTAATGTCTTTTAATACACTCACCAGAATGTCAAAAATTTCAGTAACAGTCTTCCCAACACACCAGGCTTCTTCCCTCTCTTCTTTGCCAGCTGTGGTACCCACTATGCATGAAATTCTTCCCAGGAGTCTCTGTCCAAGCTCAGTCTTTCCCTGGCTACAGAAACATCAATCCTCTTCGGAACTCCTCTAACACTTGGTCTTCATTTCTTTCCAGCACATAATCAGATATGGTCTTGGATTGTTTTTAAACCATTTCTCCTAAATATAATTATAATTATGCTTACTTAATACGTACTTTGTTTGTACCCAGCACTGTGCTTACCACATTTAACCCTTAAAGCAATCACATGAATCAGATGCTACCATAATTTCCATTTTGTATATAAGGAAAAAAACTTAAATAGTATACAAGGGCACAACACTCTACTACTTAAGCAGAGCATGTACTTAAACCTAAAGCTCTCTCCAAAGATCTCATTCTTTGCTACTGTGAAATATGACCTCATGCAAATGCCTGTTTTCCTCAACCAGAATGTAAGCTAAGAAAGAGAGTGTCTTTTACTTCTTTCAAATACTCCTTTCCACTTAGCACAGGGCTAGACAGGTTTTAAGAGTTCTGAGTGAGGGAAGCACAAATGTTTTATTAATTTTACTCAAGTCTTTCTCAAAATCATGCTGTAGACAAGTATTTTATTTAATAACCTTGTGTATTTTGTTTTCACTATGTAGATGAATGTTTACAAAGGAGAGAAATAAAAGGTACCTTTCTTTTCCTAGTAAGTACAGTATTAAAAACTGAGGCACACCCATGCCCACATTGCTCTGTATAGCAAACTGCAATAAAAAACGAGCTGGCTGACAGGGGAGCTGCCTCCTCCCCATACTCACATCTATGAAGCCCCACAAAGAGCAGTAGAAATATTGGAAGGGAAAAGTCATATGAAAGTACATTAGGATAGGACTAACTTATTAATTTCATACATAATCACTATCAAAGTTTCTACTAGCTTCATGGCATTCCAGAAAAAGGAACATCATCAACAACAATAGCACACACTCTCATCTACAACTGTGTCCATTACTTAGTAATGTAACCATTCAAACACAGACAGGGTTGACTGCAATTCTGCATCAAGATGTTGCTAACACTCATAACTGAACTAAACTTCTACCACAATAGCTTTGGAGTCAGCCAAGCCATTAATAGAATTGCATTCCTACCAAGGGGAGTTAGGGCAGCGGGTGGGTCCATCATTCCCAATATCACACACTTCCTAAAAACTGATTCAGATGATTAACTGTAACAGCTCCTAATCAAATTAGCACTCAATCACTTTGATAGGTAATTCTCTTCATCTCAACTCCTGCTTCATAGTCTCATAAAATGCAAAAGTGCATATTGCACCACTGGCATATCATAACTTAAAGAAAAAGAAAAAATCAATAATTTGCTCCACAGAATAGTTTTTTTTACCTGCAGGTTCATTGAATCCACCATTAATTTCAGTCCATACCACACAACCATTAAACACAAAACACAGCTACTTTACAGATATTAAGATTATTTATTAAGGAGACAGTAGGGCAAAATACAGGCTTCTAAAGACTCCATTTTTATTTGTATTTATACTGTTTGTTGACCTTTCTGACTGATGAATACGCTAAACATTCTGAGGCATGGCAGTCCCGCCAAATATAAATAAAGTTTTTCAGCAGCAATGCTTGTAAAAAGGAAAACTGCCAAATTACTATTAACATATGTAACAGAAGGGATTGGGTGCAAGCTAAAGAAAGCAAAGTAAAATATATCATTTGGTGAAAATAAGTGATGAAAAACAAGTAAAATGTTAAGTTGTTAATAATGATCCCTAAGCTAATTCAACTCTGCCATCAATGTAAACCACGAAGAGAATCACAAAGCATGTTTCTCTTCAAACACCTGCACAATCCATGTATGGTGGATGAGAGGGTGTAAGGTCATCTGCTAAAGGCTACAATGCAGCTAATGCTATCAAAATGGTATATGTATAAACCTGCAGAGTATAACCTCATTACTGTGAAAACTGCCCATCC
This sequence comes from Phyllostomus discolor, assembly GCF_004126475.2. Lineage (NCBI taxonomy): Eukaryota > Metazoa > Chordata > Mammalia > Chiroptera > Phyllostomidae > Phyllostomus > Phyllostomus discolor. The sequence continues at coordinate 56,209,383 of NC_040908.2, read as the reverse complement.
ATTGCCCTCCTTTAGAAATAACCCATAATGAACAAAGTGCATTTCTTCCATCCTTCTGCTCCCTATTTTCCCATATCAGTCCACCTTAGTGTTTTGTGTGCTGACGAAAACATTCCATAAATAATAATGTGGGCACACGCATTAAAGTTTAGAGAGTGTCTGCCTTTGAAGTAGACACAGGCAGGACTAAGGACACACGGGTTCAATTCCAAGCCCAATGTGAGGCGGGTGGTTTGAAAATATTAATTCAAAGAGGCCTAAGGAAAAGGACACAAGCGACCACTGCCACCACCCTTCCTCTCCCCTCCCCTCTTTCTCTCTTGTTCTCTTGTCTTCTTTCCTCGTGTCTTCTCACAGAGACAATCAAAGCAGTGAAAGCTGGATTTTAAATTAGTGAGACACGCACTGGGAATATGTAATTCCCAGGAGAAAAAAAGAAACTGCTACAGAGGGGTAGGGGGTTTGTTGGCCACATGTCAAAGTGACAACCCTCCCTGCCCCCACTAACACAGCACAAATCCATAGATTTTTCCTCGAGCCTCTTCTCTTTACAGTTCCTAGTACTCTTTCCAACTTGGCCCTTAATCCAAATAACATAGGCATATGCAAGGCATGAGCTGTTCAAGAGTGTCTCCCAGTATATGTGTCCAATTTTCTGGAAGCCCCTGAATCCGGACAGTTTAGCAGGCAAGGGATCTGCCACCAGGGAAGGGGTAAAGAAAAGAGAGAAAAGAGATGAAGACAAGAGGAAAAGGATGCAGAGCTGCGCTCTAGGGCGAGCGGCTGAAAGGAAGACAGGGAAGAAAGAAAGGGTGGGAAGGAAGTGGGGCTGGGAGAGAGGAAGAAAGGGATGAAAGAAAGGCTGGAAGGGAGAAAGGAGGGGAGAGGAGAGAGGGATGTTGGGAAGGATGAGGGCGGGAGGGTTGGAGAGCCGGGAGGGAGGGGAGGATGGAGGGGATGGGAGGGAGGGAGGGAGGGAGGCAGGCAAGGATGGAGGATGCTCTGCTCGGGACTCACCTCTGTGTGTCAGTGGGAGTTTCTTGCCTCCTCCTCTTTCTCGCCGGTACCTAGCAGCTGGAGGGGTAATCACAGAAGGGCTGGAGAGGCGGCGGCAGCGACAAGGGCAGCAGCTGCTGCAGCTGCCTCTGGCCGAGGTGCGGTGCCTCCTGCTCCGCCTGCCAGCCCGGGTCTCCGCCTCACTCGAGGCTGGAAGCAAAGCCTCTCCCCCCCTCCCCCTCCCACTCCGAGTCCTGCCGGAGCGCGAGCGGCAGCGGCCCGGATCGCCGCTAGGGGAGGCAGTCAGTGCGCAGGCGCAGCCGCTCGCTAGCGCGCCCCCGCGGGCCCCCGTGGCTCCGCGGGACTGGGGGAAGCACAGGGTAGGCGGATGGCGAGAGCGCGCAGCCTAAGGAGCGCCAGGCGGGTGGGGCGGGGCGGGGGCGGAGCTAGAGAGGCGCGGTCGGGTTCGCGCCGCAGGTGGGGGAAGGGGGACAGTGGCCAAAGGGGCACTGCTGAAGGGCGCAGGTGCTGTGTCCATGACAACAGCGTTACCCTGAGGGCGGGGACCCGGAACTGAGTTGCTGGGGAGTGCGAGGAGCGGCACAGCGACCAGCGCGGGAGAGATCCTGTAGGGGAGAAAGGGACTGGGTTTGCAGAGTAGGAGTAAAGGGTGAGCCGTGTAGAGCACGGCCCCTGGCAGGAGGAGGGCAGGGCCCCAGCGCAGCGGAGGTAGTGACTGACGCAGGAGGCCGGTTTGTTGGGACCTGAAATCTCAAGGAGAGGAGGATTGGACTTTAAAAGGACCTAGAAGAGGATGGGAATTTTATAACAAACGGAGCATTTACTCATTTAAGAAGCCTTTGTTGAACACTGTCTCTGCGGAAGGCATTATGATTATTTTATTGATTGCAAGAATATTACTGAGCCTCCAGTTTGTACCAGGCACTCTACTTTTTCATTTTGAGATATCCAAACATGTTTAATATTTTGATTTGTCCTGATGGAAATTACACTTTACTTGGGGGAACTAACACAGAGATCGAAGGGAGTGTATATGTTCTTCCCTCTACCATCAACTGGGGCATGATGGTACTGAAATGTAACTTACAGAAACGCTAGAACCGAAGCGGTGTACAGCTACATTCATTCTGGAACATAAGTTACAGTTATCTTTGTTCTGCTACAGTTCCAAGTGACTTTTTTTAATCAAGAGAGGAAAATGAAGACAAAACCTATGTCAGTTTGGTTTGACACAAGTGATGCTGCGCTCACAGCATGCTGCCTGTCTGGTCTCCTTGCCCACCAACAACATCAATGTGTTTTCTTATGCCTATACTTGTATGGCTCTATATTACTTAATACACACATTTTTTACACTCCTTCTTCATTGGCTATGTCAGCTATGTTATATCCCCCTCTGGTTCTTAAGCTGGTATCCACAATTGTTTGAAAATTACATCAAACCCAAGTGTCTTATTTTTCTTCCGGCAATATCATGAGAATTCTACCTCTGTCCATTCTTCTATCTTTCTCGTCCAATATCTTCTTGCCTTACTTTTCCTTTTCACCACCACTTTACCAATTTAAAAATTTCAGGGAGAAAATTGGAGTCACCAGATTTAGGCTTAAGAAAAACCTCCTTAGGCCACAACGATGTTTCAGGACCATGGACAGCGGTAGAGCATGCTCTTCCCACTAAGCTTTTTCCCTAGTCAGCTTATAGAAACAGGATAGCCTCCAAAGAAGGTACAGGATGTGCTTCAAGAAGGAAATGCTGAGCGCCAAATGATTTGTGTGTGCCAGAAGATGTAATCAGAGTGGAATAAAGAAAGAAGTAGTACCAGAAGTAGGATGGAAGGAAGTAGGCTTTTCACCTAGACTTTCAAGAAAAATTAGGTAAGATTTAGGGATTTATCACAGGGCTCTGAAGTGGTAAGAAGGGGATAATTTCTCCAGGGAGGTGCTTGAATATAAGTAGGGATACTTTACAGCACTGCTACACAGCATCTTCCTGGAGGTAGAGGACACCTCTGATTTTAAATGGTCCAAGAATGTGGAAAATATAAAGTAGTCTCAGTTAAATGAGGTAGAATACTCTAAAGGATTGGCTCTTGTTGTTTGTTGTTTGTTGTTACTGTGATTTTTCATTCTCTAGTCAGGCTGCAGGGGATAAACTAAAAACCACAGGCCGAAGAGTTATCAGACAAGTTCATCTCTTTAATGTCCAGGGTTTTCATTTATAGCTTTGTATATTGTTTTAAATTAGGCTTAAATTTACAACTGTGTTTTAATTGGCAACAGACAGAAAATAACTAATTTAGACCAATAGCTGTCTTGTCAAAGTAAGATTTCTTTCCATCCTTTTTGTTTTGTAATAACTTTTAAAATCTTTAAATATTACTTTTAAAATATAAGGCTTTATCCATGCAACTACTTTAAATTTTAGTTAATCAAAATAACAGCATAAAAGCCATCCTTTATTTCTCAAATCCTTGGCCTCATTCACTCTTCCTTCAAAATGCATCAAACTGTTTTCTGTCAATTGGATGATAATAACACATTACTGAGGCAATGCATTTAAGTCACCAGCAGGCAGATGGCAGCTAAGGTTTTTGTTCTCTGCCTCCAAAGAATTTACTAAGTCTCTTATGTATCAAATAAAGGGGAACTACAACCCCTAGATACCCTATGGAAACATCCAAATTGAGTATTATTTTAGCCATATTTATTTCTCTCTGATAACGTTCTAAACACCCTTGTGTAAATAGAGTTTATCATTGAATACTAAAAAGCTATCATTTTATTTGTCCCCATTCTGAACCAAGGTGATAGTTTTTTATCTTTATTTCTTTACTTTTGAAACTACTTTGTGAGTCTGGCTGTTTTCAGTTTTCTTGATTTAAGTGTTATCCTTCATTTCAATGACATAAACACACACAGCCCTCAGAAAAAACAAGCAGCTTCCTCCTTCCCTCACTCATATTAAAGATTTATTCTAACATAAATGAAAAACAAAAAGAATATTGTTAAAAGTACATTATTGTGTACAAATGAAAAGTATATAATATGTAATTAAAATGCAATTTAACCTGCAATAATATGACATCCAGATTTTTAGAATAGACATCACCCAATACTGCCAATCCTAAGTAAAATCATTCCTAGTGCCTATACAGTTAAATGTCAGGTCTCTGCATACTGGAACCCTCATTCAGTCTGTCAACTCCTGAAATTTCTCTATCAAGTCCTCCTGAGCAATTCATTTTTTAAATAGACTTTACACTTGGTAGCAGTTTTAGGTTCACAGCAATTGAGCGGAAAATACAGAGTTTCCATATAGCTCCTGCTGCCACCAAGGCCAAACCTTCCCCACTATTGACATCCTGCACCACAGCATTACCTTTGTTAAAAACCAATGAACCTACACTGACACATCATTATCACTCCAAGTCCATAGTTTACACTAAGGCTCATTTTTATACATTCTGTGGGTTTTGACAAATGCATAAAAGGCACGTATCATACAGAATGGATTCACTGCCCTTAAAACCTTATGTGCTCTGCTTATTCATCTTTTTCTTTCTCCAGCCCCTAGCAACCACTGATTTTTTTTTACTATATTCATAGTTTTGCCCTTTATAGAATATCATATAATTGGAATCACACAGTACATAGTATTTCATACCAGCTTTTTTTATTGTTTATTGTTCAAGTACAGTTGTCTCCATTTTCTCCCCACCACATACCCCCACCCCACTGATTCCCACCTTCCACCCACAACCTACCCCCACTTTGGCTTTGTCCACGGTCCTTTACACATGTTCTTTGACAATCCCCCCCCTTCGTTCCCTCATTATCCCCCTCTTCTCTCCCTTCTGGTTACTGTCAGTTGTCACATTGGCTTCTTTGACCTAGTAACATGCATCAAAGCTCCCTCCCTGTCTTTTCATGGCTTAATAGTTCATTTCTTTTTAGTGCTGAATAATATTCCACTGTTTAGATGTTTCACAGATTGCTCATTCGTTCACCTACTAAATAACATTTGGTTGCTTCTAAGTGTTGGCAATTATGAATGAAAATATATATAAATTTCACTTTTTAAGAACCTTTGAAATATGTCAGACTCTGTTACAGTATTTGTTACATGTAAATAGTACCTCAGGTTTTCTTCCTACATGATTGAGTCTATTCTCACAAATCTAGCAGTAGATTTCTTCACTCGCCTAAAAAACAGCCAATGAAATTCTCATTTGTGTTGTTTTTATGTACTTCTCTCATTACATAAATATATGTATGTATGTAACTTGTTCTATAGTTCTTGTTTTCTACTTATCCTATCAACTCTAATTTCCCTTTTTAAGCATATTTATACTCTGTACCTTCAGATAATTGTGTGTATATAGTAAAATAATATGTATGTATGTATGTATGTATTTATACATGATTTTGGTGTTTGCAAATAAATGTAATGAGTTCTTTAGGGGCCAAATATATATAATTTCTTCCTCTTGCATTTTGAAACATTTCAACTGCCACGTTATATAGATAGAATGTGGTCAACAGAAAAATAAGCCCCTTAAGATCCCCATACCTTATTCCCTCGAACCCATGAATATATTATGCTACCTGGCAAAAGGAACTTTGCAGATGTGATTAGAATTACATATTTTGAGAAAGAGAGATTGCCCTGGATTATGTGGATGGGCTCAATGTAGTCACATGTGCTCTTAAAAAGTGGATAATTTATCTTCGGCAAGAGGCTAGAGATTCATCAGAGAGATGAGGCAGATGGAAAAGCAGGAGAATGATTTGAATGGCTCTGCTGGCCTGGAAGGGGACCATAAACCAGGGAATGAGGGCAGCTTCTGGAGGCTGAGAACAACTGGCAAATAGCAAGAAGACAGACCAGAGTCCTACTACCACAGAGGAATGAATTCTGCCAACAACCTGAACAAGCCTATGAATGAATTGTTCACTAGAGCCTCCAGAAAGGAACTTAGACTTGTCAACATTTTAAGATTGTTCTTGTGAGACTCAAAGCAGAGAAACCAGACTAACCCCCTAGACTTCTGAACTACTGAACTGTGGAATAATAAATTTGCTTTCTTTTTGGCTGTTAAGTTTGGGGGAATTTGTGAAGGCAGTAATATAAAATTAATATATAGAGATTCTGTATCAATTACTTTATCTGCAAAAAATAAAACAGAGGTAACTTCATTGACTGGCACCTACAAGGGCCTCTAAACTCTAGTGTTACCATATTCTATCTAGTTCATGACATTTGACAAATTACTTAATATTTATGAAACTTAGTTTCACAATCTATAAAAGGCTAGCAATTTTTTCCTATCTTCCTAATAACTTTGCATAAGACAGAAATTGAGTATTTGTCAAGTTTCCAACATACTATTGTCTATAAATAAATGTACTCTTTCTTTAATTACTATTTGTAATATGAATGAATAAATGAATCAGACAATAAAATAAGATTATTTCTAGGTATATTTTTACCACTTTTGACCTGTTTCCATCATCTTTAATTTCCAAATTCTCTTTTAAAAAAGAAAAATAACCAGTAATGTGTCTTCTCATACTAAATGTCTCACTCCCATCTTCAGGTTCCATAATAGACCCATTTTCTCTTAGAGAAAGCTCAGGCTACTGTTTAATAAATTTTAAAAGTGTATCATTTTACTCTCAACTGTTACCCTGAACAGCATTTTTCAGACTCTGCTCTGAGGAGGACTAGTTTCGGTCTGAATTCTTTCAATAGCACTTGACTGCAGTCCAAATTAAACTAGTTGGAGCAAAAGGGAAATTCTGGCTCTCATATCGAGGAAGTGTAAAATGTGTATCAGTGAGGCTCAGCTAGATCCAGGAGTCTTTAAAAATATTGACTGACCTTTGTGGGACCTTGTGTTCATATACAAACCAATTACTGTGACCACAGGAATGGGATACTCTCAGTCATATTCCCAATTCTGTGTCCATCTGCAGAAAGAGGAACAATTACCAAAAAGACATTAAGGAAGGGCATGGAAAACCGTACCACACAAACCAAAATTACAGCCTCCCAGTTCATTATTGTGAAGTTCTTTTAAAAGTAATTCCCACAATAATTTTTTTGCAAGATTCTGGGGAAAATGCATTTAATCTGAAATATAAAGAAACAGACTCAGTGTGCTTTTTTTCTCAGAATCATGGAAATAGTCATTTGCTGTTTGAATCATATGGACTAGGTTATGGTGAGTTAACAAACCCCCAGATCTCAGAAGGTCATGTGGTAACTCTGTTTTATGTCATTCTTTCTGAGACCCAAGCTAACTGCAAGCCACTGCCTGTAATCTAATCCATCATCATTGCAGGACAGCAATTAATTGGTCTGGCCCAGGGGTAGCTTGTGCATTGGATCCCAACTGATCACAAAGCCCACATCACTACCATGGGCTTTGAAGGGCACAACTACCATCTTCCTGGATGACAGGAAACCTGAAATATTTGGTAAACAGTCTTGATTGTTACAGTGAAAAAATACTGGGATAGGATTTTCTGACTGACTTCTCTTTACCACATTTGATTACCAAATATGATTTGATGATGGATATAATAAATACCACTTCCAGAGCATTTGCTAGTGTTAAGGACTGTATTAACACCTTTCCACATAGTAACATTTAAGGAGATCACTAATATTATCCATATTCTGAAGATGAAAATATGAAACAAGGAATTTCTTGAAAAGGGTTTTTCCTTGAGTACAACATGAAAAGCACCTTTATGTTTAAGTCTCTGGGTATAATTTTTGCACTGGGTCACAGAGCTGGTAGATTGTGCAGGTAAATTTCCAACTCATGTAGTCTGTTTCCAGGTTCCACATTGTTCTTCACAGCTCTCTACCACCTCCTCAATGATGGAAGAAAAAGGTCTCCTTCCCATGAGTCAAACCACAAAGTTCTTAGTTCAGCTCTGAGGTGGATGAAACAGATTTCTTTTTTAACTTGTATCACATGTAACAAAACATATTAAAAACATAAGGAATTTAAACCATAAAATATCAAATGCTCCATCAAAGGAGATTTGAATTCTCTGAGATATATCTACAGTCTTTATTCTATATACAAACATTCTAATTCATGCACACATGCATTTTCTATAATATTTTGTTTCAAGAAGTGGTCTGATGATTTAAAAAGATTAAGGACCCTGAACAAGCAGATCTTTAATTCCATAAACACTTTTTTTGTTCAAGTGCCTGTTTGCATTGAGCATTATCACGATGTTCTTACTAAAGGTTTAACATTATCCTTGTTAAGAATATCCAAAAGCTTTGGCACATTGATTCATTCATCCACTCAAAAAACTTAACATTTGTCTATTAGGTGGCAGCCACAATCATCAATGTTGATTATTTAGATAAAAAACACAGTTTTCATAGTTTAATGTAGCAAACTGACAAATATAGTAATGGGTACAGTATAATGTAATGAGAGCTTATAGAGCACACTGAATATTGTTATGCCCTATCCATTCTTCTCTATTCCCATTCTAACAAGTACACACTTCTCCACCATGCAGCCCAGGTGCTTTAGGCTGAGGTTAGCCTCACCTCTGGATACAAGATTAGGCCTGGTCTCAAAGGTTTCCAATCAACTTTGTCATGGTCATTGATTCAGAAGTTCAGGCCTAAGCCATTGTCTCATTTCATTCTCTGGACTTAGGGTTTGATTTAGGAATTGACATATGATGGAATTTGCACATATGGGACAAAAAAAGAAGTGTTCAGTGGCTTACAAGAAATAAGTGTCTTCAATAGAGCTAATAAAAGAAATGTCCACCTTTCTTTGATTTTTAAATGGGTGTTAGGGCCCTGGCTGGTATAGTTCAGTGAACTTAGCACAGGACTGTGAATCAAAGAGTTGCTGGATCAATTTGCAGTCAGGGCACATGCTGGGTTGCAGGCCAGGTCCCCAGTAGTGGGTGTATGAGAGGCAACTACATATTGATGTTTCTCTCCTACTATTTCTCCTTCCCTTCCCCTCTCTCTAAAAATAAATAAATAAATAAAATCTTTAAAAATTTGTAAAGATGGGTGTTAGGCAAGGAAATGACAGCATTTCATAATTATATTATTTCAGGTCCAAATAGGAAAAATAAATTCCTATAGATAGTTCAAACAAGATTTAATACAAAAAATTGATTGAACAGATACTGGAAAGATTGGAAGAGTGAAAGGGAGATAATTAAGTAAACCAAAGATTAGCAACTTCAGTAAGTGACTACTCATTCCAGAGTTGAGTTGTTTCTGTAAGGGAAGAGAGTGTTTGTTTGTTTATTTGTTTCACAAGAGCTAAGGTTGTAATGCTGGGAGTGTCACCAAGGAGGGACCATCAGAGCTAGTGCTGGAACCAGGAAAAGGAGGGGCACTACTACTAAAACCATGGTCTTTGAAGAAGTGCATCTGTTTTCCAGAAATACTGCCATAAAGAAAGAGAAGGAGAGATGTAATAATAGGGCCTCCCTCTTTTCTGCTTGATAATCTTTTCCCAGTGTCTCCTATGGGTATAATTTAAGAAGCTAGCTGAAAATGGAGCCTAGAAAATTTAATATGTTATCTTCCCACCACCGTTAATAGAGAAAAAGAAAGAATGATGTGGAAGAAGATGAGAGAAAGTAAGCAAATAACACATTCAATCCTTTGTCTATTCTTCATCTGTATACATCCTTCTTACTTACCTTAAGTTTTAATATAACAAAAATGACAATAATGTGATTCTTTACCTTATCGACAACTATTCTTTGCATAATGAAAGATAATCTTACATTTTGGAAAAAATGTAAAACACAAAGCCCTATCACTTGTACACTTAGAATTTCATTCTAAGTCACAAGTCCACTTGGATATTTTGTCCTCAAAAGATTAAATTATAAATTTAGCCTGGCATTTACTTCTTATCTTTAAAAAAGGGAAAAAATAGTTAACATTTAAATGTATATACATATATGTTATGTTCTAGATCTGTCTCATCTATCTGCCCCCTTTTTTCTCTTTCCTCTCTCTCTCCTCCCATGTAAGTTAATTCCCACTATCTGGTACTCATTCTACATTTACTTACCCTCAGCCAGGATCTCAGATAATATGATCCTTTACCTAGCGATGATGAGCCAAATCTTCACTCCTGAGGATTTGAGTCCTTGCTGTCTGTTTGAGTTGTCCAGACATCCATTGACTTTTCCTTTAGAACATAGAAATACTAAAAGGCACTTCAGGAAACCTTGATTTCAGTCATAACTCTGCCTGTTTCTTCTATAGAGCAGTAATCCAGCTTCTCTTTGGTAACGAGGATGACTCACTCCAGAAATCACAGCAGCCCCTCATTTGTTGTTTCAATGAGATGAGGAGTCCACAATGACCAGGTGGCAGATTTACCTTCTATTTCAATGAAAGAATTATGTCTCCTGCTAAAACAATATTCATTATGGAAATAAGACCTCTCAACCAACAAAGCCAAGACTTACACACACAGGAAAAAATTAAGTGAATGGTTCATTTCTCTGTTTAACGAATTAATTATTGGTAAAAAAAAAAAAAAAGTACTGGTGTCTGATAGAAGCTGATACTACATGGTATTGGAAAACACTCCAAACTCAGCTGGCATTGTATCCAATACTTCCAGAAGACATTCTATGTTTTTGTCAAGGCAGTTACTTCTGAGCCAAGAAGTATATAGTAATATCAGTGAATTATATAACCCCATCCCTGCCCTTCTCTTACTTTGTAATAAGTTCTTTGGTCAGGAGCAATATTATATGGAATATCTTGATGACAAATAAGGCACTCCAAGTCTCCTGATGTTGGTGCTGGAAGGGGCATTGAAAGGAGGAAAAGCAGAGCCAATATTCAGAAAAGTTTCAGTTCCAGTAAGGACAAAATCATTTACTGTTTCACACTGGAAGAAGTCCAAGGCAATCAATCTGACACCAGGTGGTTGGCTGGTTGGTTTCCCTCAGGAATGGTGCCTTCAGGTATAAGTTTGACTTTTGCTGTTGGTTCCTGTGCCCTTGGCAAAGATGGTAGTCAAGTAGCTTTGATAAGATAAGGTCCAAGTTGTTGAGCCCTTCAGAACCTCTGTGCTACTTTGAACATGACCCCATTGGTCAAGCACTAGAGAGGCTAGGAAATTGCTGTCTATATGACTCCCTCAGACCAGGCCATTGTGTACATCTTTTCTCTAGGAGTTATGCACTGCCACTGACTTCTATCATTCAGAAATCCCATCATTTCCACCGAAATCAAGGAGCCAGTTTTAAAGTTTGCCTCTTGCAGTGTCATGGCAGCCAACAAAAAAGAGATACAAGAAAACTTGTTTTCTTTAATTTTACTATGAATAATTCTAAAAATATATAAAAGAAGAAGAAAATGATAATTAGCCCACTATGATCAGTTCAAAATCAATCTTGTTTGAGCTATACTTGTATCCACCCCTTGAATCACAAGAATTTTTGAGCATGCTGGTACTTCCCTCACTAATGTATTTCTCAGAATAAAGGGAGTATTCTTTGGGCTTATCTGGGGAACATATTGAGAGAGGACAAAGTTGCAAATAGTTAGTACATTCTGTTATTTCTACCTCCCTAGGCACTAAGGCATGTTTTTATTATGCCAGGGAAATTATACTCTTAACATCATTGAATACAGCCCACATTAGAGCCACTTCTCTCTGCTTAAGAAAGCACATTGAATACAGAATCTCTGTAAATTGCCCTTTGTTCCAAAATCCTTACAATCCATTCCTACACATAATCCTCAAGTTTAAGTTAATGAGGGAAAAATAATAATCTTGCAATTATTTTTTGTATATGAGTCATGTCCCTGTGAATTAGATTTTGTACTTGTCCCCTGAATTATGCCAAAATCTGACTCAGGTTATAGGTTTAAAGCAAGCATCAGTGTGAGAGAGAAACATCAATATGTTGCCTCCTCTAGGTGCCCTGATCAAGGATCAAACCCACAACCTAGGTATGTGCTCTAAGTGGGAATTGAACCCACAACTTTTTGGTGCATGTTCCAACCGAGCCACCAAGACAGGGTACAAAGCAGCTTATTCATGGGAGGTTACAACAGGATCTACACACACACACACACACATACACACACAAAACTTAATAGCCTTTTATTATGTGAGATTACTTTTGCTAGCAATAAGAGTTCAAGGGTATTTGTAGTCCTGAGATTAACTGATGTCTACTCAGATGCTCCTATGTCAAGTCCCAGAGTTTCATTCATTCTTTTCCAAGAATGCTCTAAATTTCACATAACATAATGTACTCTAAATTTCACATAAGATACTTAGTGAGGCAATGAATTCAACTTACACTGTAATTCAGTAATTTTCATTTTTAGATTTGGGATGGGATTTGGGAGCTTCCCTGCAGCTACAATAATTAAGAGATTGTTTTAGAAGCATAATAAATATTCTGTGAGTCTCTGACCTGCCTTTAACTGAGTGATTAAAGCCTTGGGTTTGTCAATTTCTATCTTTAAGCAATCAAGTGCAGTCTCAAAAAAAATCTGTCCCCATAGCATTTGCAGTCATGATTACTACCATAGCAGCTGAGTGCATTAACCACTTGGTTTCCCAGAGCCTTGCCTTCAGTAGGCCTTTCATCTAAAATGACAGAACACAATTTGGTAAATGTGATGCTCCTGCCTGTCAGGGATTTACAGTAACCCATTTGGAGTAATGGTAGTAAGGCCATCACTGTATTCAAGTGTTTATAGGGTACCCAACTCAAGAATTCCTATTTGAATTTTTTTAACTCCCCAAAACAAAAAGCACTCTACTGATTTCAAACAATGGACTTTAACTCGGGGATCTAATTCAGGAATATTATTACATATTTATTAGGAAGCCTGAGGGAAATAAAAATGAACAGAAGAGAGGTGCACCAAACATTGGTAATTAGTTAGTGGCTACTTCATCTAGTCCTTGGTGAACAAAAGGAATCAGATGGTGTACAGAGCTCAGAAGAACACTCATTGCTTCCCTGTTAGGGTAATGTCTAAACAGCACTGAAAATATAGAAAAGGGGCCTGTAGGTCATGCTGGAACCATGGAACGGGGCCATTGAAGCTGAAGCTGGATTGCTGATAGATGAAAAGGATGCAATAGCTGAAAAGTACTGTCAGAAGAAGAAAAGGAAAGAACAATACATTCTTTGTTCCTCCAACTATCTGATGTTCTGCTAGTGTCTTTTCAGGAAAATATCTAAGTATAGTTTAGCTAGGAAGGAAGACTAAGGAATATACTTTGTAGTCTCCTATCACCAGCATTTGAGAGCAGAAAAGGTATGGGTAAGACACAATAGGCAAATATATAGTGCAGCTATTATGATTTAGAACAGTCTAACAACTATTTTTGTGTATCATTCATCTCCTTCTGGATAAGAAGACTGTGTTTCATCCTATCAAATGAATAAAAATCTGACTCAGGTTTGTTAAGCATCTACCATACAAGTAATACTGTTTGTATTCCATATAAACTATAGTAAATAATAGTACCAATACTCTACTAATGAAGACATAAAAATAAAACAAATATGTAATTTTTAGTGTTGATAAAAGCTATGAAGAAAAGTAAAGTGTAGTAACAAGATAGACAAAGGATTTATAGAACATTCTAAAAGGAGTGCTTCTATCTGAGAAAGTGATAAACAGAGACCTGAAAAAGTATGTGAGTACAATGGTTAATTTTATGTGTCAACATGAAGGGTGTTTTGGGAGAGATTAACATTTAAATCAGTAAACTTTAAGTTAAAAAAACTGTTTTTCATAATGTGGCTGTGTCTTATCTAGTCAGCTAAAGGGCTGGATAGAATAAAAAGACCAGCTTGCCAGAAAAAGAAGAAGATCTCTAGCAGACTTCTATTAGATTTCATCTGCACCATCAGCTGTCCTGGGTCTCAAGACTTCTAATCCACACTACAGCTTTGGGACTTGCCAGCATCTCTAGCACTCTCTATCTCTCTATCTCATCTATCTATATCTAATCTATATCTATATCTATATCATCTATATCTATATATTTTTCTATCTATCTATCTATCTATCTATCTAATTTATCTATCTATCTATCATCTACCTACCTACACCTATCTATTTTATTTGTTCAGTTTCTCTAGTACAGTGGGTGATGATTACAAGGCTTTATGTAGGAGAGTTTTAGGCATAAGAAGTGGCAAATAGGAAGGCCCTGAGGTAGGAATAAGCCTGTGACATTGAAAGAACATCAAAATGGAATAGTAAGGCAGGAGTGAAGTGGGTTAGAGGAAAGCAGCAGGCAATAAAGCTGGAAAGATCCATGGGGCACTTTAGTAGAGATTTTCAGGCTATAGAAAGGATTAAGGGGTTTATTCTTATTTTGATGAGAAGCCATTAAAGTATTTTGGTCAGGTGAGTAACATAATTTGACTTTAATTTTAAATAGGTTACTGTAACTACTAAAAGGAAAACTGACTTAGAGAACCCACTAAGAAGCACAGACCCAAGGTAGCAGGATAGTGCATTAGTCTAGGCGAGAAATGGTGGTTTTGTGAAGCTCACCTAAATTCTGGACTTTGAGTTACATGCTCTGATTTTTTTGTTATTTAACATAGTTTGACCTAAAATTTTTATTACTTGAAGCTATAGTGATCCTAGCTGATGCAAAATTTGGTACCAAGTGTGTGGTATTGAGTCAAAGTAGAAAGAGATCAGTGAGAAGAATTCTTTCATCCTGGACCAAAAAGTTGGTGATTTTTGTTATATAGTTATAGAAGAGTTGGGTAAAATGACACCTCTCCTACCATAGGCAAAGACCTTGGTCTTACAAAGGGTGTAATATGGGTGATTGAAACTGTTGAATTAGATTTTCAGCCCTTAGTGAGGTCTATAAGATAGGTATGGCTTACTTTAAATTGCACTTCCTGAAAATAAGGAAGACAAAAATGGAAGACAATATCATTCTTTTCTTTCCATGGAGTTAAATTCAAACTATTTCAAATCCACCAATACGGAATTTGATAGGGCTGAGAATGCCAGGCCTGAACCCCCAAGCTAAGGTTTTTGCTAACAGAGCAGGATAGCAACAGACATATAAGGTGACAAGATTAGGGGAAAAATGAGCTTAACTCCTTAATCTTCTCTCCAGCAAATTCTGCTAAGCATTTTGAAATGAAGAAATGATTAATCCATCTTCACTAAGAAGATGCAGACAGGATTTATTTGAGGTAATTATGAAAGTTTTTGTGCTGTTTCACCTTGTTTATTTTTTTAACTATTTTAAGACAAAGATCAAGATGAAGATGCCATTCAATTTCAAAGGGAACGGGAAGTACACAGAACTTGTCACTAAGAGAACAAAATGATCAGAATCAGATGCTGACCAAATAAACTATTGTGTGTGGTTACCATGCTTGCAAATTTTGGGAGGCAAAAGACCAAAAACTATTAACTTTTTAAGGGAGTTGTACTGCCCCCAAAATTCAAAGCCTTGCTCTAAATAGTCTTTGATTGTTCAAACCCAGAATAGTATCAGAATCAGACCTTCAAATTTGTACCAGCTGGGACTGGTGTGCAAATGCTACATCATCTCATGAAAGGACATATACTCCAATATCCATTTAAATATGGCTATAAAAAATGAACAAAGGAGACACATCCTAAAAGTGGAAATGGGTACTATCCATTTGGCTGACCAAGGTTGACAATTTTCTTGAAGGTCATAAGGTACCTGATATTCCCACCCAAGGGGACGTGATATCTACTGTGACCCTGTGATACCAATGTCTCCTATCCCACTTCTCCACAGAGGTTTCTTTTCTTTTATTTGTTGTTGCTATTTGTTTGTTTTACTAATAGCATCCAGTTCCCTGACCACCACAATATGCTGGGTTGAATAGTGTCAGCAAACCAGAAAGTTCTACATCTGGACCTGAGGGGAGAAGATGGATGAAAGAATCCTAAGTTTTGTATTAGTTTTCTGAAGTTCAGAAATTCTTATAGTTTTACTTATGTTTTTATTGCTGTTACATTCCAGAATATATAAGCTTAATAATTTTCCTTAAAAATGTCGTATAGAATGTAAGTAAATTTTTATACAGTGTATAAGGAATCTAAATTCTTTCATTTGCAGATAGATATATAGTGATCCCTGCACCATTTGTTTAAAAGTCTATCCTTTCCTCATTAAATAGTCTTAGCACCTTTGTAGAATATCAACTGGCCATTAAATTAAGTATCAATTCTAATCTGTTGATTTATATGTCTTTCCTATAGCTATACCACATTTTCTTAATTATTGTGACTCTGTAGTAAGTTTTGAAGTTGAGAAGTGTGAGTCCTCTACCTTTGTCCTTTTTAAACATCTTTTTGATTATTCTAGAGTCCTTGTATTTCTATAGAAATTTTAGGATTAGCTCATCAATTTCTGCAAGAAAAAGGACACCTGAAGTTTTGAAAGGAATTGTATTGAATCTGCAGATCAGCTTGGGGAATACCATTTTCTTATAAAGTCTTCTGATGTATAAATATGGAATATATTTATATTTCTTTGTTTTCTTTTATTTCAAAAATGTTTTATAGTTTTTGGAATGCAAATATTGCACTTACATTGTTAAAGTAATTCCTAACTTTCTTTCTCATTATATTATAAATTAATTTTTTAAATTTAATTCTTATATTTTATAGTTACTATATAGAAGTACAATTGATTTTCTCTATATATTGATCTTCTATTCTGCAATAATATTAAACTCACTTGCTATTTTGAATAGACTTTTTGGTGTGAATTTCTTAGGATTTTCTATATGCCAGGTTATGTCACTGAAAAATTGAGATAAATTTACTCCCTCCTTTACCATCTAAATGCATGTGTTTATTTTCCTTGCCTAACTGTTTTGGTTAGAATTTCCAGTACAGTCACACTTATGCCCTTTTTATCATTATTTTTGTCATGGTCTTAACAACAATGTTCAAACTGAACTACAAATAAAATGCATACTAATTAGAACAAATAATAAAATAATGGACTTATAAGAAACACAGTTTTGCACAGTGCTCAGAGTAGACACATATCACATGTTTTTGAAAAATGAGCTAGTGTTCAGTGGATTGAACGTGGGCTGGGAGCCAAAGGGTCACAGGTTCGATTCGCTGTCAGGGAATATGCCTGGGTTGCAGGCCAGGTCCCCAGTAGATGGGAGCAAGAGAAGGCAACCACACATTGATAGTTCTTTCCCTCTCTTTCTCCTTTCCTTCCCCCTCTCTAGAAAAATAAATAAATAAAATATACTTTTAAAAAGAATGACCTAGTGAACCCCAAATTATTCTCATATCTTTTCTACTTCCTCTGTCACTTTGGGGATTTCTTCACACATTTTTTCACACATTTCTGCTGGGAAGTGTATCCAAAACTCCTGCTCTTATAAGATTCCCTATAAAAAGAATAGGCACCTAGTTCTTCTGTCATCTTTTTATCCTCAAAAGGATTGTAAAATTTTTCAAGACCAACAGAAAAATAAAAACCTTTGAATATGTACGTCTTCTGGCATGAACTTTAAAGCTTAAGGCCTAAATGTAAGAAGCTCCAAAAGTTCAAGTCTTTGCATCTCAAAAACATCAATAACCAGTGTTTGTGCTCTTTTTCTCTTCCTGCATTCCATTCTAATAACTCTTCCATATGACAATAGATTCTTCATTATTTAGCTGTCTGAATGGTGAATGGTCATGTTCTCAACAGAAATTGCTGGGAATGGGAGGGAAACACCAACTAAAATCTCAAAGTACTAAATATATGACATATTGATGCCACTTAAAGCAGAAGCTCTCTTCTGGGGGGTCCTCATGGCCCTGTAGATTCACATTGACTTTGTCATCAAAGTCTCAGGATTGGATGTGAGCCACCCAATAACTGGTGGCTACATGTAAGAAGAAGAGCTCCACTCCCCAGAGGAAACTGAAAACTCAGCCCAGATGCAGAATTATATGCAGCAAGGACAAACAGGTGTTTCATGGCTCAAAACAAAAAAATGCTAAACTTTGGCATGTTTATTCAAGCCTGAGTTCTGTTTTTATAGGAGGATTAAAAGAGCAACCAGTTGTAGAAAGTATCTATACTATAAATAGTCAGCTAGAGCAGTATGGAGACCTAGGAATATTAAAGCATGTCTCCACAGAGTGGTTGGAATTATTGAAGACAGGACCCAGCAATTTTATTGATTAAATTGGCAAGGACTAGGCCACCAGATGAGTGATTTGGGCTCTAGTCCTAGAATACTAAGCAAGAAAATAGCAGAGCACAGAGTGGAGATCAAGGCATAAACTGAAACTTATGATAATGATGAGAAGGCAGGCCTGTACATTCCCTGCAAAGGGGGCCAGGACCAGGGGGCAGGGACAAGAAAGTGATGAAACTGGTAATATGGGAGCAGAGTCAAAGGGAGAATGCTACAGGATTAAAAATTGTTTTAAGGAATTGTTGAGGACCCTGTAGAAATACCATGAGTAATTAGGCAAAAGCTTCCCTGGAATCCAGCATGATTCTGAAGGAGTCAAGTGTTATCAGATGAACCATGTCTTCTACACCAGCCGAAAAAGTCTATTAGATATTCAAATAAGTTGGTTTGGGCAGATTATGGTCATTGACAACTTATATTGGCTCCTCGTAATAATTTACATCCTCAAAAACTAGCTGTTTAATGATCTATTCTATACTTTTAGCCCAGGGTCAGTGAGACATTTATTGACCTTCACTGCAGAGTAAACAGAATTCTGTCAGAGGGCCACGTGTGTCTTGAATTGCCTTTCCTTTTAATATCTCCATATTTCACTTTAAAGATGAAGAAATGGAATCAAAAATGTGTTACTGATCCTCAAAGTGTTAAATACTTAGTATCATAATCAGAGCCCAAGTACAATTTTTGCTCCATTTTGGAGAATTTTGCTTCAGTGTTTAATGTATTATTTACTTAATATCCATATCACACTTTTCCAAGTTATCTATTGTTGTATAACATACTACCCCCCATCCCAAACCATAGTGGCTTAAAGCAGCCATTTATTATTCTCTCTGGTGGTTTTGCAGATTGGCTGAGCTCAGCCAGGTGGTTCTCACTCAGTGTTTGTTGAGGCAGTTGTCATGAGATGGTGACTGAGGCTGGAGTGCTTGCACACTGCCTCTGGAAGGCTAGGGCATCTCCCAGCATGCCATTTGTGCTCTGAGAGGGAACATTCCAAATGAGTACTCCAGAGGCCCCAGAGGAAGCTGCAAGACTTATGAAACAAGCTTAGGAGTCCCATAAGGCCCACTATATTCTATTTTCAAGCAAGCCCCTCAGGCCATCCGTGGTTCAAAGCTGGTGCAATTAGTCTACTTCTGATGTGAGAAAAAACATGTGTGTATGGAAAGGATGGACTGGATGGAGTTCTAATTAGGAGAACTTCTACCACTTTCATTTAAGATTGAAGAACTAAATATATTTTGCAATGTATAGAATATCCCTAAACTTTCTTTCCTCTAGACTTGTTACCAGCCTCTTAATGATTTCACATTCATCATCAAATCTACTGCTACAAGACCATGAAAACAGTAACTGTATAAATCCCCAAGTACTTAAGAATAGTTACATATTAGTGCATGTGTTAAATCTTTATTGGCTAAAATGAAAAAAATAGTGGTATATTTATTTACTGTTAATATTTTACTTCTTTTTAATCTAGATAATTAAGTGGAAATTTTATGAAGTAAATATATACCAGCTCCTTCTTTATTAGATGCTACTTATATACAAATGGCATGATTTACTACAATACTTTTCCTCAGTATTTATTCCACAAAACAGTCTTAAAATATTACGGCATGTTTAAATTATATTAGCAAAAGAAGTGTTAATCTTGACTGAATATTCAGTCCATAGATACAAATTATTTTAAATCATGCTTTTTATATAATCGAGTCTTAATGATTCTAAATTGATTCCTTAGCTTTCAATGGCTAAAAATTATTACACTCTCAACTTGTAACATGGTCACCAGAAAAATTTATCAGGTTCTCTAAATTTAATACTTTTCCCTCTAGGAAATATAGTTGACCTTTGAACAATGCAGGCATTAGAGGAACTTACTGCAAGTCAAAAACCCACATAAAACTATAGTCATCCACACCCTAAACATACATATAGATTCAGAACCACCAGTTGGTCCTTGAACAATGGGTGTTGAACTTTGAAGGTCAGTTCAAAATCCCCAATAAATAGGGGGACTAGGATAGGTCAAACCCACATTTGTTATAGGGTCGACTGTAAATAATTTATGAGATATACAGAACACAGAAAGTTATTAACATCCTATTTAGGGAGAGAACTGTGTATGACATTTCTCCCATGAAAATCACATTCCCAAATCTGAAAAGAGATTATTAGGTCTGAAATAACAAACTTGCCTGTACTGAGGAATGAGAAGCTTCTTGAGTTGCTAAGGAATTTTGTCTCCTTCAATGCCACCATCCAGACTATCCAAGTGTAAAGGTCAAGGTCATGAGTAGAGAAAACAATATCTTGTTAGTCTCTGTTATTGTCAATGTTCATTTGAATAAGTTAAAAAAAAGACTGACTTTGTTTTAATATGGTCATTAGGATGATCAAATAAAATAAAATGTCAAAGCAATTTGCAAAACCTAACAGCACTATAAAAATGTAGTTTCTTATGACTGTCCCCAAATAAATTTTTATTGTGTGTAATGCATAGTATATTAAATTACTCTGTGGAAACATTTTGTTAAGCATGAGTGGCAACACTACAAAGTGAATCTTCAAAAATGACTGATTTCTTTGTATACCTTTCATTTAAATAGCCCCTCAATTGATGCATAATCCCCAGACTCATTGCATGCTGTGATTCTATAGTTTGTTTAAATTAAAACAAAAATTTTGGGTTTTCTTAGTATAAAAGTGTTGGTTAACCATAGTAGGAAAATTTAAATATACAAATTGCTGTAAAAAAAAAAAGAACCATTTTATCCATTACACAAAGTAACAACTGTTAACCATTTGCCCTATTTCTATAAATATCCATCTATAATCTTCATGTAGCTAGAGACACCGATGGAAAAGGAGGTAGAGATAAGTGGCATATCCATTCCATTTCCAGCTTTTTTCATACAGCAATATAACACATTTTAGAAAAAAAAGGATGGCCTATAGTAGGAAATAGAACCTCCCTCTTTCTCCAGTTCCTGTCAAGACAGCACAGGCAATGCTGACAGGAAATTTCTATTCTCCTTAAGAGAAACTATAGAGGGTATCACTCAACTAATGGAAATCTTAAATGGTTTCCAAGTAAGAGTAAGATAAGAGGGATGTATAATGAGGGAAACAAGGTATCAGAGACTCACCATTGTCTGCCAAGCTCCTGGAGAAGTTTCCTCTGAACTGCTATGCTTAGGAAAGCCCACAGGTAATAGCCCACAGATAAAAGCATTTCTGTCCTGAGGAGCAGCCTGTTCCTCTTCTGTATTAGGCAACTGACTCTTTTAAAGGAAGCCCAGCTGGATTACCTACTTCCAGAAAGACCAGCTGTATTGAAACATGAAAAAGGAATAGGATTTTTTTTTTTTTACTTCATTGTTCCTAGTGATATATAAGGGAGAAACTTACATTTAGTATTCATCCCTCTGGGCGGTCCAGGGGTAGGAGTCAGACCACTTACCTTAATGCACCATGCTCTGCCGTCAAGGCAAGGTATGTGAAAAGTAATCATCAATCTGTATAACCACACATGAAAACCATAACAGGCACTGTTTCCAAACAAACTATCCATTTGTTCTTAAATGTAGATGTCTCTTGCTTTCTGGAGTTATTATTTTGGAGTTTTATGTTGACGTTTAAAATAGCTCCTTTGAAGAATGTATAAACATTACATTGAATGACCTTTCAGATAATTACATGACTCATAGTTTCATCTTATTTAAGGGGAATTTCTATACCTCTGAAAATCTCAGCCTCTTCCATCTCTTTCCCTCTTTTACCTATTTCTATGGGATCTAACACCATCTAAAATGCTGTATACCTAAACTATTTCTTTTGGAGTCTATCATCTTCCCCGACCCCATTTGAACATAAGCTCTAAGAAGACAGGAACTTTTATCTGCTTTATTAATTTGTGTGTTAATTTTCATGCCTAGGATAAGCCAGGCATATAATATGTAATCAGGATATGGTTGCTGAGCAAAGGAATGAACCAGTGGACTCATGGGATATGATACAACTTAGCTTCCCACTATCTCTTTAAATGTATTTTATGGAGCTGGTTTATCTTATTCCCCAGAGTGAAATTTGTAGGAGGCCCAAGACCCTTCGGATTGATTTTAGATGGAAGGCCCTCTAGTTACTCTGGGCAAGAATATAATTTTATCTCTCAGTTCAGAAATTCACATATCCAGATCAATGGAATAATCAAAAACTCAAAACCATGGTTTAAAGGCAGGCCTTCACCCCTACCCCAATTTCAGCCTGATGAATTAACAAAGAAGAAAATGTTTAGAGAGGCAAATTGTATTGCTCTTCACCCTATATTTTAGGTCTGCTATATGTGATACCCCTTCCACTGAAAGCATTAAACATCCCACCATGTTGAATTCAGGGGCATTGGAATAGTATTAGCTCTTTTGGATAATTCCCTCCCATTGACTGTGGGCTATATCTTGTGATTTGCTTGACAGGGAGAGAAAAGTAATATTTCACTTTCATTAGAAGGTTATAAAAGACTGAAATCTATCTTGCTGGTATGCTCTTTACGGATCTTTATGCATTCTTGTTCTTGGAGATAGGGACATCTGGCAAAGAAGTAAGAGCAACCTTTGAGAACCAGTCACTGAGGAAACGAGGCCTTCGGTCCAACAGACCCTGAGGAGCTGAATTCTGCCAATGACCACCAAGGGAGCTTAAAGGCAGATTCTGTCCCTTTTGTTTATAATAATGTTCCATTTTTCCAAATAATACATACTATTTTTTAATTGTGAAGAAGAATAAAAATGCCGACTTCCAGCAAGATGGAGGCATAGGTGGACGCACTGTATTTCCACACACAACCAAGATTAGAACAACAACAACTTAGAGGCAGAATAACACCCACAACTGACAGAGAATTTATCTGAATGGAAGTTGGACAGCCAAGAAGTTGAAGTAGACCCGTTCATCCAGACTGGTAGGAGGGGCGGAGAGGAGCAGCCAGGGCACGGGTCGGGGCTCAGGTCATGGCGCACGGAGAACAGGGAGAACTGGGCACAGAAGGCAACCTGGAGGGAGTGCGTAAGGCATCTGGGGCACACAAGATCACAGCAGGTGGACCCTGAGTGTGCAGGCAGCAGCTGGCAGATCCAGTGAGGCGGCAATTGTGGACCAGGGCAGAGTGCGCAACCCAGGATCCCAGAGAAGGGACTGAGGTCCCAGGAGAATGGAGCTACAACCATTGTTCTCTCCTGCCCCCTCCCCCGCCCCCACCTCCACATACAACGTCACAATCTAGCAACTGGGGTGCCCAGCCCCAGTGAACACCTAAGGCTCCACCCCTCACCATAACAGGAATGACTAGACCAAAAGAGAGAGAGAGAGAGAGAGATGTCTCAAACAGAAGAACAGATCAATGCCCCAGAACTCATCCTTTTGAGTGACCAAGAGATAGCTAATCTATCAGATGCACAGTTCAAAACACTGGTGATCAGGAAGCTCACAGAATTGGTTGATTTTGGGTGCAAATTAGACAAGAAAATGCAGGTTACCATAAAAGAGATGAAGGAAGATGCACGGAGAACCAATAGTGATGGGAAGGAAACTGGGACTCAAAACAATAGAGTAGACCAGAAGGAAGAAAAAAACAATCAAATAGGAAAGAATGGAGAAATAAGAATTCAGAAAAATGAGGAGAAGCTTAGGAACCTCCAGGACATCTTTAAACATTCCAACATCTGAATTATAGGGGTACCAGAAGGGAAGAGGAAAAGCAACAGATTGAACACGTATTTGAACAAATAATAAAGGAGAACTTCCCCATTCTGGCAAAGGAAATAGACTTCTAGGAATTCCAGGAAGCTCAGAGAGCCCCAAAGAAGTTGGACCCAAGAAGAAGCACACCAAGGCACATCATAATTACATTAGCCAAGGTAAAAATGAAGGAGAGAATCCTAGAAGCAGCAAGAGATAAGAGGACAGTAACCTACAAAGGAGTTCCCATCAGACTGTCAGCTGATTTCTCAAAAGAGACCTTACAGGCAAGAAGGGGCTGGAAAGTAAGATTCCAAGTCATAAAAGACAAGGACCTATATCCCAGATTACTCTATCCAGCAAAGCTTTCATTTAGAATGGAAGGGCAGATAAAGTGCTTCTCAGATAAGGTCAAGTTAAAGGAGTTCATCATCACCAAGCCCTTATTTTATGAAATGTTAAAGGGACTTATCTAAGAAAAGAAGATAAAGAAAAAATATGTATAGTAAAAGTACAGCAAATTCACAATTATTAACAACCACACCTAAAGCAAAACCAAAAGAAACTAAGCAAACAACTAGAACAGGAACAGAACCACAGAAATGGAGATCACATGAAGGGTTAGCAACAGGGGAGTGGGAGGAGGAGACAGGGGGAAAAGGTACAGAGAATAAATAGCATAGATTGTAGGTTGAAAATAGATAGGGGGAGGGTAAGAATAGTATGGGAAATGTAGAAGCTAAAGAACTTGTAAGTGTGACACATGGACATGACTAAAGGGGGGGATATGGGTGAGAGAGGGGGTACAGGGTGGAGGGCAGTGAAGGGGGAAAATGGGACAACTGTAATAGCATAATCAATAAAATATATTTAAAAAGAATAAAAATCCCACAACACACATGATCTCCTCAGCTCAGCTAACTGAAAGCATAATTTTAACTTTGAGTTTAATCCAGTGTAGGGCTAAGATTTCTCTCTGCTAGGTAACATATATTTGATCACTTTCATATGAAAAACACCAGCCTACACTTCAGTTGTTCCTCTTCCTCTTCAAAATTTTCTAACTATCCAATCAAACAGATTCTTCCCTGGAGTGTGTTCAGAGGATGGAGCCAGTAACACAGAGGGGCTTTAGAATGCACCACTTCCATTTGGGTTTTCTCTCTTTTTTTTAATTAAATATTTCATTGTTTTTCTATTACAGTTGTCTCAATTTTTCCCCCTTTGCACTCCTCCACCCATCTCACACCCCCACTCCCACAGTCAGTCCCTACCCTCTTGTTCATGTCCATGGGTCATTTACACATGTTTCTTGACTAGTCCCTTCTTCTTCTTTCCACCCTTACCCCTGCTCTGGTCATTGTCAGCCTGTTCCTTGTTCCCATGCCTCTGGGTCTATTCTTCTCATTTATTTAGTTCATTAGGTTCCTCTTGTAGGTGAGATTATATGATATTTGTCTTTCATTGCCTGGCTTATTTCACTTAGCACAGCATTCTCCAGTTCCATCCATGCTCTCATGAAAGGTAGGAGTTCCTTATTTCTGTTGCATAGTATTCCATTGTGTAAATGGAATGTACCACAGTTTTTTTCATCCACTCATTTACTGATGGGCACTTAGGCTTTTTCCAGCACTTAGCTATTGTAAATAATGCTGCTATAAATATTAGGGCGCATATGTTCTTTTGAATTGGTGTTTCCGTATTCTTAGGGTATAATCCCAGCAGTGGAATCACTGGGTCAAAAGGCAGTTCCATTCTTAGTTTTTTCAGGAAATTCCATACTGTTTTACGCAGTGGCTGCACCAGTCTATATTCCCACCAACAGTATACTAGGTTCCATTTTCTCCACAATCTCGCCAGTACTTGTTGTTTGTTGATTTGTTAATGATGGTCATTTTGACTAGTATGAGGTGATATTTCATTATGGTTTAAGTTACATCTCTCTGATGGCTAGAGGTGTTGAGCATTCTTTGTATGTCTATGTGCCCTCTGTATGTCTTTCTTCAAGAAGTGTCTGTTCAGATCCTTTGCTCATTTCTTAATTGCTTGTCTTTCATTGAATTGTCTTCCCAGTGTTGAGCCATATGAGTTCTTTAAATATTTTGGAGATCAAACCCTTGTTTGAGGTATTGTTAACAAATACGTTTTCCTATATGGTTGGGTCCCTTTTCACTTTGCTGATGATTTTTTTAGCCATGCAAAAGATTTTAACTTGATGTAGTGCCATTTGTTTATATTTTCCTTTATTTCCCTTGATCTAGGAGATATATCTGTGAAAATATTGCTGTGTGAGTTATATGAAATTTTACTGTCTATGTTTTCCTCTAGGACTTTTATGATGTCACAAGTTATATTTAAGTTTTATCCATCTTGTGCTTATTCTAGTGTATGGTGTAAGTTGGTGGTCTAGTTTAATTTTTTTGCATGTACGTGTCCAGATTTCTCAACACCATTTATTGAAGAAGCTATTTTTACCCCATTTTATGCTTCTGCTCCTTTTGTCAAATAGTGATTGACCATAAAGACTTGTTTTTTTTCTGGGCTCTCTATTCTGTTCCGTCAATTTCTGCATCTGTTATTATGCCAGTAACGGACTGTTTTGATTACAGCAGCCTTGTACTATGGTTTGATATCATGTATTGTGATCTCTCCTACTTTGTTCTTTTTCAACATTGCTGAGGCTATTCAGTGACATTTTTGGTTCCATATAAATTTTTGAAATATGTATTCTAGATCTGTGAAATATGCCATTGGTATTTTAATGAGGATTGCATTGAATCTACAAATCGTTTTGGGTAATATGGACATTTTGGTAATGTTAATTCTTCCAATCCATGAACACGGTACCTGCTTCCATTTGTTTCTATTTTCCTTAATTTCTGTTTTCAGGGTTCTATAGTTTTCTGAGTACAGGTCTTTTAACTCCCTGGTTAAGTTTATTCCTAGTTATTTCATATTTCTTATTGCCATAGTAAATGGGATTTATTCCCCAGTTTCTGTTTCTGATATTTCATTGTTGGTGTAGAAAAAAGCCTTCAATTTCTGAATATTGACTTTGTGTCTTGCTATTTTGCCAAATTCACTTATTAAGGTCAGTAGTTTTTGGTGGAGACTGTAGGATTTTCTATGTACACTATCATATCATCTACAAATAATGAGTTTTACTTCCTCCTTCCCAATTTGGATGCTTTTTATTTCTTTTAATGTCTGATCACTGTGGCTAGAACTTCCAATACTATGTTGAGTAAAAGTTGTGAAAGCAAATACCCATGTGTTGTTCCTGATCTTAGTGAGAAAGTTTTTATTTTTTGCCAACTAAGTATGATGTTGACTGTAACTTTCTCATATATGGCCTTTATTATGTGACCTTGATTATTTCCTTCCTTCCTCTCATGCTGGACTTTGTTTGTTGTTATTCCTCTAGTTCTTGTAGATGTAAGGTTAGGTTGTTTATCTGAGATATTTCTTTTTTAGGTAGACCCGTACTGCTATGAACTTCCCTCTAAGGACTGCCTTCTCTGTGACCCATACATTTGGGGCTGTTGTGTGTTCACGTTTATTAGTTTTAATTTCTTCTTTGATCTCATGGTTAACCCATTCATTATGTAATAGCCTGTTATTCAGTGTTCATGTATTTGAATGTTTTTGAGTTTTTTCCTTGAGGTTGGTTTCTAGTTTCAAATCAATGTGGGCCAACAAGATGCTTGATATGACTTCAATTTTCTTACCTTTGTTGAGGCTTGTTTTGTGTTCTACCATATGGTCTATCTTTGAAAATATTCCATGTGCATTAAAAATGTATATTTTACTTCTTTGTAGTGAAATCTTATGTATATATAAATTAAGTCCATTTTATCTAGAGTGTTGTTCAATGCCACAATATCCTTATTGATTCTTTGCTTGGAAGATCTATCCATTATTGACAGTGGGGTGTTAAAATCTCCTATGAAGAGCATGTTGCTGTTGACATCTTTCTTGAAGACCTCCAAGATTTTCCTTATATATTTAGGTGCTCCTATGTTGGGTGCATATATGTTTACAAGGGTTTTATCTTCTTAATAGATTAGTCCCTTAAGTATTATGTAGTGTCCTTCTTTTTCTCTTTTTATGGCCTTTGTTTTGAAATCTTTTTTTTGTCTGGTGTAAGTATTACTACCCCAGATTTTCTTTTTCATGTATGTTTGCTTGAAATATTTTTTTCCACCTCTTTACTTTCAGACTGCGTAGATCTTTTGTTCTGAAGTGGGTCTCTTATAGACAGCATATGTGTGGGTTGTGTTTTCTTATCCATTCAGCTGTCCTATGTCTTTTGATTAGAGCATTTAATCCATTTACATTCAAGGTTATTATTGATAGGTACTTATTCATTGCTATTTTTTCCCTTTGGATCCATGCCAACCTCCCCTCTCTCCTTTTCTTCATCTTCTTAAAGCAGTCCCTTTAACATCTTTTAATGCTAGTTTGGTGAAGATATATTCTTTTAGCCTTTTTTTTTCCTGGGAAACTCCTTACTTTGTCTTCCATTTTAAATGAAAGCCTGGCTTAGTAGAGTAGTCTCAGTTGCAGGCCTTCCTTCACTTTTCATTATTTGGAATACTTCTTACCATTCCCTTCTGGCATTTAGTGTTTCTGTTGAAAAATCAGCTGATGGACTTATCGGAGCTTCCTTGTATGTTACTTGCTATTTCTCCCTTGCTGTCTGTAAGATTTTCTCTCTCTCTTTAGATTTTGCTATTTTAATTATGATGTGTCTTGCAATGGGCCTCTTTGGATTCATCCTGATTTGGACCCTCTGTGCTTCCTGGACTTATGTGACTTTTCCCCCCAACAAGTTAAGGAAGTTTTCCATCATTACTTTTTCAAACAGTTTTTCTATCCCTTCATCTTCATCTTCTCTTTCAAGTATTATTATGATACAAATACTATTGCATTTCATGCTGTCCTGCAGTTCCCTTAAAACTTCCTCATTCTTTTGAGTCTTTTTTCATTTTGTTGCTCTGTGTGGGAGCTTGCTTCTACCTAATCTTCTATCTCACTGATTTGACCGTCTGCTTTATCTAGACTTCTTTTTAATTACTTCTAATGCATTCTTCACTTCAGATATTGTATTCTTCATTTCTCCCTGATGCTTATTGATAGTTTATATGACCTTTATCATGCTGGTGTAGTTTCCAGTAAGTTCCTTGTAGCTTTCATAGATTTCTTTGTAGTTCTCACTGAGCTCCTTGAATATACTTATAACCATTATTTCAAACTCAGTATCTGATATTGCCTCTTTCATTTAGTACTCTTTCTGGAAATTCCTCCTTTCCTTTCAATTATGGGGTTGTTTCTTTGTCTCTATATTTTAGGTAACTCTTCTTATTTGTTTCTGCATATTAGATTGATCTGCTTTGACTCCCTATCTTCATGGTGTGACTTTCTGTAGTAGAAGACCTGTGGGATTCAGTGTTGTCATCTCCATGATCTCCTGAGCTGGATGCTCCTGGGATGCTATCTGTACCATTTATGTGGGTTCTCTGGTTTTAACTGGGTTTTGGTTTTTGTTGGGTCATTCTTTGGTGGGTCTTTCCCTCCAGATGGTTGACTGAGAGTTACACTGCCACCACATCTTGTATATTGTTGTATAGATGCTGCTAGAACAAAACCAAGCAACCCAGGAAACAAATCCTCACCTGCAAAGATAACCCCAACCCACCAGCACACTATCAACAGTTAATGAGCAAATATTGATAAGGTATAAATAGATTGAGACTATTATAAGTAAGCAAAAATGAATATGATAGGACTAACTGAAAGAAAAAATTATTTTGAGAGGGTAAAGGAAGGAGACGTGATTAGGGAATAGAAACAAAGTAAAGAAAGAAAGAAAAGAAAATTGACATTATACATAAAAAAGGGAGGGAAGAAAGCAAAATGAAGTAAGCAAAGAGAAAATTCTAGTATGAGGTTTAAACAAAAATTTAAAAATATAGAGTGAAAAAAATAGGAATCAAAATGGAGGAAAAGATCCACCACAGCAATACCAATGACAAATGAACAAAGATTAATATAGATGGAATGGGAATAAGAAGGAAAAATGAAAGAAAGGAAAAAAGAAAGTAAGAAAGAAAGGCTTTAGAGATATCTAGAGGAAAGAAAAGTGATTTTGAGAGTATAGAGGGAGAAGGACTAGTGAGAGAAAGGAAGGAAAACCAGGCTTAGACAGGAAAAAAATTAAAATGAAAAAAAGAAAGGGCAGGAGGAAGGCAAAATGGAGTAGGAGAGAAAATGTAAAATTTGATATTCGAAATACAAAAATAGTAAAGATCAGAAATACAGTTGAAGACATGCAACAACAGCCACCATATCAATGACCAATGAGCAAAGTTTTTTAAAGGTGGAGAGAGAATAAGGGCATTTTAAGACCAGAAAAAATAATGTGAGATGACTAAATGAAAAGAAAAGTGGTTTTGAGAGGCTGGAGTGGGAAGAAATAGTAAGAGTGCAGAATAGAAAGAAGTTATAGTTAGAGAAACAAATAGAATTTATAACAAAAATAAGAAGAATGAGGAAGAAAGTAAAATGGAGTAGAAGAAAGGAGGGGGGAAATATGAGATTTGAAATAAACTAAAATATAAAAACTAGTGAAATAGCACAAATTTGAAGGAAAAGAAATGAATGTTAAAAAACTATGCAGGAGAGAAAATAGCACAAATAATGAAGAAAATTGCAGTAGAATTTTATCAGTGTTTACCACTGTCTTCTCTTTCTGGATCTACCTTGGTAATATCACATGGTATTCTAGTCTGACCTCATGCAGCCTGTTAGAGACTACTAATGACCCAGTCTGTGACTGTCTCCTTCAGATTTGGCTGGTCCTCGCTGTTCTTCGCTGCCAACATTCTATCAAGGAGTGGTTCATTTAATGACCCAAGAAGACTGCCAGTACCTTCTCCACCTGCCTCCAGAGGGTGCAATCCTGGGTCATCCCTGGAGGGAACTGCTCAGTCTTCAAGGAAGATGGTGGAAGTGTTTCCCTGCCCTTTTGCCACATGTCTTGGTTTGTCCCAGGTTCTTTCTAACAATGTGCGGGTTCTGGTGATTTAGCTGTCCATTTCATGTGAGGTGTCAATCTCTATAAAAGGGGCTGCTCTTTTCTGCTTGGCATAGAAAGCAGCTCTATCTAGGCACTGAGGCTGGGCAGGGCCCTAAATACCCTTTGTTGCACTTGTTTCTAATTTCTCTGCTCTACTGGTTTCAGTGGATCAGGGCCTGAGGATCAGTGTAGCTCCTAGTGTCTGGTAAAAGGGTTCTTTAAGAGCTTTTTCTTCTTTCCCCTGTAAAACTGCATCCATCAGGGGTCTCCTGAACCTGTCCTCACTGATCCTGTAACCGTACAGGTTGGTCTCTCCTGACTGTGTGGGGACCTGCCTGGCTGCAGTGAATCTCAGGTGTTCAGCTCCTGGCCATCCAGTCCCCAGTTTGCTGCTCTCTTGCAGGAGGCTTGGGCCTGAACCCTCCCCTCTGTACAAGCTGGGTTGGGTCCCATAGTCCCTTTATTGTGACTCTATCCCTCTGTTTTCCCAAGTTCTTTTTTTTCAGAGCCATTGCACATGGGCACACATGCACATAAGCACTGGTTCCCTGCAGAGTCTCAAGTCACCTCAGCTCCTCTTATAAAAGGGTTTCTGTGTGGCCTCAACACTGTGGCACCGAGCCCTGGGGGACCTGTTCTCAATGGGCCCTCCCTCCCCCAATATCACAAAGCCTCTCTCAGTCAGGGCTGATCACAGCTTCCCAGAGCCTCCAATAATTTTAGATAAAGTTTCTCTCTGGATCTCTCCCTCATGGTACTGGGAAGTGTTTGGCAGCAATACTATAACACTGAATAGCAGCGGGGTACTCTCCACACTCCCTCCAGCGATTCAGTCTCAGACTGCCCTACTCCTGTTGCACTGTTTCTGCAGCCAGCATATCCCCAACCTTCTCTCTCCACCCCCAGATCTGGCAGCTCCTGATCTGATCCATAACTGCCCCAAATCTTCACAGCCAGAAGTGCTGGGTTAAACAGTGGTGGCAGCAGTTGTTCCGTTAGGAGAACCTGTTTTGCTTTCTCTTGAGTGCCGTGTAGGCAGGCAAACTCTTGCCCACTCACACACATTCCCTGGACCCTTGTCTGGGTTCGTATTCAGTCACACATGTTCTCACTCTCTGCTGGATTTTTGAGTTGATTGCTCTGTGGTTTAGCTGCAAGACTTGTCCAGGTCTGGGAGCAAGTGGATGAAGCTTCCAGCTACTCTTCAGCCATCTTGGATCCCCTGGGTTTTCCCTTTTATTCTTTTTTAGGTTTTGCCAAGTCTATCTCTATCTATCTATCTATCTATCTATCTATCTATCTATCTATCATCTATCTATCTATCTATCTATTATCTATCTATCGATCTATCTACCTACCTACCTATCGTTATCATAATCATCATCTTTCCATAATAGCACAAAAGCTTTATTAAGGTATAATTGATATACAAAAAAGACCATATTTAATGCATAGACTTTGATAAGATTGGACATATGCAAACACCCTTAAAACCATCACCACAATCAAGGTAATAAATATGTTTGTCACCTCCAAAAGTTTCCTCATGTCTTTTTTGGGTTTGTGTGTGTTTATGTGTACCTGTGTTAAGAACACTTAACATGAGATTTAACCCTCTTAAAAATGTTAAGAGCCCAATACGGTTTCATTAACTACTCTTTTCTTTCTGTGTTAGCTCAGGAAAAGAAACTTTTTCTACTATCTTTTCTCACTGTCTCATCACATCTGGATCTGTCCTGTTCAGAACTAAGCCAAAGTGGCCTGCTCTCAACTATTATCATTGTTAAAATGAGAAAGCAGCAGAGAGAGGGAGGGGATAGGAGGAGAAGCAGAACATCATTTTGTTGTCTTTTCACTTACATATAATTAGAGGAAACATACTTTCAGAGTGCACTTTGCTAGAGGGAAAATTCAAAAACACTTTACCCAAAATGATTTTGTCTGGCCTATTTAATTTTTTCCAATTAAAGGATTATAATTGTATTTTATTCAGGGACTGGTAAAAGTACTCTTTAGTATTCACTTTATTCATAATTACATTTTTTTAAAAAACTAATTCATGTGAAAAGTTAGTGTGATCTTTGCAGTTCTGGGAATTACTTATAATAATTTCAATGAAATAAAAGATAATAGCCATTTGCCTTGGGCTTATTAAAAACTGCATAAAGCACATTAATTTGGACATAGGTGTATAAACAGACAATAAACTATTTAGCATTAGACTTTGAAAAGGATAATCAGCTGACAGGAGGAGAGGGATAACATTTTCTTCAAATGACCCTGAAAAGGACAGGATTAATGTAGTAAACCAGGTCAAGCTTCAGGACAATTGAAAATGGTATTTTCAATGAGGTTGTTGCATTAGAAAAGGCCATGTTGCCATGAAAATTTATAAAAAGAGAAAATGAAGTATCAAATTGTTTAGTATGAAACATTATTTCTGAAATTAACCACAAACAGACACAATGAACAGAATGGATGTTGCTAATGAAGAGGTTAATAAATTAACTTGAGGAGTTATCTAAGAATTCAAAGGAATAATAAAATAAAAAGAGAAATAAGACATCTGGAAGATATATCTGAGAGTCTTAATATCAATACACTAGAATTTCCAGAGAGACAGCATCATATGAATATAATAGCATCAGTAGTTGAAGAATAATGAAAGACAATTTCCCTGAATTGAAGAAAAATCTGAGTCTTCAGACTAAAAACTTCTGATTAAAACATGAAAAAATTCTAAGTGTGCACATTAAAGAAAAGACAACATGAGGTGGGGGTGGGGAGAGAGAGAGAGAGGAATCAACCAGGAACTTGGTTGTATATTCATAATATGAAATGTTAGAAAATAATCCAACAATGTCTAGAAAGTTTTGAGTGAAAAGCACTGGGAGCTCTAGAATTCCACATCCAGGTAAATGTAATGGTCTTTATCTGAAATTTCATTGGAGGTTGTAAAATACAATAGAAATAACATTGCAATGAGAGGTACCAGATTAAAATGGAAATTTTAAATGATTTAGCTAGAAAAATAGTTCCACAATTCTGAACACCTCACATTGACTTAAAAATGTCAAGGCTTTCCACTGAAAAGGAGAGGACATTTTGGGAGGAGTTCCTGGTATGCTGTGAATCCCACCTATCTGGAGGACTGGGGCATGGGATCCTGTCCCTCATCTTGTATAGAGAGAAGGTCCACGAACTTCATTGAACACTGAGTTAATGCAGAAAACAAGGCACCTTTAATAATTTTAAATACATTTTTTCAATGAGCTTCAGGAAGATAGCATTGATGAAATATAACCAGACACTCATGATAAAGGAGAAATTAAATACCATGGGTTCTCAGTACAAAAAATTATCAAAATATAGAAAATTCACACATACATGCAACTGATGGGTCTCTCTTTAAGTGAAGGGGATGCGTTAGGCTGGTGTCTGACTGTTACCAGTAAATCTAGAAGAAAAAAAAGCAAACTGGAAAGATGCTCTGAAGGTGGGATGAATAGGATGAAGGTGTGATGGTGGTGTTTGATGACCTGGGTGCTCTCAGGAGCAAAGGATATGTGACTGTTTCCAGTGGAACAGATAAGGGCCATGCATGAGATAAAGTTGAGTGAGTATTATCTTAGATGTAAGACCAGTATCAGAAGAGACAATCTAAATACAATCCCAGATTCTCAGAAGATGTAGAACAAATAAGTTATCAGTAAGCGGAGAATATATCATGAGTCAAAACAACTGCTAGTGAGAGATATAAACAATGTCTAAGGGTTCTGTTTTATGAACCATCACATTTGTTCCCACCAAGTTTAAATATTCTAGTTTTTATTTTTCCTCCCTCCCAGGATTAATTAGGGTAGATTATTCTCATGCCATAACAAATGGCTCCTACCTAATTAGGTTTATACAATAATCACTTATTTCTCATCACCATCATAGTTTAGTTGGGTGTCAGGTAGGTAGCCTTCCAACTAGTGATTGAGAAAATCAGCCTCCTTTCATTTACTGATTCAGTCTTAGAGTGTTCCATTAGGTTTTCTACCTCTGGCCAGGAGATGATGAAAGAAAGCATGAAGAAATTATACCCAACAAACTCCTATCTTAACTACCTCAGACTATTAGTGAACCATCACTTCCACTTAGGGAAAGCTAATCATATGGAAAAACTAATTTCATCAGGCAAAACTAATCATATGCCTCAACCTAGAAGAAGAGAAGTGAGATGCTCAGGAAAAAGAAATCAGTTTGATGAGCATCTAGGTGGTCTCTTCCAACTGACTGCTATCAAGCTCTAACCCTAAAAGTTTTGTTACCTGAAAGAGGAAGAATTTGGAAATACAGCAGAAACCTATATGTCCCCCATTCCTTTTCTACTTGCAGCAGTCCTGAGTTGAATGCATGGAAGTAATTGCAATTTTATGTGACTTTGGAAGCTTTACTTATATATGGGTTTGGACATTTTAAGTAGAAATTTAAGATTATGATTTGTGTCTTGAAATAATCTTAGGGTTTCACATTTCTTAAAAGTAACTTTAAAAGATATGGCAATGTCAGAATTTTCATTGTTGGGGAAAACTTGTCCCACTTTACAAAGTTAAAGAAGAGTGAGGGAGCAAAATTAAGTTGTCTTGTGATTGCATCCTGCCAGTTGGGATAGTTTAACATACTGGTTACATAAATTCTTGTTCATTGACATGAAACAGTAACCGGCATATTTTGTTCCTCTTTGTTCTGATTACACCCATCCATTTGTAGAGGCTCTGGGCTTCAATTAACTCCAGAGGGAGTTTGTAATCTCAGAAGCCAATGATCAATGATGACAGATTCTTAACTTCTGGGCCACCAAAGGCACCATCCATCTGTGAAACAGCAAAAAAGTGCCTAGAGAATGCAAACAGGCAAACACGTTTTTAAGATATTTATTTTTCCCTGCTTTATACACACACACACACACACACACACCAGAGATCTGGAGGAGTTAGATGTGATACATGGAACTCATTCTCTCACAATTATGAATCTGTCAAGGGGATATCATGATAGATGTCCCTTTGATATTTAGAGGATATAGGATTAAAATTTATTTTTGTTCTGTACTTTCAGGTAGAATAATTTGAAGGCAGCAGACTAGTATAAGAACTCACAGTGAAGGTCATGAAAAGGTTAGTGACAACATTTTCTTGGGATTTCTGGGCAGGAGAGAGGCTTAAGATCTTCTACTTGTCTCCTGAGGCACTGAGTTTTGTTGAGTACAGATGACTATACCATGTGACCTGAATGGGCGGTGAAGATGGCTGAGAGAAACTATGAGTGACTAGAAAAATTGTCACAAAGTAATACAAAAAAACCCTAGTAGCTAAAACTTCAGGGAGGAAGGTGACAAGCTTAAATAAGGGACATAACAAGAGCTGAGATCTCAGAAAATAAGATCTAGAGAGCTGAAACAGGAGTCAAGTTGGCAATACTATAGATCAGCCATGTCTTCATCCCATTTTATAGCTCTTGTACGATACCTAGACTCAAATGTGATTTGCTACCAGAGTTCTGACACATTCATTGCTACTGTGACATAGACTGAATATTTGTGTTTTTCAAAATTCGTATGTTGAAACCTAATCCCATACATATTAACAGTATACTAATTCCATACATATAAATGGCATAATTCCAGGAATCTTGATTTGCTGAATCCAGTTATTTAAATTTCATCTAGAGAAATGAATTTGCCGCTCCATGGGGTACAAAAAATTCATTCAATTCAGGATTGGTCAAGTGTCTTTCATCTCTTATTTCAGATTTTCTTTTTTGTACCTCAGTATTCTCCATTATATTGAGTATTACCTAGACAGTAATGGACAAGCAGCAGAGGTTAGGTGCTGTTAACATTCAATCAGATTCAAGGTACATTTTGACTTATCTACATAATAATAGAATAAGCAGGATATTTTGCTGAGTATAAAGAGTCCTACATGAAATAAAAAATATATTCAAATATGAAAAATAAAGTAGGTTCAAAATCACAGCGTTTAAAAGACACTGGCAATATTCAAACCAAGGGGAAATTTTCATAGTATTGACAATGCTTCATGGTATTTTTCATTTGAGATTTTGATATGTGCCTGCCCTTTGATGCTTTCTATGAGAATACAAACTCCATAAAGAAAAGTATCATATGTGTTTTATTCAATTCTAGCATATAGTAAATTTTATTAGATAAGAATACTTTATAGGTGAGAATAACTTTTGTCACCTCCTGCTCCACTTTTCTTACACTTTTTTTTTCTTGGAGTTTTTGCTACAGTGAAGGAAAAAAAAATCACTATCTTTTTCTAGGAGACAAAGTTCTGGTCCTTTTTTTCCCCCAGTAGGATATTTTTATATTTATACTCATACATATGAAAAGAACACAACTTAGACAAGCATTTCCCATAGTGTGTGATACAGAGGTTTAAGAAAAAAATTGGTTGCACAAAAAGATTTGAAAGTGAAAACATTTATGGGAGATTCTAAGACAAACAAAAGAAGAGGTTTCTGTACAAGAGTCTTTAGTTGTATTATTAAATTTAGGGGTCATTTTGTTCAATGTCCAATTCAAACATTTTCATCCTTATGGGTTAACAAAGAAGTCCCCTTGAGGCTAATGTAGTTGTGTGGGGTTTTCCCTTCTGTATCACAAGTCATTAAAACCAAAATATTGAAGAGGAAGGAAGTCTTCCAAATTCATTTTACAAGGCCAGCATTACCCTGCCACCAAAACCAAGGACACTACACACACACAAAAATTATAGGTCAATATCCTTGATGAATATACATGCAAAAATCCTAAACAATATATTAGCAAACCAAATTCAGCAGAACAATAAAAAGATCATACACCATGATCAATCAGGACTTATTCCTGAAATTCAAGGCTAGTTCAACTTCTGCAAATCAATTAACTTGATATACCACATAAACAAATTGAAAGATAAAAATCAAATAGGTGCAGAAAAGTATTTGACAAAATCCGTCATTCATTTATGATAAAAATTCTCAACAAATTAGGACTAGATCAAATATACTTCAACATAATAAAGGGCATATGTGACAAATGCTCAGCTAATATCATACTCAATGGTGAAAAGCTGAAAGCTTTTTCTGTAAGATTAGGAACAAGATATTGACATCCACTGTTACCACTTTTATTCAACATAGTACTGGAAATCCAGGCCACAGCAATCAGACAAAAATGAACAAATAAATAAAAGGCATATAGTTTGGAAAGGAAAGAGTAAAACTGCCTTTATTTGTATGTGACATGACACTATACAGGAAGAACTCTAAACAGTCCACAAAAAATCTGTTAGAATTAATACATGGATTTAGTAAAGTAGCACAATACAAAATTAATATTCAGAAATCAGTTACAGTGTTATACACCAATAATGAACTACCAGAAACAGAAATCAGGAAACCAATCTCATTTATAATAGCATCAAAAATAATGAAATGTCTAGGAGTGTATTTAACCAGAGAGGTGAACATAACACACTGAAGAAAGAGATTGAAAACATACAAATAAATAGAAGGATATATCACGTTCATGAACAGGGAAAATTAACATCAATAGAATGTCCACACTACCCAAAGCAATCTATAGATTCATGGTAATCCTTACCAAAATACCAATGGAATTTTTTACAGAACTAGACCAATCTTAAAATTTATATGGAACTGCAAAAGACCCCAAATAGCCAGAGTAATCTTAAGAAAGGACAAAATTAGATATTTCATATTACCTAATATCAAACTATATTATAGAGCTACATAATCTTAACTGCCTGGTACTGGTATAAAAACAGATACAAAGATCAATGGAACAAAATAGAGAACCAAGAAATAAACATACATCTATGTGGTCAATTAATATATGACAAAGCAAGCAAGAATGGTGTAAAGTCAGTTTCTTCAATAAAGGTTGTTGGGAAAACTGGGCATACACATGCAAAAGAATGAAACTGGATCACTTTCTTATACCATATACAAAAATAAATGCAAAATGGATTAAAGACTTAAGTGTAAGACCCAAAACCATAAAACTCCTAGAAGAAACCATAGGCAGTAAACCCTGTGGCATTGCTCTTAGTAGTATATACATTTTTTAGATATATCTCCTAGGACAATTGAAACGAAAGAAAAAATAACAAATGGGGTTATATCAAACTAATGAGTTTTTGCACAGTGAAGGAAACCATCAATAAAACAAAAAGACAATCTACTGAATGGGGGAAGACATGCACCAATGATACATCTAATAAGGGGTTAATATCCAAAATATATAATGGAATTATACAACTCAACATCAAAAAACCAAAAACCTGATTTAAAAAAAAATGGGCAGAGGACTTGAATAGACACTTCTCCAAAAAGGAGATATGGATGGTTATTAGACATATAAGAAAATGTTCAACCTCACTAATCACTGGGGATATGTAATTTAAAACCATAGTGTTATGTCACTTAACATCTGTAAGAATGGCTATCATCAATAAGTCAACAAACAAGGGTTGGCAAAGATGTTGGGAAAAGGGAACCCTCATGTACTGTTGATGGCATAGTAAATTGGCACTGTCACTATGGAAAATGGCAGGGAGGTTCCTTAGAAAATTAAAAATGCAACTAACATAAGACCAGAAATTCCATTTTTGAGTATTTATTTGAGGAAATTCAAAACACTAACTCAAAAAGATATATGAACCCCTATGTTCTTGCAGCATTATTTATGAGTCAAGGTAAGTGTCCATTGATAGACAAATGGATAAAGAAAACATGGAGTGTATATATAATGGACTATTTCTCAAGCAGAAAAAGAATGAAGTCATTTATGGCTCCATATAGACCAAACATTTCAAAAATTTATATGGAACCATAAATGACTCTGAATAGCCCCAGAAATTTTAAGAAAGAAGAACAAAGTAGGAGGGATCATAATACCTGATATCAAACTGTATTACAAGGCCACAGTAATCAAAACAGTCTGGTACTGGCATAATAACAGACACATAGATTAATGGAAGAGAATAGAAAGCCCAGAAATAAACCCAAGTCTCTATGGTCAATTAATATTTGACAACGGGGGCAGAAGCATAAAATGGAGCAAAAATAGCCTCTTCAACAAATGGTGTTGGGAGAAGTGGACAGCTACATGCAAAAAAATGAAACTCAATCACCAACTTACACCATACACAAAAATAAAGTCCAGGTGGATAAAAGACTTAAATATAAGTTGTGACACCATAAAAGTCCTGAAGGAGAACGTAGGCAGGAAAATCTCAGATATTCCACACAGCAATATTTTCACGATATGTCCTCTAGAGCAAGGGACATAAAAGAAAGAATAAGCAAATGGGATCTCATCAAAATAAAAAGCTTCTGCATGGCTGAGGAAAACAGTATTAAAATGAAAAGGGAACCAACCATATGGGAAAACATATTTGCCAATGATATCTCAGATGAGGGTTTGATCTCCAAAATATATAAAGAACTCACATGACTCCACTCCAGGAGTACAAACAACCCAATTAAAAAATGGGCAAAGAACTTGAACAGACACTTCTCCAAGGAGATCATACAAAGGGCCAGGGACATATGGAAAGATGCTGAGTATCCCTAGTCATCAGAGAGATACAAATTAAAAGCACAATAAGATACCACTTCACAACAGTTAGATTGGCCATCACAAACAAGTCAACAAACAATAAGTGTTGGAGAGGATGTGGAGAAAAGGGAACCCTAGTACATTGTTGGTGGGAAGGCAGACTAGTACAGCCACTGTGGAAAACAGTATGGACTTTCCTAAAAAAACTAAACCTAAGAATGGAACTGTCTTTTGATCCAGTGATTCCACTGCTGGGAATATACCCTAAGAATCCCAAAACACCAATCCAAAAGAACCTAAGGACACCAATGTTCATAGTAGCACAATTTGCAATAGCCAAGTGCTGGAAGCAACCTAAGTGCTCATCAGTAAATGAATGGATCAAAAAACTATGGTACATTTACACAGTGGAATACTATGCAGCAGAAAGAAAAGGGAGCTCCTACCCTTTGGCAGCATGGATGGATCTGGAGAGCATTATGCTAAGTGAAATAAGCCGGATGGTGAAAGACAGATACCATATGACCTCACCTATAAGTGGACCCTAATCAACAAAACAAACAAGCAAGTAAAATATAACCATAACAAATTAAGAACAAATTGATAGTAATCAGACGGGAGGTGGGGGGAAAATGGAGACAACTGTACTTGAACAACAATAAAAAAAATGTAAAAAAGAAAAGAATGAAGCCTTGTCATTTGTAACAATATGGATGGACCTAGAGGGTATTATGCTAGGTGAAAAAACTCATAGAAAGAAAAACAACATGTAATTTTACTTATATGTGGACTCTAAAAGATAAAATAAATGAAAAAACAAAACAGAAACAGACTCATAGATACAGAGAACAACTTGACGCTTGCCAGATGGGAAGAGAGTTGGGAGAAAGGGTGAAAAAGGGGAAGGGATTAAGATGTACAAATTTCCAGTTATAAAGTAGTTATGAACATGTAAAGTACAGCATTGGGAATATAGTTAATAATATGATAATAACTTGGATGGTGTCAGTTGAGTGCTAGGCTTATTGAAGTGATTACTTTGTAGGTTGTATAAATGCCTAATCACTATGCTGTCTAATCACTAAAATGTCTAATCACACCTGAAACTAATGTATTGAAGGCTATTATGTCAACTATAATTAAAAAATTAAAAATAAAATATATAATGATCATTCTGTTTTACAAATCTTGTTACTTTCACTGTAATAGGGCTTAAAACTTTTTTAAAAGATTTTATTTTATTTATTTTTAGAGAGGGAAGGGAGGGAGAAAGAGAGAGAGAAACATCAATGTACAGTTGTTGGGAGCCGTGGCCTGCAACCCAGGCATGTGCCCAGACTGGGAACCCAACCTGTGGCTTTACACTTTTTAAAGCACAATTAAGATGCTATAAAATGTACTTCTTTAATGTGTAGTAGTTCCATGTCCCTTTGTATTCAAACCCTCTCCTATCTGCAACCCCTAGCAACTACAGGTCATTTTTTGTGCATATAGTTTGTCTTTTCCAAAATGTCATATAAGTGAAAGCATGAAATATGTAGCCTTTGACATTGGTTTATTTCATGTAGTATGTTTTATTTGTGATTTATCTTTGTCATTATTTTCAGTAGTTCATTTATTTTTATTGCTGACTACTGTTTTGTTGTATGATTTGCTTATTCATTGCCCATTTGCAGGACATATGAATTGTTTCCTCTCAGGGGGTGGAGTAAGCATTTTCATGCAAGTTTCTGTGTGAGGCTTCAAGTAATATTATATTTGTTATGTCTCCTGTCACTTGTGCTATTGTTGCTGTATATTTACTTTAACGTATGCTGTAATTGCAATGCCTTGTTACTCTTTTTGATTTAGACAATGAGTTTTCTTTTAGATCTGAACAATTG
The DNA here is from genome assembly GCF_004126475.2 of Phyllostomus discolor. Taxonomy (NCBI): domain Eukaryota; kingdom Metazoa; phylum Chordata; class Mammalia; order Chiroptera; family Phyllostomidae; genus Phyllostomus; species Phyllostomus discolor. The sequence goes on along the minus strand of NC_040908.2, from coordinate 56,166,773 downwards.
AATAAAGTAGCTCCTAGCCAAATGTGACCAAGTTTAAATTATTTGTAATTAAATGAAACTTAAAATTCACTTCCTCAGTATCACCTACTACATTTCAAGTGTTCAACAGCCACATGTGATAGCCTTATTAACAGCACAGAAATAAATACTTCCATCACTACAGGAATTTTATTGGGCAGTGCTCTTTCAGAAACTTAAAGTAAGAAAAAGAAAAATTTATATTTAGCTTCTTTTATGTCATTTTGTTCAGTAGTTCCAACTTTTTAAAATGATATTACTTCTGTCTGATGATTCTCTTTTAACATTTTTGTAGTGAAAATCAACTACATAATACATTTCCCCACTATTTAACTGAAAAAGTCTTTGCTTCTTCATTATTGAAAGATTTATTACTGTGCATAGAATTCTTAGTTGACAATGCTTAGCTTTTCTTTCATCACTTTAATGTTGTATAAATACACAACTAAAAATTGAATTTGAGGTGTAAAATGTTTTGATATATGTATACATTGTGAAATAATTTTCACAATCAAAATATTAACTCACAAGTTCTGTCCAGAAGGTATCCAGCCATGTACTATGAAACATAGAGACATTTATTGAAGAAGACACAAGATACAAGAAACATTGTACATAGGACAATGATGCCTCATTTCCCTTCAAAGTAGGCACCTTTGGACATTCCATAGTTCTCCCAGTATCTCTTACACTGTTCAAAACACTCTGCAAAATCCTTTGTTGGAATCACCATCAACTGCCCCATCATATATTCCTAAATCTCATCAATGGTCTGAAATCTCTTCCCTTTCAAAGATGATTTTAGTTTTGGAAAAAGCTGGAAGTCACAGGGTGCCCAATCTGGGCTGTACATGGGGTTGAGCCACCTGGGTTGCTGATTTTTGTTGATTACAGCCCATACAAGTTCAACATTCTCAGGCATTCTGCTTGTTTCTGACCTTTCAGAATGTGGATTACTTTCAACAGATGCTCAACCATCTTTGAAGCATTTGTGCCTCACATTTATGTGCACTGCACTCATTGCATCATCCCTGAAAGCCTTCAGAATCATCCAAATAGTTTCTACAGAGGAAGGTTCAAGCTTAATGCAAAGTTTGATGCAGATTCCTTGCTCTACTTGCTTAGACATTTTGAATGCAATGGCCACACAGTACACATGCTCATTCAATGGCATCTACTGACCCCACTGCCTACTACAGTGAAAGGGTCATTGTTCACACATGTGCACGAACTCTTTTCTTCTAGGAGTTCTTTGGTTTCAGGTCTTATATTTTGACTTGATTTTTCACATATGGTGTAAGGGGCAGATTTGCAAAAGGATTTATCTCAAGTTCTGTTGCACTTTTATCTTTAGTTTTCCCTTTGTGCCTGTATCTCAGAGAAGGTTTCCTCTATGCTCTGGATCTTCTCCCACTTCTGTTACTTGTTACTATGCTTGGTAGCCTAAGTCATGGAGAACAAGTAGGGGAGTATGCGCTTTGTTGTTCTGGTTCAGCATAAATCTTACAGAGACATTAGATCTCTTTGCTTTGGAGATAGGTTTTTTCCAGTGGTCCTGCCCCTTCCCAGAAGTAGGACATATTTAATGGTTTGGTCCCAGAACACATTATATTTCTACCGCTCTTGCAGGAGTACTGAGATTTATTCTCTTCTCCCACCTGCAAAGGGCCTTCACCGGTACCATGAAGATAACGAGGTTTGCTGCCTTGTCCTAAATGACTAAAGACATTTATTTACAGGGGGCACTGCAAAAAGGCCTTCCACATCTTCATCCTGTGTCTGCAATGACTGCTGTTTCTTCTCCAGGTATGAACCATGAAAGTGGAATTCTCACTTTACCTGTAATCTTTCTTATGAGCCTGAGTGTATGAAAATTACTCATGTCTGTAGCTCCTAGAAGTTCCATATTTTCACACTGGTCCCTTATTGGCCTTTGTCCATTTGTTTACTATTTTACTTATTTTCCTCAGTTGGTATGTTGTTGCTTGTCTGCTGCAGTTAAACTAATGCTTGTGTGCTATTTCTCTTGGAAATGTATGTTTTCCTTTATATTTTGGGTAAGCTAGTTGCCCTACAACCTCAGCTCTCTGATATAAAAGGAACAGTTGTGATTTTGCAAATTAACCAGTTTTCCTTTTGTTATAAGCTTGGAACATAAAAGGTCCAGTTACTCTATATTCTTAGCACCATCAAATATTCTCCTTTTTAGAATCATGAGCTTGTTTAATCCCAGCCATACTGTATTTTAATAACATTAGTTGTATAAGCTTCTAGTTTTTCTTTTTATTATTTTTAATTTTATTTTTCCACCACATTTTACATTCAATATTATTTTGTATTAGATTTGCATGAACAGACAGCACACTGGTAAGACAATCATAACTTTACAAAATGATTCCACTCAATATATTTCCAGTACCCACCTAGTTCCATACATAGTTATTACAGTATTATTGAGTATATTCCCTGTGTTGTACTTTACATCCCTGTGACTATTTTGTAACTAGTGACTATTTTGTAACTAGTGACTATTTTGTAACTACCAATTACTGACTCTTAATTCCTTCACCTTTTCAGTTAGGCCCTAATTCCCCTCCTCTCTGACAACCATCTGTCTGTTCTGTTTCTGAGTGTGTTTCCATCTTTGTTTGTTTATTTTGTTCTTTATGTAAGACCATGAAGGTTGTTCCCATTTCTACTATTATATAAAAGGAAGGTGAATGGTCCTACTTATATAAGATCAGATTCAAAGAAAGAATCTTTTTGGTGGCTGGCCTTTTGGCAAACGCTGAACATAATTTATGCATTTTTATGAGGCAGCTGCCACAAGATATGTTGACTCACAAAAGTGTCAAATGCCTAAGCATAACATTTATAGGTACATCAACTAGAATTTATTGTATGGTTATGTTAGCAGTCTTCTTCTGGGCCCCAAACCGAAATCTATATAACATCATCCTTGAGAGAATAGAGACCCCATTTTATCCAGGAAATACTGGTTGGTGAACATAGAAATTCCAGCTAATCTCTCTGTTTAATCACTTTAAAATGATGCAACACCTAGATGGCTCCTTGGAGCTCTGGAGGCTGACACAAAAAAGACACACCCAGCTTCCACTCAAAAAAACTACCAATACAGTGAACTTTCCAACCAGAGACAAATTAACAACACAGAGGCAGCATGGACTCTATCTGTATTTATAGATTGATTGATTTATTGACTTTTTAACACTAGTCAGTGCCTAGCCCAGAGTAAATACCTAATATTTGCTGAGTTCTACTAAAAAAACTTGCTACTGGGAGATACACCTCTGTTTCTCTCACCCCTCATTTTTAAATCATAAAACCAAAACTACTTAATGAGTACTTATGTGCACCGGGCACTGTGTAGGTACTGGTGGTGTTACAATGAACAAAAAACATGTTTCCTACATTCATTTAGCTTATAGGTTTACTTTTCTGTGTCATCCACTTGGGCTGCTTCTCCAAATTTAGATGGAAAAATATTGTCTAACTAGAAAGCTCTTTAAAAAATCAAGGTCATTAGGAACTTTTATCACTTGAAACAGTCCTCCAAAAATGACTGGCCAAGTGAGCCAAACTATATCAGCTCTTTCTGGATGGAGCCTGTCATTTCACAGCTCCTGCTGGGAATACAGCACCTAGAGCATTCTCTCTTCAAATTTATAGGTAAGTGATCTTGAAGAGAGACATGTCCTCAAGTTATTTCCCCCCCCAGGAAATGTTTGAGAGTGCTATGCTTTTTGAGACCTTACATATCTGACATTTTTTTGTAGTCTTTAAATAACATCAACTTGACAAGATGTGGAAATTCTTCAGTCGTAACTATTGTCTTTTATATCTCAGTAAGCTTTTCTTCACACTTATCTAAAATTTACTGTTATGACAGAAAAGTTTGAAAACAATCTAATGTTTTGTTATTTTAGAAGTAATTTATCCTGTTGATGCTTGTAACACTCTCAGTCACTGGGAGGGGGGGAAATTTCAGGGGAATTTCAGGAAAAAGGAAAGGGTTTACAGGAATAAGTATAAAAGACACATGGACAAAAACTAGGGGAGGGTGGAAATGAGAGGGAGGTGGGGAGGGCTGGGTGGGTGGGCCAGGATGGGAGTAAAAGATAAAAAAATTGTATTTGAACAATAATTAAAGTAAAATTATTAAATTAAAAAAAATTGACAATACACTCACACAATGCACACATGCTACATTTTTCCTGGAAAGTCCTTCCTTTCTGGGAACTCAAAATTTTGTATTTAACCAATTTTTTTTGTTATTGTACATTGAATACTGCCTTTGCTCCATCTACTGTTTTTCATTATTTCAATGATCTCCATAAGTTATCTCCTAAAATAATTTTGTTTATTCTTTATTATTCTTTTAACATTTTATTTTTTCTTTTATCAAATGTATCCTTTATATTATTAATTTGATTTTATCCACTTTTTAAGGTTAGATTTTAATTTCTCATTTGTGTTTCTGCTCTCCATATGGTCACATGTTAACTTGTGAGTATTGATGGGCAGCCAGACTCTGTATGTTACCTTGTGCTCCTTCTCAGAGAGGTGCAATGGCCCCAGCTAATCAATCATTCAGCTCTGGAAGGGTTATCCATCTATATCATGATTAAATGAGTAATGGGTGCATTGGTGTTGATTTCAGAGGCATTTGTACAATGTGGTGACAGAGCCAACTGGCTCCCACTTCTTCTTGGAAGACACCCAGACATCATATCAATATAAACTCTATCAAAACCTTCACATTATGCACTAAAATGTTGGATACCAGACTAGTCAAAGATGGGATTTTGCAGCATCACAGCATAGGCATTTGCATGGTGATAGGCAAATGTTCTTTTCCGAAAAGGTCCCAGTGAAAAGGAGGGGAAAATTTAGAGTTTATATTCTTCAGTAAGAACTATTATCCTTTTATTTATTTTTAAAACCAAAGTTTAGAGTAAGAACATTTTTATCTTAAGTAATATAGACAAGTTTCATAGGGTAATGAAACTTGATTTAGATTATGTTTTTAAGCCATTTCTGTTCACTCTGCCTTTCTAGATAAAAATCACTAGTCATTAGCCCTGGCTGGTGTGACTCAGAAGATTGAGTTCTGGCCTGCAAACCAAAGGGTCGCCAGTTTGATTCCCAGTCAGGGCACATGCCTGGGTTGCAAGCCAGATCCCCAGTGGAGGATACACGAAAGGCAACCACACATTGATGTTTCTCTATTTCTTTTTCTCTGTCCATTCTCTTCTCTCTAATGATAAGTAAATAAAATCTTTCTTAAAAATTACAAGTCATTAGGATTAAGTAAGGCATGTTGGGGAAAATATAAATAGTGCAGCTTTACGTTCCTGGTGTAGATCGTGTGAGAAGGTTGTGGAGTAGTAATCAGGGGGTTGGGTGGAAAGGAATCTGAATGCTTTTTACCCAAAGATTCAGTACTAAGCTGTCCAACCCGGATATAAGGAGGGTAAAGAATAGGAAAAATCACTCAACCAACACTGTAGATAATGAATAGGACAAGGGAACAGTGGAGCTTGGAAGTTTATTTAGGAAGCCCTAATTTATGTGAGGGATTGACCTATTGTGGTGATGGTGTAGATGAGGAAGATATTTAGATAACAGAATGAAGATAATTTAGCAACCAAAAAATTGTAGGAGATATATGTAAAATCAGTTTAGAATAATTTCCAGTTTTTGTCCTAAGTGATAAATTAGATGTTGAAATTAAAAGAGATATAGACAAAAGAAAAAATTTTGAAGTACTAGGTTGAATGAGGAGCTGAATGTGGAATATAATCAATTCCCCTTGAACATAGGGTTTTTTTTTTAAGATTTATTTATTTATTTATTTTTAGAGAGGGAAGGGAGGGAGAGAGAAAGAGAGAGAGAGAGAGAGAGAAACATCAATGTGCGGTTGCTGGGGGTTATGGCCTGCAACCCAGGCATGTACCCTGGCTGGGAATCGAACCTGGGACACTTTGGTTCCCAGCCCGTGCTCAATCCACTGAGCTACGCCAGCCAGGACTGAACATAGGGTTTTGAAACCAATATAAGTTTCCTAGGTACAGATATTCAATTTGATGTTAGATATATGGGTCTAGAGTTAGAGTTGGATGAAAATGAAGATACAGATGATGAGGTCAGCAGAGTATTAATGCCTGAAAAAGGGCCAATTAAAGATGCTGTCCTAGGTACATGGGATATATGAGTGGAAAGAAAGATCAGGTTCTTACTCTGGTGAAGCTTACATATCAAGCAGCAATAATCAAATAGACAAATGCATAAGTAATGTAATCCCTGACTGTTATAAAACAGGCAACAAATAGACTCCTGAAGGTTGCTAAAGTTAAGAGTTAAGTAATCAGAAAAAATATGTATTCAAGGAACTAAAGGGAGAAGTAAATCTAAGTAATTGAGGCAAAATCAAGAGCCAAAGGCATCAGAGTGTCAAAGAGAAGTATTCAAAAGGACCAGTGCTAAAGGCATTGAATAACCAGTAAATCTCCTTGATTTTGTTCAAGGGTCTGACTCTGCCTTTGCAATCAGAGCTGCCAGAGTGAGCATATGGGATGCTGGCTTTGCCATTCTGATTGATTTTAAAATAAATCTCACCATATTTCTGATCTTTCTTTCCCAAAATGTTCCCATGAATAAAACTCTGAGTCATTCTAAAGGGATTAAAAATCATATATTTGTTGTCCTAGGTGATTACAGATATATCATTTCTCAGGCAAGGGAAGTCTTGCTCCCTTGAGCCATGTTGAAGAAAATGGATGTATTCCAATGTTGCTCCATTTGAATAAAGAATGTTTTAAGTCACAATACCTAAGTAGTATTCTCTTTGTAAGCATTTTTTTTCTTGGAAAATAACAGTTTCTGTACACTAGCAGTGATCTTAAAAGTATTCCAGGTTATTTTTCGTTCCTTGAACTAAGAGTAGAAGTTCACAACATCAAATTGTTTTTCTTTATGATGCAGTCATTTGTCTTAGATGTTGAATGTCATACCTTGAAAATTCTTTGAGATATATAATTTTGTGCTTCAAATTTATTCATTATTCAGCTGCTTCCTGTGTTGCTTAGAATAGAATCATTGTGAGAAATTTTCATCTTAAATGCACTTCGGATGTGGTAATTATATTTTAAATTCTGTCAGGTTTTAGATATTGTTAATGCATTTAAGTGTGCATTAAAACCCAATTTTTTCCATCCACATCTGTTTCACAGGCAAGAATTAGAGTGTTTGTATAGCTATTTTCTGAATTATCTGTAAGCCAGGAAGAAGCTTTTCTGTGGCCTGCATTTTTTAGAGATGGTAGGGGAACAAATTTCACAGCGGACATTACCACTTTGTAAACATGACTATTAATCTTTTTCTAAGGAAAAGTACAATAGATAAAAAATTAGTTCAGCAGGAGGAGCATCTAAACATTCTTTGTATTTGTTTCATAGTGTGAAATGAAAAATAAAATACATAAAGTTATAGTCGAAATGCATTTTCACTAGAAAGTTTTGACTATGAAGCAATAAAAATATATAACTTTTGTTTTCTTTTGCACTTCAGAGGGCACCAGCTTGTCACCTTGTCAAGACAAGGAAAAGAATGGCCTTTTGATAGGTTTGTGCCAGTGTGAACCAGAGAATGCCCACATCATTATCCACAATCCCATTATGATGAAAAAAATAAGTGAAGGAGAGAATTTTGTGATACCACTTCAAAATTTTCTAATAAAAAAATGTCACTAGTTTACGCAGGTAACTGCTATCCAGCAAAACTACCACTGAGGAAAGGACCAAGGCCACTCATACTTTCTCCCTCCAGTCATGCTTGTTCTTAAACTATTTGGGGGAATTATCTTTTTCTTCAAAACACATTTATTTTATGAAAGAAAAAGCTTCATGACCTGATAGCAAATAAAATGATATTGTTTAGTATTTTGCCAGAGACACAGGAGTATTCAAATTATGTGAAGACATGGGAAGCAACCACACCCAAAAGCTCTGAGGATATATGAGAAACTTTCTCTAATGGGCAAAGTAACATTGCATTTTATGCTGAGGCATTAGCCCTAATCTTCAAAACCAGCCCTTAAACTAAGAGTTTAAGCTTTGCTCTGGAAACTTCCAGCACAAAGCCTATAACTGAATTTCAGATTGTTCCTCCTCAGTGTGAGGAAAATGTGCTGGTGCTGGAAACAGCATTTTTGCCTGAAACGTATAACGGGATGTAGCCTGAATCCTGTGCTTCAGGCCCTTTCAGGTCAGGATAATAGATCCAGGATCAGATGCTAGGTGAGTGTGGGAGGAGGCTGGCTCAGAGAGAGAGAGAGGAAGAGCAAACAATGGGTTTATGACTTTTTTCCTATCATCACTTCTTTCTCAGTCAAACCAGTGGGCAATATAATGTTCTTAAATCTAGTCAACCTATCGTACTCTCTTTCTTCCTCCCTGCCCCACTTTGGGAAACCATGAGAAAGGTTCAGTAAAGAGATTAGGTAGAAAAAAATCACTGAGATTTCCCAAGAGGTTAATCTTCAACATACATTTTTTCATAAGAACGTTATCATTGGGCTTGTCTTTGGTTTCACTGGAAATGTGATGTAAGAGTTGACAAAGTTTCACATATAACATATGACAGAATAAAATACATTAAAGTTTTTTCTTTCATAAATGATTTTTGTTACTTATATTTACAGTCATCTTCCTTTCATGTTTGAAAATCAAGGTCTCAGGTTTTTTTTTTCTGTGAAAAAAAAATCTGTCAGGCATTCTTCACTGTGAAATATAGGACTTAGAAGTTAAAGAATTGAAATAAACATCTTACGCAATGTTTGCTATAGGTTTGCAGAAGGACAAAATTTCATGGATCCTCTTTTATTTCTCATTGAATGTAATGAATTTGTTATTTCAAAATAATTTGTTTATAACTACATGCTTTGGTTCTAATTATTTAACCCTTTGAACCTTTTCAACTGTTTTTATTCCATCTTTATACCATATTTTTAGATTTTTCTTTTCTGACTTTCCACATGGGGAAGAAAACAAACAAAACATGAGATTGCTCCATTGCTGACAGAACTCTGGGGAGGAGACCACAGGACCAGCCATTTCAGCATTCTAGGCAAGTGCCATTTTCCTTTCTAGGTTGCCATTGTTGCAAGAGTAGCAAAAAATCTTTTCCAAAACACAGGCCGTAACTGGGGGCAATAGCGAGCCCCTGTTCCAGACTACCACAGAGTCAGCAGTTTGCCTTGGAGAGATTTTGACAAAGTCAAAGCTTACTCTAAAGAAATAATACTCAGTTTTCTTCTCTTTTAATGTAGCACCAAACAAGATACAATTTTTAAAACTTCCTAAGACACTACCATACTAAATAACTCTAATTGATTTGTGGTTGTATTTAGTGTTTATTTATTTAATTATTGAAAAATATAAATAAAATGGCCTTAAGGATTGTATTAACTTTTGAATTTATAAAAGTTTAATTATGGTCTATAGTGAAAAATAAAGGACAGCTTGTGCATTAAATACAAAAACCTCAGTTTCTCCTTGACCATTGCAGGGGGGCCTTTTTTGAGCAAAAGACAGTTTCAGTACTAGGTGATATCATGGGTTAATTGATCTAGTGATTTTGTGACCCACTCACCTTGAAAGAAAAAAGTTGCTTTTTAAAATTGTAATTCTTTACCAAGATATGCTCAACCTTTGTGAGATATTTCCAGGCTTGACTTGTTATGTTTTAAAGTACTGCCCTGGGTATGATGCCTAACAAATCTATAATCCATACCCCTTATACCCCACTTCTTCACATTTCAAAGCTCAATGCAGAGAACATGGGTCACATTATCTACATGTGCAGAATACTGTACATTGCAAAGCAGTCTCCCAAACTATGAGTATCTTATGGGCTATATCAAAGAAATGGTCAGAGTTGAAATTGACCATTCTCTCCAAGCAGGACTTTTGTGTAATTATTTCCTTGATCCCTCAATGAGTTGGGGTCCCAGCAAGAAGCTGATCACATATACAGAGTATACTGAAGAATATTTTAAAACACTCTATTTAGAAAGGCGCATGAAGGAAAGAGAGACCAACAAAGGATAACAGAGTACCTTGGAACTACTAAAGAAGGTTGACATCACAAAGGCTGTATTTACCAGAACATGGAAATAGAGAGATGTGTGTAGAGAGAGGATGGCCTGACAAGAACTGAGACCTCTGTCCATGGGGCATAGCCAGCCCATGACAACAGGGAGTTCATGGAATAAATAAAATGGCCTCACTCTTCTCCCTTCCTCTAAGAACACTTACTTGTGCTCTTTATCGGCTGAATCAACCCAGAGTTCTGGTACAGTAGTGAAGAATAGATATGTAGGTGCATAAAGAAGATTCTATGCATGTATCACAACCTAAAAAATAATGTGCAATTCCTGTCATCTAGATTTTGACTATGGAAATAAAATAAATACGACTGAAGAATTTTTTTGTCTCAGATTCAGAAATTCTTAGTTACATTCTGAGATGCATAATAAACATAATAATTTTTCAGTTTTTTCCCCTTCTATTCTCACTCAGTCTGGCATCCCCTTTATTTTTAGCCATTTTAGCTTTCAAATCATCTTTTCTGCCCCTTCATTCAATGGCATATACTAAGCATTTGAGGTACTGTGCTAGGACTATGGATGAGCAGATGGCATGACCCAATCTCTGCTACTGCACTGCCTAGTATACAAGGTGAGTATGTAGATGGAATTTCCCAGTATTATAGAGTAACAAGAAAAATATGAACACAGATTCATAGGCCTGCATCTGTCAAGTGGCTGCTTTGCAACCATGTTTCACAGAGCAACAAAGATCTGAGTCTATCTTCAAGACAATTTGTTTCTCTTTATTTAAATTAATAAAATGGAAAATTGATTATGATTAAGCTTTTTCCAGGAGTCTCCATGCTAGAACTCTAGCCTGGCCATGTAGATTCATTTAGTTAAACTCCAGAACATTAATTTTTTTATTTGAGTTTGGTTAACATAAGTCCATTCTGGAAAGATAGATCTAAAGATAATGTGATAATATTTTAAGACTTCAAGACTGGGGTAGGGTCCTGGAGCAGGGTGATTTTCTTAAGATGTTTTAGGTCATTTTCAAAAGACTCTTAAGAGAAAGTGTGTAAATTCTTTTCAAGTAATTGCTCATAATTTCTAATAGTGTGATATATTAATTTCTTATTTAGATTATAATAGCAGGATCCATGAAAGACACATGGGGGAGTTTTGAAATTATAGAATGTGTGTGTGTGTGTCAAAGAAAATGAGAGGAGGGAGAGAGAATGAGGAGAGATTATTAGTACTGGAAATGTGATAGGCTAGTCAAATCTTATGAAATTAATTACATAAATTGTAAAAGATAAATCAGAAGTCAGTGTGTTTTGTAGCAATATGAGATTAAAATTATTCACATATCAAAATTTAAAATAAAACAAAGAAAAGTGTGAGCAATGGGAGCATTTGGGTGGGAATCACTGTACCTCAGGACTAACATTACATTACACAAAGAGCAATCCTGCAAATGAAAACTCTCAGGACCATGGAGAATAACACACATGCCTTAAACCATCTCAGTCATCATAGGACCTAGGATTAGGTTTTGTTCCTGGTTCTATTTCTAAAACTTTATAATCAACCTTGTACAACTTATTTCTTCTGGAACTAAGTGATTTTATCTGTAAAATGATAAAAAATGGATTTTTATACTTGTTTTTAGCATCAGCATTCTTTATTATCTTGTACAGAAGCCCACTATTAGGGAGACTGCTTTTGTTTGGATGATGTTGCAGAAACTAGTTTAGTCTAACTACCTTCCCTCTCTTGTTCCTGCCTTCATGGCCTCTGACACAAATCCAAAGAATACAGTTCACAAATCACTGAACCAATGATATAAGAGGTTTTTTTTCCACTTATAATATTCTTGAAATTTAAAAGTGGGAAGAGCTTGACTAAATATGAAGCTGGCCCCCCAGTCATGATTACATAAAGGGACCAAGCCTCCTCTTTAGTTTAAAAACATAATGTATGTCAGTCCTGTCAATTATCATCCACACCTGAGAAAGGGAAATATCTGAACCTCCCACTTAGAAGAACCAACCATACGTAATTTATTAAAGAGTCACATGTCACTTGCTCTGGGCAGAGTGACATCTGGTCAGGTAGATGCTCTGGCAGTACTACAGAGGATGGATAATTTTTAACTTTTCTCTCTGCACACATTTTTAACAGCTTGTGAATCTTAACTGCTTCTGTTTATATATTTCATTGACACATTCATAACATGTCAATTACTTGAATTAATATACCAGAACCAGGGGTTTTATTTAAATTTTCTGCTTAAAACTGATAAGAACACATCGTCATTTATTTGAGGCAAAGCTATTTTGTTGTTGTTTTTTGTTGCCCTGAATCCATCTTATTTGAATTCTTTAAAACTAAAATCAGTTTCCACAGAGCAATGCCTTAATGTAGGAATATGCCACAGTACATATAGTATTTATATAGGACATCAATTTTTAAAAGCATGCATTTTCAAAGATGTGGCACCAAGCTATAGCTATACCTGGAACATAATTGATACTGAAGACAGATGTGAATTTACACCAAATCATGACTATATACAGGCATTCCTAAAAACAGTCAGTTTCAGTTAGTTATATCTTTCCAAATACTCCAAATATTCCAAATTTTAGTGTTTCAGAGTGCTGACTTTTTATTTAGTTATAAATTAGTTTTGATATGGTAAAAGATAGCATATATTATATTCTCCTTTAATGATTTTAGGTGACAGTGGTTATCCTTTGAAAAACTACTTAATTATTTCTTTGTCTTATCCCCAGACTCCTTGTGAAATAGAATCAATGTAAGTTGGAATGGAACTCAATGAGTGACTAGAATGATAATGAAGAATGCATTAGGAATCATTATGAATGGGGCGTGGACAACCCTCATTCAATCTAGTGGAGCCTTACCATGTTGCCCTTCAGATATTTGAATTCTCTATAATATTTAGAACAGGCATTAAATGCAGCTTATCTTTTTTTCAAAAAGATGAAGAGATGAATGCAGCTCACCAAATGGTTGACGTAAATTACTAGGATGATGTGCACTTTTGCAAATTTGGAACCAAATAGTAAAGTAGAGCTAAAAATATTGGGGCAAGATGATTTGCATTTTGAAAGGGAAAAAAGTCCTTTTAATTACCATAGTTGGGTAATTCCTTCTATTATGGAAGTAAATTATGTATTATATTTTACCAGCATGTCGGTGCTTTGGCAGGAAATATTAGGGCAAATTAATTTGGACAGAAGCACTTCTTTTCTCCAAGCAGAGGCTGGAGTTTCATTTGAGGATATGTCTAGTGGTTGAGGCTTGGAGGAGTGCCCATGTGTACAAAGCGTAGTTGTTGAGCTCCCTTTTAGAGACTTACAAGGAACTTAGGTCTCAACAGAGGGCAGTTTAGCCTTCTCAGCTACCCATTCACCTTTTTGGGGGGTGGTGAAGGAATATATATATTTTTTATTCTACTTTTTAAAATTTATATTTTATTGATTATGTTATTATGGTTGTTCTGATTTTTCCCCCTTTACCCACCTCCACCAAGTATGCCTCACTCCCTGAGGAAATACCCCCACCATTGTTCATGGTCATGGGTCATACGTGTAATTTCTTTGGCTTCTTCATTTTCTATACTGTACTTTGCATCCCCATAGGTACTTTGTTACTATCTATTTGTGCTTCTTAATTGCCTCACCTCTTCACCCATTCCCTCACCCCCCCCCCAACCTGGCAACCAACAGAATGTTCTCTGTATCCATGCTTCTAGTTATCTACAGAGGAGTTCCCTCAAGACTGTCAGCTGATTTCTCAAAAGAAACTTTGCAAGCTAGAAGGGATTGGCAAGAAACATTCAAAGTCATAAAAAAATAGGGACCTACAGACAAGATTTCTTTACCCAGAAAAGCCATCATTTAGAATTAATGGGAGATAAAGAGCTTCCCAGATGAGAAAAAAGCTAGAGGAGTTCATCATCACCAAACCATTATTATACGAATTGTTAAAGGGACTTCTTTAAGAAAAATAAGAAAATCAAAACTATAAACAATAAAATGGCAAAAAAACCCATACAAATCTATCAACAATTGAATCTGAAAAACAAACTAAGCAAACAAGGAATATATTATTTTTTAATTGCTTTTTTAATCTTGTAAAATGTCTTCAATGTTGTCAACTAGACAGAGAAGCACAGTAAGAAGCAATAAGTTGAAACACTGACGATATTAGACTGCACCTTTGGAGTAATCTTTGACAGTTTCAAAATGCCTCCAATACAGGGTAGAGGAAATAACTTTTTGAAAGTTTGAGGTCTTATTTATGCAACCATTTTGCTACTAGAGAAGTAGGATATTGTTCAGTGAAAAATGATTATAATTTTTGGATTGTTGAAAAATATATAACATTTTTCATTATATATGTGTGTGTATATATATATGTATATATATATGTGTGTGTGTGTGTGTGTGTGCATATATACATTTCAGAATCAAATATACATACATTTGAGATATATGTCTTTGAAATGCATGTATTTGAGATACATATATGTTAATAAAATGAAAGCCAAAAGATAATATTTAAAAATAAGAAGAATGAAGTCTATTCTTTGATTCAGATAGAAGAGTATTGAACTGATATCTTTGCCCATTGAATTGAATTCCAGTTGTGGTTCTACAGATGATCAAAATGTTTTACCTTAAGAAAGGTATCCAGTTTTCTTGCTCCAGTGCTTTCTTCTACAGTGTGGGGTTGTGTGAAGAAACAGTGATTTTGACCTGTGGACCACAGGTTTCTGAGGGCTGCAGAGTTATTTTTAAAAGGTCTCAATTCCAGTGCCAACTAGGTAATCAGTTGGAGTTCCATCCCATACATCAAAATGTTGCTGGCTTGATTCCCAGTCAGGGCACATACATAGTTTATGAGTTCAATCCCCACCTTGCCCAGTTGGGGCACATACAAGAGGCAACAGATTTATTTTTCCCTCTCTCTTTCTCAAATCAAAAAACATATGCTTGGGTGAGGATTTAAAAAAGTATCAATTCCAAGTAGGAATTTTAAGTTTTATGTATAAAATTGTTTAATGATTCACTCACTTAAGCAAAATACAATAAAGTATATTTAAATAATAGAATCATTCCCAAAACACTTCTTAATATATAATAGCTATTTGTTGTAATGTGATCTCTCATTTGAAACTATCCATATCTGCATATGATAATTTTCTTTTTGTTTTGACCTTATGAAAGGTTCTTCATATGGAAACAGGTTGGTAATTACTTGAAGTAATCATATTTTAAGTCACTTCCAATATAGTATTCTATGATTTCAGGATGATTTCATCCTGTTGACCATGGCTTGATTCAAATAAAATTGAATTTGGCAAATGAGCTCTATTTTATGGAATAGTTTTGTAATATATATTCTCTGAGACCTACAATGTGACCTTTTCTTGCTACTACAGGAATGGCCATGTTAGACAATATGGCCATTTATAGTATATTTATACTATAGTATATTTATAGTGTTATATTTAGTATATATATATACTAGGCAAACATTTATAATGTTTGTCTAGTAATGTCTAGTATATTTATAATGTTTGACATAAAAAAAATGGTGAAGCTCATACCTAAAGTATGGGAGGGCTGGTCAAGTGTACACAGAGCAGCCATTTGATTGTGTATAACTTGCACACAACTGGACTGTAGCATGCTTCTTTAATGTTGAATCTGATATTTATTCCCTTCTTTAATCTTCTAATATCTAGATAGTAATTACAGTATTTCAAGACTGGTACCAAATTTTTTCTTTAACTCATGATAAATAAGAAAGGAAAAAATTTTAATGACTTTTTTTTACCTTTAGTGGACCTCAGCTCTATGGAATACATTTCTGAGGCATCATGCTAGAATACATGGAGTGTCACATTAGTTTCTGCTCAGCCTCAGACATCTCCCACAGAATTGTAAAATCTCTAATTCTCCCCTTATCCCACATTTTTTTCTGAATGAGTGCTGGAAGAAACCATTATATACAAATATTTGTGTAGTACATACTTGTTGGAATATCTGCACTCAAAATTGGTTTTCCCCCTTCATATGAAATTTTTATTTGGGTGGCTGGGATGCTGGTGCATTGATGACTCTGGAGCTAGAAGTTGATATAAAACAGAAAGGTGGTCCTCATTTTTCACAATACTCTTGGTGAAACAGAAATGGCCAGTTTTCAGAGAGAATAAAAGCAAAGTATAGTGAGAAGAAGAAATGTAAAAATAGAAAATGGCCTTCTGAAGTCTTTTATTTCCTCGATCTAATAAATATCAGTAGCACTTTCTCCCTTTAAGTTTCATAAGTTATCTTTGTAGCTGCCAACACATCCCTCCTCTTCCTTGTGCTTGTCTGAATGGATATCTGTTGCTCACAATAGAAAAAGTCTTGATTCACCAACCCAGATTCTCATATACTTGAAGTTAAGGCCACTCCAGCTCACTAATGGTATCTCCAGTACCAGCATTTTGCTTCTGATATTGGCATATGGCTCATTCTGTCCAAGTTCCCTAAGGGATGTTTCTACCTCTATACATAAGATCTTCTGCCTCAAGGACTTGAAAAGAAATTTGTGCAAGCAGAACATACAGAGGGCCTGAGGCATATGAAAGGATGCTCAGCATCACTAGCCATCAGAGAGATGCAAATTAAAACCACAATGAGATACCACTTCACAATAGTCAGAATGGCCATCATAAACAAATTAACAAAAAACAAGTATTAGAGAGGATATGGAGAAAAGGAAACCCTAGTATATTGTTGGTGGGAATGCAGACTGGTACAGCCACTGTGGAAAACAATATGGAATTTCCTCAAAAAACTAAAAATGGGACTGCTTTTGACTAGGTAATTCCACGGTTGAGAATATACTCTAAGAATCCTAAACACTAATCCAAAAGAACCTAAGGACCCCAATGTTCATAGCAGCACAACTTACAATAACCAAGTGCTGGAAACAGCTTAAGTGCCCATCAGTAAACGAGTGGATCAAAAAAACTGTGGTTACATGTACAAAATGGAATATTACACAGCAGAAAGAAAGAAGGAGCTTCTTTCATGACAGTGTGGATGAAACTCGAAAGCATTATGCTAACTGAAATAAGCCAGGTGGTAAAAGACAAATACCATATGATCTCACCTATAAGTGGAATGCAATCAACAAAACAAACAATTGAACAAAATAGAACCAGAGACAGACATAAAGAACAAACTGACAGTGACCAGAGGGGAGTGGGGAGAGGGGTCACTGGGAAAGAAGGGAAAGGGCAAATCAAGGAACACGTATAAAGGACTCACGGGCATGGACAACAGGGTAGATATTGACTGTGGGAGCAGGGGAGAGCAGTGGGGGAAAAAGTGGGGCAACTGTAATTGAACAACAATAAAAAAATAAATGAGTGAATTGTATGATATGTGAAAAAAAAAGATTTTCTGCCTCTTTTCTATTCCAAAGAATGATATAGTTTTCAATTTATTATTGCTTCCATTCTCTCATATTGAAGTGGGAAAAATAATCCTCCTCTTCACATAATTAACAAGCTCTCAAATCCTGCTAGACTGTCAATTTCCTGTAGAGATTTTTGTGTGCTAGACCTTTCATTCTAGAATCTTTTTTTTTCTTATGGTGCCAGTCTTTTCTCAAGACACTGAGGAATGAGTCACAGGAACTGTCTTGAGGTCCAACATGAGTAGAATGCATCATTCAGTTTCAAAACTGACCCTGTATTTGAATCAGAACCTATTGAGAGTGCATCAAATATATGTTTTTACCTCTTAGGATAGCTTACTTCTAATAAGGTCTCTTGCTTGTTTATGCACATAGACCTCTTGTGGGCCTACTTCAACATTTTTTAAAGCATTCTCTGACAAGTTTGAAACCACAGGGTCTACTGAATTTGAACAGTCAAGTCGTGATTTCCATTGAGTCATTTGACTATCAGCTCTTCATGGCACAGGAAGTTAGCCATAGGTGTCTTTGAGCAGCCACAATAGTGTGACATGAACCGAAGCTGTCACTTACCTA
Organism: Phyllostomus discolor; assembly: GCF_004126475.2. Taxonomy (NCBI): domain Eukaryota; kingdom Metazoa; phylum Chordata; class Mammalia; order Chiroptera; family Phyllostomidae; genus Phyllostomus; species Phyllostomus discolor. The sequence goes on along the minus strand of NC_040908.2, from coordinate 56,148,559 downwards.
CTGCACTCCCCCATTTCTGAACATTGTTTACTTCAGAATCACTAGAATTTGTATTCTATCAACCTCTTCTAACTTCCCCATATTGGAACTCATAGATGCCAAGTGCTGCTGTAACTACCAACTGTTCTCCATCGGTCTCAGCTGTGACTACTTTGTTTGAAGGTCATACTGAAGTTCCAGGGCCTTTTACCAGAATTTGAAGAAATTGTTCAAAAGACTGTAGATATTGCATAATAAATGATCTTATGGGGAAAAGAAAATAAGATCTGAAAATACAGAGAAAGTTTTCTTCTCTGAAAAAATCCATAATAGTATATAATAGGATTTAGTATTGCTTATTTGAGGTTCACCAGGGCCTCATCAGAACTATGAGAATTTTAACAACTATTTTTATCACCATAAAGTCTAGGTTTATGTTCTTTACATGTAGAAATATCCTTTATACTACCTAAGAAAATCTAGCAAAACACTCCTACCATTTCTGGAAATTTAACTTCAGAACATGAGGTATCAGAATTATTCCTCCCTCCTCGGCCCATCCCCAAAGTACCAAATACCTGCTAAGACCAAAAACTATTTGTTATTGTCTATAAAGGGCTTTGAGACAGAGATTTAATGTTTTTCTCCTCCTCCAGTCAGACAGATGCTGTCAAAAGTTCTTACAGTACAAGTTGTAGTTTACATGTGGTCATGGGAACAAAGGCTACTCAATGTAGATTCAAATGTACTAGTCATCTATTGTGAGTTGAGTACTGTGTAAGCACTTTTTTATAAAATGTGGTTTCCAGTCCTCACATGAAACCAGTATGTTGGGTCTCCTGCTCTCTTTTCAAATGAGGTCACACAGCTAGTGAGTTGCACATCTGGGACTTGAAACCCAGTATCTTCGACATTTTCTGCAGGTGGGATTCAGAGGGAGATTCGGGACAGCAGGGGGTAAACTGCCTGAGGAACTAATTAGAAGGTACTTGTACTTAACCTTAAAAGATCACTTTATAGCCCCAGTATATTAGGCAGTTTCTTTGCTAGTCACCCCATTCACACTTTGGTTTTCTGCCTTCAGGCGCTCTTTGTCTTATTACCTTGTCTTTTGGAAAGAGAGTAGGAATACTACACATAAAGTTGCATTACTTCAGGAATGAGCATGAAGATGAAATGCAGATTTCTCTGGAAACCAATTTTTATAGCATAAAGCAAAAATCCTCAGTGAGGGAGGATTTAAAAGAATGACCTAGTTCCGACTTATGGCAAAGATGGAGGCATAGGTACATATACTGTGCCTCCTTGCACAACAACAAATTTAAAAACAAAAACCAACTAGAACTGACAGAAAATCAAACTGTATGGAAGTCTGACAATGAAGGAGTTAAAGAACATTCATCCAGACTGGTAGGAGGGGAAGAGATGGGCAGCTAGGCAGAGAGGACTCACAGCAAGGCAGCAGGTAGAGGACCAGAGTAGACAAGAAGGCAGCTGGTGGAGTGGGTAGTCCCACATTTGTGTGCAGATAGACCGAGAGGAACAACTGGGGAGCAAGATGGCACACACGACCCAGGTTTCTAGTGCTGGGAAATGGAACCTCAAAGTCTCTAACTAGAAAAACCTGTGGGGGCTGAGGCAGCAAGAGAAACTCCCAGCCTCACAGGAGAGTTTGTTGGAGAGACCCCCAGGGTCCTAGAATGTACACAAAACCATACACCCAGGAATCAGCACAAGAAGGGCCCAATTTGCTTGTGGGTAGCAGCATAGGGGACTGGAAACCAGCAGAGAGCTGAGAAGGCCTCATTGTTTTTTCTTGGACCCTTCCTCCATGTATAGCTCCAGAGCCCAGTCTTATGGGTTGCCCTGCCCTGGTGAAAACCTAAAGCTCCACCCCTTACTATTTAATAGGCACACGGGGAGAAAAAGAAAAATGGCCCAAATGAAAGAATAGATCAAAGCTCCAGAAAAAATACAACTAAGTGATGAAGAGATAGCCAGCCTTTCAGGTGCAAAGTTCAAAACACTGGTAATCAGGATGCTCACAGAATTGGTTGACTATGGTTGCAAATTAGATGAAAAGATTAAGGCTATGCTAAGTTAAATAAAGGGAACCAACAGTGAAAGGAAGGGAACTGGGACTCAAATCAATGATGTGAACTAAAGGGAAGAAATAAATATTCAACCAGAACATAATGAAGAAATAAAAATTTTAAAAAAAATTAGGAGAGGCTTAGGAACCTACAGGGCAACTTTAAATGTTTCAACATCTGAATCATAGGAGTGCCAAAAGAGAAGAGGAAGATCAAGAAAAGGAAAACTTATTTGAAAAAATAATGAAGGAGAACTTCCCCAATCTGATCAAAGAAATGGGCATACAAGTCCAGGAAGCTCAGAGAGTCTCAAAGAAGTTGGACCCAAGGAAGCATACACCAAGGTACATTAGAATTACATTACCCAAGAGGAAAGGTAAGGAGACAATCTTAAAAGCAGCAAGAGAAAAGGAGACAGTTTCCTTCAAAGGTGTTCCCATAAGACTGTCAGCTGATTTCTCAAAAGAATCCTTGTAGGCAAGAAGGGGCTGGAAAGAAGTATTCCAAGTCATGAAAGGCACGGACCTATACCCAACATTACTCTATCCAGCAAAGCCATCATTTAGAATGGAAGGGCAGATAAAGTGCTTCCCAGGCAAGGCAAAATTAAAGGACTTCATCATCATCAAGCCCTTATTATATGAATGTTAAAGGGACTTACCTAAGAAAAAGAAGATAAAAACTATGGATACTAAAATGACAACAAACTCACAACTATCAACAATTGAATCTAAAAAAGCCAAAACCAAAACCAAACTAAGCAAACATCTAGAACAGGAACAGAATCAAAGAAATGGAGATCACATGAAGAGTTATCAGTGGGGAGAGGGAGGGGCGATTGGGGCAAAAGGTACAGGGAATAAGTGGCATAAATGGTAGGTAGAAAATAGACAGTAGGAGGTTAAGAATAGTATACAAAATGGAGAAGCCAAAGAACTTATATGTATGACCCACAGACATGAACTAATGGGGGCAGTGGTGGGGGGAATGTGGGTGGGAGGGGGTGTGCAGGGCAGAGGGGAATAAAGGGAGGAAATGAGACAACTATAATAGAATAATCAATAAAATATATTTTAAAAAGAATATAAAGAAAATAAAAGAATGACTTAGAGGAAACAGTGGTGATAATCCGGTCAATTTGGAGATTGGATAGTACAGCCTTTTCATTTTCCCGATGAGAAAAGAAAGCCCCAGGAAGGGTGATGAACTCCCTGAAGGCCTTTAGCTAAATAATACAGCACCAGGACTCAAAACAAGGTCTCTTGACTGTCCATTGAGATGTTTTCTGAAGTTATAACACTATTTGGCTTTTTGTATAAGTGGATCCCTGGGAGTATGTTGGTTGTCCTATTTAAAACTGTGCCTCTGTATTTTCAGGCACTTTTTTTTCTGTTAAAGCTATTACAGAGCTAAAGTACAGATTTTATACAAAATTACTGGACAGATTGTAGTCTGTAATCACATTTGGAGGAAAAAATAAAACAGTAGCTTAAAAAGTGGATCAAAGGAAACCAAAAGCATGGTTCAATTCTTGGTATAGAATTTATTTGGTGTTAGAGGATTTGGACATAAACTTCAATATTAATTGGGCAATATTTCTTAGCTTATTTTTTATATCAGCTACAGCATTAGCTTTGTATTTGATTTCCAGGTGAAACTGTCCTTTTCAACCTAGCTCATTCTCAGGGCTTAGCATGGAAGCTGGAGTCCCTTTGAATACCAAATATCAGTTGCACATTGTATTGCCCCAGCACTGTAGCCACATGGAATCCGTTCTCCATCATCTAAAGAAATTGGCCAGCAGAGGGCTTTGGGAAGCCTTGGCAAATACTTAAGCTTTATGTGAGGCCAAGGATAATGTAATTCTGCTGCCCTGCAAAAGAGGTTTGCACTTCTCTAAGAAAATTGGCTAGAAAGGAACCACGTGGTATTCTCTAATAGGGCACATGACTTCTTCTACAGTAATTCTGCATCTCTTACTGAGCTTCCTGAACAGAGATTTCTTCTAAATCCTGCCTGGTGAAACAAATAATTAAAAAACTCTCTGTGGGACTTGGAGAAAATCCCTGCAGAGCCTTCTTTCCCTTTTCCAATCTTTAATGGGGGGTTACTCTAGAGTATTTTTAGAGGGTTCACATTATTCCAGTATTTTCTAAGAATATTATAACACAACCCAGTCCTTTATTTACTAACCTAATGTATTCTGCAAATATTTATCAAGTCCAAAATTCATGTTAGGTGCTTCAGATATAACAGCAAATAAGGCTTGTTCATTAACCTTTGGGATTTATGTCATACTGCTTTAAAATGACATGTCAGGAATTTGCCTTGCTCTTCAAGACTTTCTAGCTTGTTTGTGAACTTGCCTGTGGTTTCTCTCTAGCACCTAAAGAATTTACTTGGCTTGCTGGGCAGGAATAATTAAACACTGTAAATAAAACAGTAATTTAAGAAATGAGGCTAATAGAAGTCAGAATTGCTCTTGCTTTATTTTAGGTTCTTAAAAGAAATTTCAAAATATATATTCTATATTTGCCTAAAAGCAATTAAATCACAACAAGGACAATATTTTAAATTTCAGTCAAACTCCATATACTATCAGATTGGGAGAAGGGGGTTTTTAAAAAGGGACCTTGTGGGAGGACACCATCCAAGGCAGATTTATCCTAGGCTATTCTGAACGAGTTTTCAATGTGGCAACTTCTATTTGCTGTTTCAGGCATCCCACAGTTGATTTTTTGGAACCACTAACTAACAGTTGATTAGGTCAAAATTGAAACTTGGTATGTTTGAAGTTAAGTTTCGCCTAAATATTAAATTGTATAACATCTGATAGAAGATACAAGGAAACACGTATTACTTCACCCTTTCAAGAGCTTTAAGATATTTTTAATTCCTACTGAACCACTTTAAGACTCAGAATTTTCATCTCCACTTCACAGGTAAGTAGGAGAAGAAACTATGGGAGGTTCCACAACTGGTCCTAGGTCATGTAAAAAAAATCAGTATCAGGGTGAAGATCAGAACTTTGAAAACTTGGATCCAGTTTGATTTCTCTGCTTTGAGGACAATGCTCTTGCAAATTACCAGCCTCCTCGGTTAAGCTCTTGTGTCCTTTACAAGCTGAAACTTTCTGACTTGTATTTCTGGCAGTCTGGAAAACTTTCTACTTTCCAAAAGACCTGGGGATCAGGGTGGGGGGACATCAAAGAATCACGGTGCAATTAAAGAGACACAAAGAACCATTGTGTTGCAGCCTCTCAAGGCCTGACAGCTCCACTCTAGATTCAGGGAGACAGAAGAAAATGCACAGAGCCATGGGGATGCTTGAGATGCCTTTACTCAGTGGTGGGCAAACCACACACACTGCAAGCCATATACCTCTCTGTATGTCCCAGCAAGTGTCTGCATGTCACCTGTCCCCTCTGTGTGGCATACAATGTGTGTCCCTTGCTCCCCAGCATTGTCCCCAGCACGGAGCCCCTACTGCCTTAAGTATTAGAAGCAAACAAAGCTGGCTTCAAACCAGAAAATTATATAACATAGCATAATTCTGAGCATGCAAACCCACTGCACGTTACTGGAACAGTTTATAGGACCCAGTCTCAAAGCTATGAGAACACTACTTACCAGGCCTCTTCAAGGGTATGGGAGCACTGCTTTCCTTAGTTACCCAGACATCTGGGTGAGGAAGTCAGACTGCCCCAATTTACCCTACAACCATATATCTGATTTATCTATTAGCCATGCCAGTCTGGCATATCCAGAAACAATTTACTACTTTATTTGACAAAGTATGATAAGTTATAAGTTACTCTAATAAAGCTCTAGCATATGTGTAGTTGACCTTTGAGAAGAACCTTAGCCAGATTCAGCCCCACTTTCTTAGTCCCTTCTTCTAGGGAAAAGAAATCAGTAAATTAACTTTTCAGACAAAGATTAAATTTCTTACATTTTCTAGCATAGCAACTTCAAGACAGAGGTAAGCAAAACTAACTAACAAAATTAATAGAACTTTAATCATAAAGATCTAAGTGATTACCTAACCTCCCTCCCTGCCTCTTTTCCCTTGGAGAGATATCCATGCTCTTCTCAACTTCATTTGAACCATATTGCAGATGATATGTGCACAACCCATTGTCTGACCCACATTTACATTTAGAGTGCCTGGGAAACCAAAGATCATTAGGGCTAATTAGAGCAGAAAAGACTGCTTGGAAACATCAGGAGGCTCCTAAGATAGGTACTGGGGTGGGGAGGCTGGACAGGCAGAGTTGGCAGAAGAAGAAGAAAAATAAAAAGCATTTGCAGAGTATCAGTTGTACTTAGTGAATAATACCTGCAGGAAGAGAAATATCAATAGCTTCTTCTGTTCCTGTACATACTGCTCATTACACTACACTCTGTCCTTTTACCACAGTTATACCTGCTTTCTTGAACTACACATATTGTTATAAACTATTTCTTAAAATTGTCCTTATGATGATGTGATCATGCTTGAAATTTGCCTTTGGAATGTTGTTAAAATTTACTCCACTTAAAAAAAAAGACAAATATTATACCATATATATATATATATCAGTTATCTATTGCTGTGGATCAATTTACCCCCCCCCCCCCAAATATATCAGCTTAAGATAGCAGACATTTATGATTTCATTGTTTCATGGGGCAGGGATCCAAGCAAAGTTTAGCAAGATCTGGTGCTTTAGGGTCTCTCACAGGCTGCAGACAAGATGCCAGCTGGAGCTATGGTCTCATCTGAAGGCTCAACAAGGGAAATATCAACTTCCAAGCCCAATCATATGGTTCTTTGTGAACTGGTGGGCTGAAGGGCTCAGTTCCTCATTAGTTGTTGCCACCCTAAGTTCCTTGCCATGAGCCAGTCTCTGGCTTGCTTCACCAGAGATAGAGAAAGAGAGAGAGAGCAAGCAAACAAGACTAAAATTCACCATCTTTTGTCATCTAATCATGCAGTGACAGCCCATCATCGTTGCAGTACACTATTCATTATAAAAAGAAAGCCACTAGGTCCATCTTATACTCAAGGGAAGCGGTTACACTGAAGGGAACCAGAGCTTTGCCACCCAGAAGCTGACTTTTGGGGATATTGATTTTAGGGTGTTTATCAAGAAACAAAACACAGGAAGAACCTTGACCCTCCCCCCTTCTCTGCCCCAAAGATTCAGACAGAGAAACTTGCTTCAGGAAGGAGAACTTAGGATATTCACCTTAGCCTAGTTTGAATTAAGTGTGGTAAATATGAGGGCTTCAGGTAGGGACCCAGTTAAAACTCTCCTGTGTCCCATTGTTTCTGAGTCACCCAGCAAGAACTTTCCTATGTGCTCTGCTATTCCTTGACGACTTGTAAATCACTCACTCTCACTTCTGAAATCTAATATCCTATCACCTCTCTCCTTTCTTGTCTGTCTATAATCCCAATGTTGCCTCACTGTTTTTCCAATTTTTAAGAAGATTTTATATTTTTACAGAGAGAGGGAAAGGGAGGGAGAAATAGAGGGGGAGAAACAGAAGGAGAGAACATCCCTGTGTGGTTGCCTCTCACAAGACCCCAACTAGGGACCCAGCCTGTAACCCAGGCATGTGCCCTGACTGTGAATCGAACCAGAAACCCTTTGGTTTGCATACTGGTGCTTAATCCACTGAGCCACACCAACTAGGGCTTTTTTTGTGATTTTTATGCTTATGTGAAATCCTTGTGCTCATGCATTAAAAATGTGATTTTCTCCTGTTAATCTGTCTGTGTTAATTTCATTAATAGCCCAGCTAGAAGAATTTAAAAGGTAAAAGAAAAATAATATTATTATTTTCATTAATTATTATTATTATTTAGCCACCATAACACAAGGGTTTGAAAGCAAGAAGGTGGAGACTTAATTGGAGCCCAGTCAGAAGTTGCCTACCACAGTATGTTTGAGTTTTAGATAGCAAGTATACTTTTGCTTAAAATATATTGTGAATCTGAAAGAAATGCATATGGGACAACTAAACTGTGTCAAGAAGATTTTGAATCCTGCAATTAGTCAAATTCTCTCTAAGTAAGACAGATAAAGTAATAGAAAATACACCCTACCCCTAACTCCTCTGACAGGATTTTAGCGTGAAATATGTCAAGAAGAGATGAGTCCCCCCTTCTGCTATATTAATCCTGATGGGTGAGGATCAGTAAATAGTTGTTGCAGTTTTTGATGAGCAGGCACATAAATGTGCGTGAGATGGAAGTGGGAGTTCTGTTGGGGACGATGGGAGAATGCTACCAAAAGGACAAGTCCTTCTTTGAACTTGAATTCACCCTCTTACAACGTGACCCGTATTAATGTACAAAACAATCAGATAGAATCCGAGAGTGTTTATTGTCATTGCAGATAAAGTGGATCATGCTCAGCCTGAGAATGTCCCTTTTGAGCTTCCTACCTTACAATCAAGGATGCAAGAAAAAACAAATGGTTGATTTTATTATATTTTTCCATCTACACCTAAAAAATTGGTTCCTGATTCTTTTTAAAGTGTACAATATTAATAACACATTTCATCATAACCACATAGACAGATTAGGGATTTAGGTAAGCCAGTTCTTAATTTCTTTAACTACATTGTAAGCCATTTTGTAACTGGAGAACACATACATTTATAAAGAATTTCAAAAAAGAGAAAATGCAAAGAAACAGAATGAGCTTTGAGAATTAGATTTTGCATTAGTGCTCAGACAACTTAATGAGAGATCTTTTCCCCTGAAATTCCCCTGAAATTCCCTCCCCTCTCCCCTCTGAACAGGAACAAGTATAAAGGACACATGGACAAAAACAAGGGGGGGGATGGAAATGGGAGGGAGGTAAGGAAGGCTGGGTGGGTGGGCTGGGATGAAAGTAAAAGATAGAAAATTGTACTTGAACAGTAATTAAAATAAAATTATTTAAAAAATGAGAGATCTTTATGTCAGTTCAGTAACTAGCATGTGTTTTCATAAGAGTGGAATTATATGCATCTTTGGAGTTCTGAATAATAAATAGACCAGTTCTTATTCTTTAGGAGCTTATGGAGAACAAGAATATATATACTGATTCATTTGTTAAATGTATATTCCTTGAGAACTTAATTTATAATAGCTATTTGTACTAATCATTGAGGATTAGAAGATAGTGAAATATACTGACAAATTTCTTTCCTTGTGGAACATACATTAATGTCAAGAATAGATTTTGAATTTGACACCAAGTACAATGGAAAACCATGAAAGTGTTTTTCAATGGGGGATAATATCTGATACATATTTTTAAAAGAATGGATTAAAAAGGGGAGAAAGCATGGACCTCCTATAGCTGGCTATTGGAAGTGGCCACCACTTTGGAGGTGGCTACCAGGTAAAAGATGGGAGTGTTTTAGACTAAGTGGTAGTGGAGGCTGTGAGAAAAAGAGAAGGGAAGACCCAAATGTATTTGGAAATAGAACTAATAGGACTTGCTCATGTTTTGAATAATATGAACACCAGGAACACCAGGGGATATGCTGTCATTCTTCACTGAGATGGAAGTATGTACACGATGGAGGCACATCACAAGTTGAAACATATTGTGTTGATAATTTTACAATATAAAAATCACACTGCATAAAAGTATAAAAACACAATAGTCATGGGAATGTTTTGAGTTATAGAGTGTCTACATATGACATAATTGGCAAAGATGAATTTGGTACAGTTTCTGATAGATGTGGTATTTAGCCACAGAATAAAGGAAGAGATGGGTACCTCAAGGACAACAGGAAGAACAACATTTTTTGTATGAGACAATCCAATATTTATATTTATATTTATATTAGGCCAGCTCATTGGACAAGGAAACACTTGCTCAGGAAATAAACTGATCCATCTGGGGTGTGTGAACACTTCCACAGCAGTTGGGGCCTGGATGGAATCTTCCCTCAGAGGTGGTTCTAAAAAGAACATTGCTTGGCACTAAACCAGTCCTTACCATAACTTGTGCTAAGAGTTTGTCTACATGAATTCAATTATGGAATCTGTTTTGAAGAGGTGAAACATCTGAATCTCATTGTGGCAATCCATGGAGAGCCACAAGACTGGAAGGGACAGGCAAGGGATGGAGCAGCCCCTTGGAGCTGGATGCCAGGCTGAGCGCTATGGAGCCTACCTTCCAGTGTGGCTGTCAGTAAATAATCAACAGAAGGACCTGTGTCTTTCCAAGGCTGCAGCCCTTTGCTGCAGTAAATTAGAGATGCAGGGAAGCACATCTACTCTTTAGACCAGGAGAAGCCCCTCTAGTGAATAAGGAGCTCAGGATGACTTAATGAAGTGCATGTCTCGCTTAGGCTATGAGGACCCTTAGGTACATGGATGACTGTTTCTGAGCTCCCAGGTGTATCAGGCAATGCAGAATTAAATCCCCAAGAACTCAGCCTTTATTTTACAGCCCCAGTCTTCCCTAGGAAAACACACAGCAAATAAACAAAACACAAAATACATTTCATAATAAAATAACAGTATGCCTAGCATTAAAAATAGGCAGTCTCGTTTCCTCCCATGAAAGGAACATTCAAGTACTGAGTCATCATACACAGAAAAGATGTTATGGCCAAGAGATAAGTCTCCCTAGTCCACTGATTCAGAGCTGGGAATGCATCCCAGAGAAAGATAGTGTTCCAGTCTTTCATTTCTCTCCCAAGCTCTACCTTTCTCTTCCTTTCTGCATTCCTTTTCCATGTATTTCCCCTTCCCATGCCAAGTAGCATTTTGTTAGTGGATATCATATACATGATGCTAGATCATGCATAGCAGTATGCAAAGAAAAAGCCATGTGTGTTTTATTTTTTTACTTAGCACTTTTGAAGCAAGGTGATTTTAGCTTTTAATGGACTCATGTTGTACATAATATACAAAATGATATAGGGTCAAGCTGGGGTTCCCAAAACGCAAGGATAAAGTATTTTCATATGGAAGATTCTTTAGCTAGAAGTCTTATTTGTTAAAGTAATAAGACGTATACTAAACTTAATGGTTTATTTAAATAATATTTTTCTCTGTAAAAAATAAATATTTCCCCCAAAGGATGTTTGCGTACAAGATGAAAAGAGCCAATCAGGATGGGATGTGTAGACAGTGGCTTTCAAACATGGGCATATATCCATGGCTGACAGAGTCTATTAAAGCAGATTACTGGGCCCTGCCCCTGGGATTTCTGATTTACTGTGTTTATGGTGAAGTCTGAGAATTTATATTCTCTAGCAAATTCACAGATAAGTCTGATGCTGGCCATTAGGGAGCCCCTGATGTAGGGGTTGGTTTCTCTAAGTGTGATCCCCAGAAAAATCAGGCCCCACTCCAGACTCACTGAATCCAAATTGCACTTGGTAAAGGCCCTCTAATAATTCTTTACTTTAATAACAGTTCTGTAGAGGTATAATTCACATGCCATAAAATTCACTCGTTTAAAATATATAATTCAGGAGGTTTAGTATATTTACAAAAGTGTGCAACCATTGCCACAATCTAATTTGAGAACATTTAATCACTCTCAAAAGAAACCCCATATTCATCAACAGTTACACATCATTCTCCTTCCCTTCGCTCCTAGACCCTGGCAACTACAGATTTACTTTTTGTTTCTATGAATTTGCCCATTCTGGGCATTTTATAGAAATAAAATTATACAATAAATGCTATTTTCTGTGTGGATTCTGTTTTTTGGCCTAATGTTTTAAAGTTTCATCCATTTTGTGTCTTTCCTTTGTGGCTGTTTAGTATTCCATTATATAGATGTACCACTTTGTTCATCCATTTGTCAGTTGATTAATATTATTGTTTCTACCTTTGGCTATTGTGAATAATGTCACTATTTGTGTATTGGTTTTTGTCTGGACAAAAGTTTTTCATTTTCTTGGGTACATGAGGTCTGTCTGGAAAAAGTCCAGCTATTGTTAATATAACCGGAATGGTTTGTGCAACATGGATATAACCTGGCAGCCAAGGAGAATGGACTGGAATGCACATGGGTGAACAATGACCACTTCACTGTACTAGTAAGTTGGGGTGGTAGACGCTACTGAGTGAGCATGTGTATTGTGTCAACATCACATTCAAAATGATTGAGTGAGTAGAGCAATGAATCTGCACCAAATTTTGCATTAAACTTGAACATTCCTCTGAGGAAACTATTTGGATGATTCAGAAGGCCGCAGCTATGGCTAGCTGGTGATTGGCAGCTTCATCACAACAATTCACCTATTCATACATCATGTCTCATGCAGAGTTTTTGGTGAAACATCAAATCACCTGGGTGACTCAGCCCCACTACAGCCTAGATTTGGTGCCCTGAGAGAGCTGATTTTTCCCAAAACTAAAATAACCTTTGAAAGGGAAGATATTTCAGATCATTGATGAGATTCAGGAAAATATGATGGGGTGGCTGATGGCATTTGGAAGAACTGTGTGAGTTTCCAAGGTGCCTACTTTATGAGGACTGAGGCATCATTGTCCTATGTACAATGTTTCCTGTATCTTGTATTTTCTTCCATAAATATGACTGTTTTTCATCTCACATGGCTGGATACCTTCTGGACAGACCTCATATACCTATGATAGGGATTGCTGGGTCTTATGATATCTCTATGTTCACCATTTTGAGGATTTCCCAAATTGTTTTCCACAGTGGCTACACTAATTAACAATCCCCCCTATGACGTATACTGGTTCTAATTTCACTACATCCTTGTCAACACTTACAATTGTCTTTTTATTTTTATTTTTTTAGCAATCCTAGTGCATGTAAAGTGGCAGCCCATTTTGGTTTTAATTTGCATTTTCCAAATGATTGACTGATGATGTTGAATGCCTTTTTATGTGTCTTCTGGCCATTTGTATGTACTCTTTGGAAAAATTTCCATCCAAACCCTAAGTGATTCTTATGCACATTAATATTTGAGAAATACTTGCCTGGGGAGGTTTCAGATTACACAGTCACTTAAATCTAGGACAGTGGCTCTCAACTGAAGATGAATTTGCCCCCAGGGGATATTTGGCAAGATATGGAGGCATTTCACATATTCACAACTCAGGGAGTCCTACTGGCAACTAATGAATAGAGACCAGAGATGCTTCTAAATAGCCAACAGTGTACAGGACAGACCCTCACAACAAATAATTACTTAGACAAAAATGTTAATAGTGCCAACAAAAAAATCTCTGACCTAGTGTAGCCAACCATCCTCTTTGTCAGAGTATGGGACTTCTAGTGCTAAAAGTGGGATCTGCTCTGGCAATCCAAGATGGTTGGTCACCCTACCTCACAGGACTGTGTGCACACTGGGTTCTTAGATTTTAACAACATTGAATGGAAGGTAGCACACAGTATGATGTAAGCTGGAAGGGCAGCTTCTCAGGGACTCCCCTGCACTCATCCCTGTAAGTTTCAGGGTGCCCCCTACCCGCCAGGGAACCACAGGGAGTCTGGGCTTCTCAGCAGGGTTCTGCCTCTGCATCCCACTGTGAGCTTCGAGCAGCTCCTCGTGATTGCTGACTTTGCAAGAACTGTGTGACTGCTGCCCAGCATTGCAGGCTTGCTGATGCCGTTGCTCTTCTCGTTCTTTCTTTTAAAAGGGGTATCACAATAGGAACAGTCAACATGGGTGGACTGAGTGGAGTCCAGGGACAAAGGCACAAACACCACCATGGCCTCTCTAGCTGGAGAGTGGTGGGATCACATGCTGTCAGACACCCACATGACCCTAGAGAGCACTCAGCCCCCTTACTGTATGGAGATTGTGAGGCTCAGTGATTGAACAAAGAATAGTGTGTTGAATTTATTATCATTTGGGGGTCATGAAGGAATAATGTGCTTTTAATTGCCAGGATGGAGAAAGAGAACCAAAGCCTTTTCTTTATAAATCCCCAATGACCCAGTGGGGAAGGTTCATTCACATTTGGAAGATGAAGTGTTCATGAACCAGCTCAGTGAGGGTAAAGAGTGACAGATGGTTGCATTCTGGAGCAGAGCAGGGGTTCTCAAACATGAGCATGCAGCAGCAGAACCACCTGCGGGGCTTGTTCAAACACAGCACTCCCACCGAGGTTTCTGATTTGGTAGGTACAGAGTGAAAGCTGACAATTGCACTTCTGACAAGTTCCCACCCCTGGAGTAGAGTGAGAGACTGCAGCCTTCCTGATCCTCAATATTCAGTGTATTGAATGTGGCCCCCCAGCAACAGCACTGCCAGAACACTGAGGAATAGAAACTCTTGAGCCCCTTTCCTGCTGGCCGAATCAGAATCTGACAATATCCCCACTTATGCTGTGTGCACAGTGAAGCTTGAGAAGTACTGGTCAAGATTTTTTAATCATGGTATGTATGCCCTTGCTGACCCTTTCCATTGGGGTTTGACTACACAGTAGGATCATCTGAAAATCCCCCTGAATGGGATATACCCCAAGCCAGTTAAATCAAAACCTCTGCAGGTAGGGCGCAGTATTTTTAAAGTCCCTAGGTGATTTCAATGTAGTCATGCTTTGAATCTTGTTTTAAATACAATCAGCCTCCTGAACACCTTTCACCTGGGAGGCACTACCAACATCGGCCCAGCCTCAGGAACTTTACCAGGAAAACCTGCTCACTTGCACTGACTATTGTCTTATGATTCCCTCCAACTCTCCAATCACCTTTGAACTTTGATTCATACCATCTCCCCTTCTCCTGTTAGATGAGCTTCTCTGGCTTCCTGACCTTTCTCCCAGTTCTATGCTTTGGTTTTAATGTAGGTGGTAATAGTATCACCTGTAGTATCCATGACCAGTGTTGATCCATCTGGAGCCTAGAACCCTTACTTCAGAGTCACATGTGATGCTTGTTAAAAATGCAGAATCCATCCCTGGCTGGCGTAGCTCAATGGATTGAGCGCAGGCTGCGAACCAAAGTGTTGCAGGTTCGATTTCCAGCCAGGGCACATGCCTGGGTTGCAGGCCATGGCCTCCAGCAATCGCACATTGATGTTTCTCTCTCTCTCTCTGTCCCTCCCTTCCTTCTCTAAAAATAATTAAATAAAATCTTTAAAAGAAAAGAAAAAGGAAAAAAAAGAAAAGGCTTCCCGTGCAAGGGCTCAAAAAAAAAAAATGCAGAATCCTGGTACCACCCACCCCAAACTGACTGAACCAGAAACTTTTGAGTGTGTTCAGCAATTTTTATTTCACAAACAACCCCGTTGTTTCTACTGCACTTAAGAGTTAAGGCACTGCTAACCTAGGCCTTCTGAGATGCCGTCCCCTCTCCTCTAGCTTAGTTCAATTTGTAATAAACTTATTAGTATCTGGAAAACATCATCTTTAAGCACATAAATCAAGAACTGTACATTGTGTGTTCTCAGCTCACTTGGGAGAAGCTAGAGCACAGTCTTCTGTGCTACCAGGCAAAAGGCAAAGCCTGAGCCCAACCCCCGCCTTTGTCACTGCTGCCCAGTCTCTCTGGCAGACATGTGGGGTGCTACCCCAGACTCCAGCTCCCTGAGGTTGTTACCAATGGAAACATCCACATTCTGTTGGTTAACATATCTACATTCTGTTGCCTCTTGTAGTTTTGTTTTCTTTTTAATGGTTTTCTTGTTTCCCCAATAATATTGCAAGCTTTCTGGTTACATGTTTTCTGTCTTGGAATCAATTTATGTTCTCTTCCCGGGGCAAGAAATGTTTTTCTTCTGAGGCATAGAGTGAATTTGTCGTTTGCAGAAAAACTTTTCAGTAGAGATGTATGAAACCCCAAAAGTACAAAATTCGTTTCATTGGGCTCAAACACATTATAGAAGATAATTTTTACCATAGGCTTGAGGTTCTATAAATCATGTCAAAATAAGCAATGCAGCAAACAGCAGCATCCAGCTAAATTTGTTTGTTAGGTACCAGGGTGGCTAGCAGGAGTAACCTTGGTGGGGGTCTTGCATGTTGTCTGAGGTCTGGCCTGCTGTAGCTGAAATCTTGACCCTACTCTCACAAGAGAACCTTCCATGTGGGTCTCAGGAGTAGTTTATTTATGACCTGTCCCCTGACCCCCATTCCTTTGAATATAAATAAAAGAATTTAGGTCTGCTAAGGACACATTTTTTTTTAAACTGAAACAATGATTTGAAAGTGTTTCTAGATTTGCAAATACTATCAAAGTGAGAAGCAAGTCCTATGAAAACATCAGGCTGGTGCTAAGGAGAGTGAGCTGTGAACTGGGGCCTGGAATCCAGCCATTGGAACAATCTTTTGAAGGCTGGCTCGGTTTCCCTCGTGCCACATGCTGGCACCAGCCTCTGTGCCAGCTGCAGCTAAAGCATGTACTCCAGTTCCTATTTGAAAACAGCCTTGCTGACAAACAGGAACAGTCCAGGTTGTCTTTATCCAACTTTGCCATTTGTTTCCCGTAGACCAATTAGGGTTGGCTAGAGGCCCATTTAAATAGTGATATAATTTTCTGCTGAAGATTAAATTGGTCAAAACAGAGTCTCTGTTACTAGGGAGTAGATGAAAGCACAAAAAAACCTTTGAGTGAGTATCGGAGCTGGCCCCTGATAAGACTGTGACAGAAGATAAGTTTCTCTTTGATGTCTTCCTGGCAACACCATGGACTTCCTAAGTGAAAATAAACCCTAGAATATCTGAGGCTGGCACTATGGCAGTAAGGTGGGAACCTGCCGATGAGGAGGGGCAGCTGATCTTTGAACCTGAAACCTTCCCAGCCCGACCCTTGTGAACTCCCAGTAACTAGTGCTTCCAATCTCCTCCCATTGGCAAAAATTCTATACTTTCTTTAATGCTCTGGCACAAATATAGTTAAATGAAGAAAATGGAAGTGTCCAAGGAAGGCCAAAGCATTCACACAACACATCACCAAAAGCTAGAAGAGAAAAAAAAAAGAATCAAAACATAAATCTAGACAACTCCAACGAACACTATAAAAGCATGTATAACTGGTAGTTCACTCAGACTCTAAGGAACTTCCCCCTTTTTAACTAATATTTCTTCATTTAGTTGAAGCATTATGTAGTAGACTGGACATAGATTTTGGAGTTAGACGGATTTGGGTTGGAATCCTGCTTATAGCTAGCTTACCTTGAATGAGGTAGTGAACTTCATTGGGCTACCCTGTTCTCAGCCATTAAATGGTCATGATCAAAATGACCATTTGTATTAGTTGTGGTTAATCACAATCCTATTTGTTGAATGTTATGCTTGGCATTCCATTCCACATCCAGTATTATAAGCCATTTTTGGAGATTTTGACACTATTCATTACCTGGGAAAAAGTTAGTCTATGGTACAGACCAAAAATGTGTATGAAAAGTTGAGGAATGCAATTAAAAATAAAAATGCTAATAACAGAATCCGAGCTTCCTCAGGAATATTCCTCATCTCCAGGTTAGGATCCTGTTAGAAAATCTTCCCAGTGCTGTTTCAGGATTGGTGTGGACCAGTAACTTCTATGTGCCTTATATCTTAAACCTTTTTGTATGGGAGTTTATGTTGCAGTTATTCTGTTTCTGTTCCACAATTGCAGGTTGGGTTTGTAAGGAAAGATAATTTGTTTGTGTTCACAAGAGGTGCAACATCCAAACATTTTGGTGAGAAAATTGTGCATTACCTAGCTATCTTGTTCTTCTAGCTGTAGTGACTGAATGGGACTTTCAGGTTGTCTTCTTAGAGAGATATGTATCTTCTGCATGTATGAGGGGAAAATAATTCATGGTCAAATAGTGCACTGTAGATTGTATTTTTATTGTATCCTATTTTTTCTCTCTGCCCTTCCCTGCAGGATGATTATGCTTCTCCACCCTCTAAAACTAAGGGGTGACCATCTGACTTATTCATCCAATAAAATGTGGGCAGAATTGTTATGTGTCATGTCTTAGAAGAAGCTTAAGAACACATCATTTTCTATTCATTTATTTATTCATTTATTTTTATTGTCATTCAAGTACAGTTGTCTCCATTTTCCCTCCACCACTCCCTCCACCACTGGGAGGGGGTCCCAGCCATCCCCACCTCCCACTCTCGATCCTACCCACTTTGGTTTTGTTCATATGTCTTTTATACATGTTCCTGAAAACCCCTCCCTGTTTCCCTCCCATTATTCCCTCCCACCTCCCCTCTGATTACTGTCAGTTTGTTCTTTATTTCAATGTCTCTGGTTATATTTTGCTTGATTGTTTGTCAGTTAGGTTCCACTTAAAGTTGAGATCATATGGCATTTGTCTTTCACTGCCTGGCTTATTTCACTTAGCATAATGCTCTCCAGTTCCACTCATACTGTCACAAAGGGTAGGGGCTCCTTCTTCTTTCTCCTGCATAGTATTCCATTTTGTAAATGTACCATAGTTTTTTGATCTACTCATTTTCTGATGGGCACCTAGGTTGCTTCCAACACTTGGCTATTGTAAATTGTGCTGCTATGAATATTGGGGTCCTTGTATTCTTTTGGATTGATGTTTCAGGGTTCTTAGGGTATAATCCCAGCAATGGAATTGCCAGGTCAAAAGGCAGTTCCATTTTTAGTTTTCTGAGGGAATTCCATATGGTTTTCCACAGTGGCTGCCCCAGTCTGCATTCCCACCAACAGTGCACTAGGGTTCCCTTTTCTCCACATCCTCACCAACACTTGTTGTTTGTTGATTTGTTTATGACGGTCATTCTGACTGGTGTGACGTGGTATCTCATTGTGCTTTTAATTTGCATCTCTGTGATGGCTAGTGATCCTGAGCATCTTTTCATATGTCTCTGGGCCCTCTGTATGTCCTCCTTGGAGAAGAAGAACACATCATTTTCCATGTCTCTCTCCCTTGACATTTTCAAGTCAGAAGGTCCTCTTTTAATCTAAATTTCAGAACATTCAGTCTAGATTCCAGAACAAAACAATGTGGAACAGAGTCACAGATGATCTGTGTTAATTTATAGCATGAATGAAGAATAAGCTGTAGGCGTATGTCACTAGATTTGGGGTCTTTGCCTACCTCAGTGTTACCTAAATTTTTCTGACTGATATGGTAGTTGAGGTTATATGAATAGAAAATAACATTTGCCAATTTCTAGAACAGTGTCTGACACAGTGTGGGTTTAGTAAATTGTGTTAGGATAACATGGTAGGTATAAGTTTTAGCCTACAGTGAGGAAGTATATACTTACACATCTGATTTCCTCTAAGTCCAGCCCCAAAGAAGCTGTATCTGCTCTCCTGTCTGCATAGGCCCTGCCCCTTAATACCAATTTCTTGTCTGAGGACACATTATGTCCTTGGCCAAGAGCACTGAGAAAAATCTCAGCCTTCCAGTAATGTTTGTCTTCTTTTCCATAGGGATAGAAACATGGAAATCTTCACAGAAATGATAAAAATATGATAATAAAAATAACAATTTTAATTTACTATTTTAATAAATCAAAGATATATAATGTACAGTATAATGGTGTCTATACATTACAGGTTCTTTATAGCCCTTCCTGTCTGAAACATGTCATCTGTCTTTGAACCTGGGGAAGTAATGTGATGAGGGCATGAGTTACCTGAGCTGGAATAGTACCTTCCTTCCACAGGTATTTCAATCTTATGGGATTTTTGCAGTCTCGGGCAAGCCATATAACCCCTCCATGCCTTTCTCCATACGCAAGATAGAAATAAAAATATTTTCTTTAGAGAGGAGTGAGGGTTAAACAAAATAGTATATGCAAAATGTCTAGGGGTGCACTTAGCATTTATACAACTACAAACATTCAAAACCCCAAAAAGGAGTTTTTAATGATGAAATGGTAGGTGGTAGTGTTACTTTAGTTGTAGAGTTTTTGTTTAATGCTTGAAGATGCTATCTTAAACACAAGCCATTATCAATTTTCACCTGCTTCAAGGCCAGCAATTCAAGGATTAATAACAAATTATCTTTCATGGTGGAATGTTCCAGATTTCTCCAGCAACAATGACCAACTCTAGAAAAATGAAAGCTGTTAAATGATTAAAGTATAATAAGAAGGTTTGATGTCTGATATATTCCAATTTCAGAAAAAATATTTTCCTCTTGCCCCATGGGCCTTTGAAGCAAGAACATTTGGACAACTTTCCTGAATTATAGCCCTTTTGGTATAGTTTAAACCATCATCACTCAGAGAGGCAGAGACTGAGACTTACAAGATTAAGAAGACATGGGCTGATGCTGTCCCAGCTTTGCAGCTGGGGACCTTTGCCTTTCTCAGGCTCTGTGACCCTGCACATGTCACTTGACCTCTTCTACTTGCATTTCCTTTGCTGAAAAATCACATTTTCCTCCCTTACATTCATTGTTTGAGAAAAGTGTGAAAAAAAGTGTAAAGCCTTTAACAAATAACATTCTTAAATATATTAAATAATACTTTTCAGAAATAAAAAACAGTTGGCTTTATAAATAGACTTTAAACATGTAATCTTCAGGCACATAGACATGATTGTAAGATGTTCATTTTTAATTTTTTTATTCATTGATTTTAGAGAGAGAGGAAGGGAGAAAGAGAAACAAATTGATAGAGAGAGAAACATCAATTTTGTTGTTCTACTTATTCATTCATTCATTGGTTGATTCTTGTATGTACACTGACCAGGGATTGAACCTGCAACCTTGGTGTATCGGGACAACTCTCTAACCAAATGAGCTACCTGGCCAGGGCTAAGATGTTCTTTTTAATGCCAGCTTTGTTAAACTTTATATATTCAAAGTTCTTTTTACTGCTCCAGTTGTATTATTGGATTATTCTTTAGTTATACTTTTATGTCCTTCTCTGGGCCTAAAACCACATTCGCCCTTGGAGTTTTGGAACTTTGAAGTCTGAACCCTTGAAAACTCTGTTCAGTATAAATCTGCATATTTTCTACTGCACTAAATCTACCCTCATAGTTTTCTAATAGCCCTAAAGCTTTACAAGGGTCGTTTCATACGCATTGAATATCATATTATTGTGTTTAACTTTGAGTCCTCGTGTCATTTCAGAATGAATTATGATTTCTACAGTTCACTGGGAAAGACTAGATATATCCAGTAAAAGTAAATGAACATTGTAAAAGTGATATAATATGATGATGATGGTGATGAGATGATGGCTAATATTTATTGATGAATGACATATCAATACTGAGCTGGATGTAAGTTTAAACATACTATCTTATTCCTTTTCAACAAGAGCCTTCTAAGTTAGATACTATACTATTCCAGTTCTACAGATGAAGAAACTGAGGTTTAGATCTAAAAAGTGAAGAAGTCAGGCTCTTCAGAAAATTAATAGATTAAAAATGTCCAAAACCAAATATTTTATTTTTTTCATTTTGCTTTGATTGTATAGATAATAAAGCATTTTCTGAACTCTTAAAAGGATCAGTTTGGGGAATGTGCTAGTTTATCTACCTTGATAGTCATTGTTGATAAGAATACAGTTGACCTCTGAACAACATGGGTTTGAATTTTTTGGATCCACTTACATACAGACTTTAAAAATAAATACCTCTACTGTTTTTGATCCATAGTTTGGAGCTGGCAGATGCAGAAAGATGACTGAATGCATTGATCTACACCATCTTATATTTATGGTATCTATGACAGGCTGGTTCACTAATTTACTCCTACTCCACTAATTAGCAGGCTTGGAGATGGTCTTTGTCCCCAGTATACTCAAGGGTTAGTGTTATGTTTATGGGGTATTCTTGGATATTCTAATAGTCCCCATAGAGACATAGTTACCTACGAATCCACTTATGAATAAGTCTATGGGTTATGATTTGTTTCAACACTGCTCATGGCTGGCTGTGAGGTCTAAGGGACTACCAGCAGTATACCATGCTGAGGTTTGGTTTCCATAGTTCCTTTAAACCCATTTGCCAAAAGCTTGGCTCTTTCTCAGCATGTTGTTGTCTCATCTTAGATGATTTTTAAAATAATGTATCTACTGTCTCTACCTGTACACTTTAGCCTGTGGTCCCAGGACAGAACTTCCTTGATGGATGATTGTCCTTTGTACCCTGGCAAGCAGGATGTCCAGGGTTTGTCTCCAGTGATTGTCAGATGTTCAAGCTTACTTTCTGCACATTCCCTGCTTTCTTGCCTTTGTTCTCAGTGTAAAACACTAGGAGAAAAGAGCACAGAGGTGTTTAGAACAATAAAGCATTACCAGCCATGATAGCAGAAAGGAAAACTTGCTATTTGAAACAATGAAAACAATTAACTGTATCATTTTCATATTCTGGGGAAACTACAGAGTTCACCTCAGGAAGAAAATTACTTTTTCATTAAGGAAAATGTTTACTGAACTTTTTAGTCAAGGAACACAAAGGAAGCTAAACTTCTTGCTCTGTATAATAAAATAGCATGACCTAGTATAAAATGATCCTTGGTGCTTTGAGAACATACCAGAAAGATCTGTTTTAAGGGGAACTTAAATTTAACAAAAAACAAAGATATTAAGGAGATTTTATAAATTTTGAGGAAGGGAGCCCCAGGTCTTTAGAAAAGTGACAGAACTTAGGACTAATGATGGTAGATATATAACAGTCTTATTCTGTAATTCCCTTCATTGCTTCTCAAGGATCCAGCAAAGATTTATTAATTATAAATAGTATCTGCTTTGAGTTGGTACTTCCTTTAAGAATTTTTAAAAGACTATTTTGTGAGAAACAGTGCAATAAGTTCTAGAAAACCTTTGGAAACATAATAAAAAAGATAGAAAGAAGTGAATGAAAAGACACTAGGAGCTGGAGAAGACAGTGGCTGCAGTTCAGAGTATGATTGGACAACGACAACCAGTGGGCATAAGATTTCTTCAGAATTATGAGAAGTAAGTATGAGAATTATGGGAAAAGTCTAGGATGAGAGGATGTCCTGACTGAGTCAGCTATCAGGGGATGGGGTCCCCTGCTACTGGAGAATCATGTTCTTAGAAGGCTGAAAGACCTGAAGTCACCTGATTTCATAGATCATAGGATGTGGTGGAGAGTGAAACAAATGGACTCAGCTAGAGTACAGTTATATACCTGGATAGAGTAGAATCATTCAAAGAATGCCAGTCAGTAAAGGTTATTAAAAGTTATTAAAATGTATTAAATGAAATTAATGAGGTTCTAGTAATATAAAAGCCTTTGAAAACAGATTGCAAAAATACCCTATAACCTCCCATCAGTATTGTTGCTGAGAACAATGTCCAGTAAGAAGATATTCCTAGAATGGAGTGTAGGAATTCTACATTTGTGTACAGTTCTACCCAGTACTATAAATGAATAGCATCTATCATTATTCCTTTTAGTGACATAATGTTTATAAGTTTTACTACACACTTTATGATGAAGTTGTTTGTGCTCATTTGCCTACTACCTGAATCCCACCATTAAGATTTAATCTCCTTGGGGCAAACCTTCTCCAAACAGTTCACTGCTATAGCTCAGGAAACGAGAAGAGTGCCTAGCAGATAACAAATACACTATAAAAAATTCATTGGCTTGAATGAAGAAATTATGGACGACTTTAACACATTTTTTTTACTCAGTGGGACAAAAGAGACAAAGTACTATTACAGGTAACAGAAAGTTAAAAGAATTACATCACACAAAGCTTGATGCAGATGTCCATAACCTAGCATGGAGGCTAATAATGCAATGGTTCAGTCATTGGGCACAGTGACTGTTTTCTTTACTGCATGGCTAATAAACTGCCTGTTCCTAATTGTCTGTGCCATCTGGTACTACCT
Source organism: Phyllostomus discolor (assembly GCF_004126475.2). Lineage (NCBI taxonomy): Eukaryota > Metazoa > Chordata > Mammalia > Chiroptera > Phyllostomidae > Phyllostomus > Phyllostomus discolor. Next base: position 56,124,748 of record NC_040908.2, on the reverse strand, counting down.
TTGTTTAAATAGAAAAGTATGGATTTGGCTTTGTCAATTATGAATCTGGGTATATTAAGAAGCCACTAAAAATAATCTCAAAGGACTCATGGACATGGACAACAGTGTGGTGTTTGCTGGGGGGGGGGGGTGGGAATATACAGACACTAAATGGTAATGAAAAAAACACAATAAAGATTAAGTTAAAAATAATCACAAATTTGAAAAATTCAGAATGTAGTCATATAAATTGTTAGTCCATCAAAGCAGGCTACATTCAAATGATATTACTATTGTTTAAATAATTTAAAATAAGCTGGTGTATGTTCAGCTAAAGAGTTATAAAAAAGTCTCTTTTAGTATCTAAACCTAGGTCATATTCCTGAGTATCCCAACTCAAGTCAATTATCATCATATTTACTCAATATGCTCCAAAAACTTTTGGTCTCTTCCCCAAAATTACTATATCTTGAGCTTGTTCAGAAGATCTTACAATATTTTATAAATCTATTTCATAAAATTTCAGGACATAGTGGTTTCACTGTGTACAATTGGTTACATTGAAAGGTTTAAGATCCACTTAAATGTTTTTAGTATCAATATGTTTGTTAAATGACACACTAAACTTTCCTACATAGAATTTATAACCATTCCACATGATCAGTGAGCCTATTTATAAATTGTGCCTTTGCTAATGTGTTTGCTGTCAATCCACTGATGTGTTGTTCATTTAATAGAGACCTAGAGTTTCCATTAGAAGCTATAATCATTATAATGAAGACTAATGGGAAAGAAAAATATCAGTATTTATTTCTTTAGCAATATTAGAATGGTAAGTTTTCAGTATACAGTATGATACTTTGTAGATGAAGTAAGATTTTTATAAAGAAGACAATTATACAAGCACATTGCTTTAGTATAAGAGCATATTCATTCATGATTCTAGAGTGAATCCACACCTTTTTTTATTGCTAGTAGAAACCAAGAGTTAGTGTATATGTGCACATGCATACACACACCTAAGAATAGGCTTCCTGTGCCTTTCTGCTGGTTAAAGAACCTTTGAGGCCTTTTAAATAATGGCTAATCCACTCTTAGCAAGATTAACTTATAGTTTCATATAATTTTTTTCTTTTATCTTTGGCCAAAGAGTGAGTGAAGTAGCAGCAACAGAGTTTCTTATTGTATATATAGAGGGGCCAGCACAAATTATGCCCTTTTTTACTACATAATCATAAGCATGCAATTCTGTAACATAACAACATCACACTCAAGCACACCCTATGACATTTTAGGGGAAATGTTCAAACTGCTGTCCATTTCATGCAAAACATTCACGTACCCTGCCAACCACACTCAAGCAAGCCTTACTTTTGCTGGACCCTGTGTGTGTGTGTGTGTGTGTGTGTGTGTGTGTGTAGTGTTTTTCTCATCCTACCCCCCACCTCCACCCCACTGAACAGATCTAAATTTGACAAGAAACAAGATTTAATTTTACTACTGGTTGCTCACTCCATTAAGGCAAGAGGTTTTCATTCTGTCTTGATGCTGGCTTGCTTGAGTTTATGAAGTACACATTTCATTAATGCTGAACTATTCATTCTTTTTTTTCTACAAAGCCTATGTTAATTAAATAAAAATTTGCTTGCCACTAGATATGGCTACTTAAGACAACCATGAATACTAATTTGATTTTTCTTTCAAACCATTCCTTTTATGTTTTGGTTCACAGGAAAATTATGGAGCAGAAGCTGAAAGAACTACCCTTGTGCTTGAAGTAGCCTCATCACACCTTTCCCCCACATAGCCCTTCAAAAACACTCCACAGAACAAAGTCCTCACTCAGATGTCTTTTCAGATTCCTACAGATCTGATGGGGGAAAATATAACAGAGTGAAAGGTGTAATATAACTTTCATTCCCATTGGTTTACAGTGCTCATTAAATAAAAAACCAATCTCATACTGCATTCAATGTTGCACCATGGCCAAGAAAATGGAAGGAGCTAATGCTGCTCTCCTGTGTACTGGCTTGTTCAGTTTGAGCCTCACACTTGAAAAATAAAGTGACAATTAAAATATTAAAGGGACTTAAAGAATAGTTGAAGGATCTGGAAATGTTTGCCTGTAGAGAGAAAGCTCAAGGAAAATGTGATTTTCAATACCTCATAGAGGGGAGAATGAACTTATTTTGTACATACTGAGTGGATCAAATGAGAATGTATTAGAGGCATGGGGTTATTGCAAGAGACAGGCCAAAACAGGAAGGAATCATTATCCCCAGGAGGTTCATGGTTACACCTCCTTGGCTTCCTCCCATGCTCTTCCCTCCCATGCTCTGGCATCTGCTCTCTCCTTGACCTCCTGGAGCACAATCAATACTCCTATCAATACAAACAAGCTAGGATAATACTCCCTTCCTTGAACAAATCACAGCTCTGGAAAGCATAAAAACATAGTTTTTTGGTTGGTTGTTTTTGTCTTTTGTTAGTTTGTTGTGTTTTATCTTTTGTTGTTGTTGTTAAGATCAAAGATACAAAGTTTGGCAAAGTTTATAGGTGGAAAAGACAGAGTTACAAAGAATAATAAAGAGTATCTTTGCAATGAACAAGTTTCCCATTTGTCTGCATATGAGACAAAAAAAAGTGTGACCCAAAATTGATTTAAGTTGGCAGTGTTACCATACTTGGTGGGGGCCTAATTCTGTTTTTAGTCTTTTCTCTGAGTTAAAATTATCCCTCTCGTCACAAGCCATGCTATAATTCTGTAATCTACAACTCACCTCAGTTGAAATAAACCATTTGTAAAGTGGAATGTTTGCTTACCTGCTGTTTTCTTTCTCAGAATGAGGATATTTCATGGTCAGGTAGAGTCCATTCAGTTTTCACACGCATCTATATTGGTATGTACTTAGGCATTCTTTAGCATGTTACTTTATAATAAAATTATTTTTCTTTTTATTGCTACATAAAAAATACCTCAAAACCACAATGGCTTAAAACAACAAATATTATCACAATTTTGTAGATCAGAAATGTAGGCAGGGCTCAGCTGGGCAATTCTTTTTATGTGGTGTCTACAGAGCTCACTCCATGCTGCTAACTGACAGAAGGTCCAAGATGGTTTCATTCGCATCTGCCACCTTGATGGGGATGGATGGAAGACTGGACTCATAGGTGTTACTGAGTAGCTACATGTGAACTTTTTCTAAGGATAAATTAGAATTCATTCAGAGCAGTTTTGGGCTGTAAAAAGGGTGTTACAATTTACAAGAAGTAAAAGCAATTGGTCACTTAAGGCCTGAGCCCAAAAACTGTATTCCACAGGTCAAACAATCATGAAGCCCTTTGAATTTTAAGTGGAGATGACACAATTGAGAGGGAGCCCATCTCTTAATGAGACGAAAGTCAAAGAATTTGCAACCATCTTGAAGCCTCCGCAGTACTGATTGTGGAAGTCTAGGAGCCTGTACACATAAGTATGTGCAGTAAAGTCCAGCATGTATTCTCCGTTCCCTCACATAAAGAATTAATGTCGATCTGGCTGGTTTTGTGTCCCTTTCTTGCACTGCTAAGTTTTGCAGGTTTTTCTTTCCCATGTGGTACTTGTTTCATAGCTATTTGTTATAGGATGTCAATTTTGTATCACAAAGTCTTTATATTCTGCAGAAAACTATAATTATCCTTTACACTTGTTCAAGGTTCTACTTATCACCTTTATTGCTAGAATTCTGCAAAAACTTTGTTTCTTTTCAATACATTCTGTGAAGTGCTGGCTCCCAGCTTCAGATTTCTGGGAATGGTGCCCTTATCCTATTTTAGTGGAGCTCTTTACTCTATGTGCTACCTACTTTGGTTTTTGATTATTTTAAGAATTTATTTTTAGAGCAGTTTTTTGTTTACAAAACAATTGAGAGGGAGGCACAGAAATTTTTCCATATATATCCTCTCCCAATATATGCATAGCCTCTCACATTATTCACCAGAATGGCAAATAGTTTACCAAAGATAAAACTATACTGACACATCATAATCACCTAAAGTTCATAGTTTAACTTAGGATTCACTCTTGGTGTTGTACAGTCTATGGGCTTAGACATATGTATAATAGCATATATTCATCATTACAATATCATATGGAGAATTTTTACTGCCTGAAAAATGCTCCGTTCTTTGCCTATTCAGCTCTCCACCCCTGGCAATCACCCCTAAGCCCCTGGAAACCACTGATCTTTTTATTGTCTCCCCAGTTTTGCTTTGCCAGAATGTCATATCCTTTTTCACTTTGCTGGTTTTCTGCCAACTACTTCTATAGAGTTGAGAGGCATTGAATATTGTTTACTCTAGCAAGAGGTTTCTTAATCTTAAAAATATTGACATTTTGGGCCAGAGAAAGTTTCAGTGGAGCACGGCCTTGTGCATTGTGAGGAGTTTGGCTACACTCCTGGTCCCTGCACACCATGTGTGAGCAGCACTCCCCTCTCCTTTTGTGCCAGTTGTATCCAAATGTTGCCACATGTGCCCAAAGATACATTTCTCCTGGTTTCAAACCACTGTCTTAGCAGGGATAGTAGTTCCTCAATTAGAATTCACATTGAAAATAATAATCCTACTACTAGTTGAAAATATAAAACTCATGTAATCCCTTGACACAGAAAAGCAGAAGCGTTACCGTTGAATTTAATCATGACTAGAGTCCCATGGGCTCTGTGCCACTGATTTGTACCCCACTAGATTCCCAGAGTCCTCCTCTGGTCATGGCCTTAGAGTAAGATTGTATATAAGCTCTCATTCATAGCTGCTCTATTTAGTGGTCTCTTCATGCCCAAGTGCCAGAAAAATACCTCTTACATCCTGATTGCATCACATTCCTTACCACTTCAATGATGGTTATCCTGTAGAAACTGCCATCAAACTCCCATGACTGAGATGAAAGATACCAATCTTTAATAAGACACAGATGGCTAGAATTCCATGAATCAAATTAATTTTCTCCTCTTCCTCTCTGACCTTCACTGATCATTCACAAGGATTTTTAGATAAATATTTCCTTTTAATTCTCAACAATTCACAGCCAAAGAGATGACTGATTTGCTAGGATCTTATAAAATTCTGTTTTAAATACTGCTTGTCTACAGTTCTGACCAAGTTGGTATAAGCTCATAAAGCGTATCTCCCTTGCTGATTATAACTAAAAGCTCTCTATAAAATAGGAAAAGCAACAATATTTATATACTAAAAAAGAGAAAAAAGCAGATAGATTTTACAGGGAGTAAAAATTTGGAGAAGTGAGCTGTTTGGGATATTTCCCATTTTATTATCTCTTTTGGCTTGAACTTAATGGAAGAGCCCAGTCATGGGTCTGTATGAAAGCAAAAGCTCTGACGGAAACCCTACTTTTCTGTCCAGTGGAACTAGTCCAAAGGACTGCTGTGGTCCATGTAACTGGAAGAAAACCATGTGTTAACCATTTTTTTCTCTCTTTTTTTTTACTCCCAGCTTTCCAAAGAAGATAGAACCTAGTAGCAAAATTGCATGGAAGTGGCAGCATGTGAGGCTAAAGCTTTGAATAAATCCCCTTCTGTCCTGTCAAAAGAATTGAGGTTTCTGAAGGCCAGGCAATATTGGAAGAATTCTAGTAAGGAGAAAGATTGAAGAAGGAAATCAGCTAATTCTGTACACAAACCTATGTGGATCCTGAGCTTACAACTACAATGTTACAATGCACAGGACTGACCAAAACCGGTGTAGCAAAGGTTATTAGAGCTAAATTAAGATTTAAGAGGACTTCTGGCCAAGATGGAAGCATAGGTAGACACACTGTGCCTCCTCAAACAACCAAAATAAGGTCAACAACAATTTAGAAACAAGATAACAACCAGATCTGACAGAAAATTGAACTATATGGAAGTTCGACAACCAAGGAGTTAAAATATACACATTTATCCAGACGGGTAGGAGGGGCAGAGTTGGGTAGCCGGGCAGAGAGGGGACGCAGTACAAAAGCAGTGGCACTGAACGCATTATGCTTCCTGGGCACATAAGGCATCCCGAGCGCAAGAGCACAGGCAGCTGGCAGACCCAGCGAGGTGGAGACTGTGAAATGAGGCACTGCGAGCAAGGTGCCTGGCTGTCCAGGCCACATTCACACAGAGATAAACCAGGCGAAATTTGCCAGTGAGACAAACCATGCAACCCAGGGTCCCAGTTGCAGGAAATAGAATCTCGGGACACTGATTGAAAACACCTGTGGGGGCTGAGGCACAGGGAGAAACTCCCAGCCTCACAGGAGAGTTCGTTAGAGAGGCTCATGGGGTCTAGAACATAAACAAGCCTACCCACACAGGAATTAGCACCAGAAGGGCCCAGTTAGCTTGGGGGAAGTGGCAGAAGGGACTGAAATCCAATGGAGAGAGGAGCAAGTGCCATTGTTTCCTCTAAGACCCTGCCCCCACATACAACATCACAACCCAGCTACTGGGTTGCCCTGCCCTGGAGAACACCTAAGGCTCCGCTCCTCATATGTAACAGGCGTGACCAGATTTTTTAAAAAAGGCTCAAATGGAAGTACAAATCACAGCCTCAGAGCCAATACTTTTAAGCAACCAAGAGATAGCCAACCTATCAGATGCATAGTTCAAAGCACTGGTGATCAGGGTGCTCACAGAATTGGTTGAATTTGATTACAAATTAAATGCAAAAAATGAAGGGTACGATAAGAGAAATGAAGGAAGATGCACAGGGAACCAATAGTGATGGAAAGGAATCTGGAACTCAGATCAATGGAGTGGACCAGAAGGAAGAAAGAAACAACAAAACAGAAAAGAATGGAGAAATAAGAATTCAAAAAAATGAGGAGCTTAGGAACCTCCAGGACATCTTTAAATGTTCCAACATCAGAATTATAGGGGTACCAGAAGGGGAAGAGGAAGAGCAACAAGTGCAAAAGTTATTTGAACAAATAATAAAGGAGAACTTCCCCAATCTGGCAAAGGAAATAGACTTCCAGGAAATCCAGGAAGCTCAGAGAGTCCCAAAGAAGCTGGACCCAAGGAGGAACATACCAAGGCACATCATAATTACACTAGCCAAGGTAAAAATGAAGGAGAGAATTCTAGAAGCAGCAAGAGATAAGGGGACAGTAACCTACAAAGGAGTTCCCATCAGTCTGTCAGCTGATTTCTCAAAAGAGACCTTGCAGGCAAGAAGGGGCTGGAAAGAAGTATTCCAAGTCATGAAAGACAAGGACCTACATCCCAGATTGCTTTATCCAGCAAAGCTTTCATTTAGAATGGAAGGGCAGATAAAATGCTTCTCAGATAAGGTCAAGTTAAAGGAGTTCACCATCACCAAGCCCTTATTTTATGAAATGTTAAAGGGACTTATCTAAGAAAAAGATAAAAAACATGTATAGTAAAATGATAAAAAAAAAAGATTTAAGTCACCATCCCAGTTCCAGAGTAAACCCTGAGTGGGACACATGTGCTTAGATCAAGAAAACAGCAAAGCTTTTAAAATCCAAACTGAGATAGAAGCCTGCACAGTAAAGGTGAGGTATTACTTGCAGCCTGAACCTAAAATAAAACAGCAACACAAAAACAAAAATGGTAAAATGACATTCTGTAGAAGATTTTAGCAGAACTTAGCATTTATACAACATTGTATCTTAAATGATGAAAATATAATCCAAAATTATTTAACATTTAAAAATAAGAAAATGAAACTGAATTTTAAAACAAAATAAATGTTTATTAGTTGCCAACTCTGAGATGACCCATGTCTTAGAATTACCATACAAAGACTTTAAAGTAGATATTACAAGATGCTTAATAAGGTAAAGGTAAATAAATACACATGAAGTAAATGGAAGATATAAGGTTTTAGCAGATAAATTGAAACTATAAAAAACAACTAAATAGAACCATTTAAGCTGAAAAGTACAATAATAGAAAAAATCACCTGATAGGCTCAATAGAGGATGAAAGAAAAAAATCAAATAACTTGAAAATAAATCAATATAAATTATTCAGTAGTAAAATCAGAGGAAAAAAAGATTGAATAAAACTGAGCCTACTCAGAGATCTATGGAATAATATCAAAATGCCTACTAATCAGGTCATTGAAGTCCCAGAGGAAGAAGAGAAAGTGAGTGGTACAGAAACATTTTTGATGAAATAATAACTGAAAACTTTTTAAATATGATGAACGACACAAATTTACAAACTCAAAAAGCTCAGTGAACTCCAGATAGGTGAAACTTAAAAAAATTCCCAGAAATGTACATTTACAGTGTTTAAAAATAAGTAAGGGGAAAAAACAACCTTGGAAAAGAAGGTACGGAAAAATGATACATTATCTGTAGGAGAACAATTTTGATCAGCATGAATTTATCAAAAACTTTGAGGCCAGATGAGAGTGAAATAACATCTTTATAGTGTTGAGAGAAAAGGACTGTCAATCTGAAATTATATATACAGAGAAAATATCTTTCAGAAATGAAGATGAAATGCATATTACCAATAATACTTTAAATTCTCATGAACATTAAATTTATAAGGGGGGATATACCTTGCACAATAAATAGAGAGAAGGAAAAATAAAAGATTACCTAAGATAAAATTTCCCAGCTATGGCTTATCCTCTTCTTAAAACTATGGCTTCTTCTCTTTAAACTTCTCTCTAATGTCAAGTTGTATGTTTTCTTCTCAGAATTTGCAACAGTAGATGATCTGGTTTTGGTTAACCAGATAATCACAAAGTGAAAGATGTGGGGAATTGATCTCATGTCATATATTTTCTATCTATCTTTGATATTGGTGGGCTTTTTTTCTGGATGTTAATACAACAAAATTCATAAGCACATTATTTAAAGTTTCATTACAATAAAAAATACATTCTCTAAGAAGAACTTTGACAACCCAGAATTTGTCCCTAAGAGTATGATCCAGATTGTGAGAGATATGGAAATAATGCCACACATGTCATGGATGGAAGGACCTGGTACAGTTTAGAGAACAACAAAGAAGTTTGCACTGCTTTTCAAATCAGTTAAATTGATCTGTTCTTTTCGGTTTTCTTATTTTACTTGGTATTGCATCTGAAATATGTATTATACAGAGTGAACATACAGTCAAATGCAGTATCCTTAAGCCCTCTTGAATTGTTTCCAGTGCCAGCCTGAGTTTTGCTGTTCAGCGTGCATGGACATTTTCTGAGACAGAATTTCTGTCCTGCATGCATCCTGTCCCATTTAAGATAGAGAGAGTGGTGATATGGTGTTGAAGGATTAGTATGTGAATCACATCAAGAAATTTTTAACAGTGAAAAAGAAGTGAGATTAGTGGAGTATGAGCTGATTAGAGAAGAAATAGTCTGGTGATTTTACCCAAGAAAATTCTTGGGTTCTAGTGGATCCATGAAAACAAGCCACATACACTATTGTTTTTGACCATGCAACGTATGGCTTGAGGACAATATTTATAATATACTGCACTATTGAGTTATTAGCCACATGTATGAGAAAAATAAATCCCATGGATTTAATTGTGCAAAATGCTCACTAGCCCTAT